>NW_020884922.1:2555892-2860277 GCF_003945725.1 Corapipo altera | reverse complement strand
AACAACAACAACAACAACAACAACAACAACAACAACAACAACAACAATAATAATAATATGTCATTAGGTTGTCCCAAGGATGCCTTGCCGCCTTCTCTTACACATCTCTTCTTTGAACTGCTCTGAGCAGTCACAACATTTCTGAGTCTCCTTCAGATGTCGTGCAGCTGGTGCAGAGCAGCAGTGTGCTGGGGTGTGCTGGGGACATGGTAGGCTGTGCTCAGACTCTGCTGGGTGTGTGCTGGGGCTGCTGCACCATGCTGGGCACACTCCAAGGCCAAATTTGATAACAATAATGCAGATATTGCTGAGGGAGTGAAGGTCTCAACTCTCAAAGAGTCCTGTGGGAAGCCTTTGTGAAACTGAAGTTGCGTGCTTTGCCTTTGATACGCTTGAACACAGCATCTCCTCTTTTAAATGCAGGTCAGTGCAAAGGCAAAACCTATTGCTCTCCTGTAACTCCATGAATAACAATCCTGTATCTATACCTGCTCTGTCATGCTCCAGAAGCCGGCTCCCTGCTGTGATCTTTGGCCACTGTACAGTTTATTATTTTTTACTTACACTCAGTATCTTCACTCCCCACAATACATGAAATGTATCTTCACATGAGCAAGGCCCTTCTGGGTCAGACAGACATTGGAGTCTGTGCTAGAACAGTGGACAAAGTAAATTGTGGCCTGAAAACTGCTCTTAGCAGGGACATCAAAGCTATCACAGTTCCACCTGTCCACATGGTACCAGTGTAATCACTAGCACTTGTCATCACCTTTATTTCCATCCAGATTTATTATAAATAGCAGTGCTCCTTTCTAGAGCAATTTGTACTACTCCTCATCTCTGCTTCAAAGGCATTTTGAGTAAACAACCTTATTTTAACAAAGCAGATGGAAACCTTTTTATAGCTGTTGAGGAACCGGCAGTATATACACCCCTCAGCTAGCTCTGTTCTGCAGTACTGCTCTCTGCTGTAATCAGGAAATGTCCCAAGTCGGATATAACCCATCCCACTTCAGGTAAGGTGGATTATCTAGGTAATAATATTGCTGAATTAAAGCTATTCCAGAGGTACCATTGAGCAAATTGTATTGATTTCTCTGACTTCTTGTCAGGAGCTGTTATCTGAAACCTTAAGGTAAAGTAAAGCCATCAGAACTTCCTTGAGAAAGGCACTGGAGAACACCAATGCTCAGGGATCATGTGCATGCCAGCCTTGTGATGGTGCCTCTATGCTGGCCTGGCCATTGCATCTTCCCATCCATGGGACAATGCTTGCCTTACACTGGAGCCTCAGTAGTGGCACTCAGACAGTTGCTGCTTTTAAGAAATTGTCCTCTTGCAGTGCGATGTTCGGCACAGGTACCACGGGAGGTGACAGTGTCTCTTTTTTGCTATTTCTTCCATCCCCATGGGCAGCTGCAGGTTTCTGACCCTCTTCTCCATTCCTGCAGAACTACATCCTGGTCTTCAACAAAAGGCATCTCTTGCTGGGTGGACACATTGTTAAACATATCTGGCTGGATTATTTTTGTTAATCCCTGTCTCACTGCACAAGTCCTTTCTAGGTAGCTGACATAATTTCTAGGAAAAAAGACCCAGAAGAGAATACTCCATATACTCCTATATTAAGTGAAGCATGATCATTCAGTTATCCCTAAAACCCTGGTCCTGGAATTCTCTCTCTTGCCCAGCCTGAAGTCCCTTTGGCACATGCCAGGAAATGCCTAGGTGCCATTTGGAAGTCACAAGAAGAGTTTGTAGCATTACACATCAGCACCTACTTAGGGGTTGTTTTGAAAGGTAATTGAAAAGAGAGGGAGTTGTATGGTACTCATTTCATGGGCAGTATGGAAATGAAGGGTTGGGTCGAGAACAAGTTACTGCAACTGCAGGGATTGGGGGTCTCTTAGTGCTACTCTGGCCATGCTTGTTTCCTCCTGAGCATGTTAATTAGATGAAATGTTATTATGTGGTATCTAATCAAACTCTTCTTTTATCAAATTTCCTTTATAGGAGATACAACTGACATTCAGGTTCCCTCTCATTGAGCTCCTTCAGCAATTTTTCTACTCCAAACCCTATAAGAGAATAGACATGCATCCCTGACATCTCTTGGTGTGGCCTGAGCTGCAGGGAAGGACCTTCTGTTTCTGGGGCCAGACTTTTGAATGCAAGTTAGTCATATGACCTGCACTTGTTTGAAGTGAAAAGACAAAGAGGAAGATGAATAAAACATTGTTATTTTGTCATGTGAAGTGACTTGAGGTAATTTCAATGTTTACTTTCTTGCCCATCATGGGAGCATTTGTGAATTCCCAGATTTGTCAGGAAAACAAAACTTTTTTCATTGCTGATTACCCTCCTGGTGTGAACCGCATAATTTCTTACTCAGAAAAAGTTTATTGTAGCCATTTATTTTCTGGTTAAACTGGTGTAAATAAAACAATTACACTGAAATGATTGAATTTGCTCTTTAACAGATGAAACACAGATGCAGAATACACAGTCCATTAAAAAAATGTTCTTACTTCCAATCAAATTTTTACAAGAAAATTATCACAAAAATATAAGTTTTTTGCTCTCTGTTTGGGGAGAAAAACATAACAAGGCCATATGCTGAACATGCATCCACAATTTATGGGGAATTCATGCAAACTAATGAGCTTCTACTCTATGCTAGGAGATGTGGGGTTGTCCCTTTATTCCCACTGAGGGGCTTTTAGTGTTCATGTTAATTATTCTCACTGATAAGGAACCTCAGGGAAGTCAAGCCACAAATAACAGTGTAGATGCTACAAGGGTTGTATTTCTTCTGTTTTGGGGGAAATAAGGAAATGAGAGCTGGTTGCTCCAGGGCTGGGTACATGAGCAGATCTATCCACTGTAGGATTGCGGTAAGCAAGCAGAAACCTAACTCATTATGAGCACCCAATTACAGGTCTGCTTTACTCCTTTGATGACGACTTATATGTCTTGGCTCTTCTTCCTTTGATGTCAATTTAAATCTCATTGGCGTTTTATTGTAGCTCAGGGCAACAGACATCAGTTCCTTGCAGGAAGATAAACAGCAAGACACCACACTCACTCCTGTGCAGAATCTAAATCAATGGCTGCTTTGCAATTGTGGTTAGCCTAAAGATGCCATCCTTTTGTTTCTTAATGAGTAGTTTTCTTGTGGTGGGCAGAAATACAGAATCCCTTAATACATTTGGATCCCCCTTCAGTAAATTAAGACATGAAACTGACTGTTCGTGACAAGTTTCTGGGTAGGTGAGAAGCTGGTGACATTTTCTCTGCCTGTTAACTATGTGAAATGTCTTCTTATCTTAAATTTTGCCAAAGTGTTTATTGGTCTCTGGAGACTGCTGTTTATGATGAGCTTTCCAGAGAGCAGTGTTGATACCTCCCTGGTGTTGAAGGCTCATAAGTAATCAATTCAGTCATGAATTATCTGTTGTTCACATGGGGCTGATTAGTGTGAAAGAATTGAAGTTGTACAGTAGAGACACAACATACTTCTTGCCTTTCTGCTTCAGTGGTAGGATATTTTGGGTTTTTCACCTGCTCATCGGATGACTTGGAAACAAATAGCCATTTACCCTTTGTCTGGCTCTTGCTCTCTCTCTCCCTGCTCTACAGCAAAAATGTAATTTGATTTCTTGCTTTGAGACCTAGAAAAGCCTTTTCCAAGTGAAGGAAAATGCTCAAACGTTGTTTTGCCATTACTAAGTGCATCACTATTTTTGTAATAGCTGTAATCAGCTCTTGTACTGCTAAAGAAATTGTGCACAAAATGTGTGAGATAATACATGACATATTTAAATACTGTCTTGTGTCAGGGTCTATTGACCTGCCTGCACCCTGAGAGACTAGCATTGGAAGAAAGGATTAGACTAAGGAGTTTTCAATTATGATTGCTTATATAATTTTTCAGTCCCTATCTCTAGCTGTACTGGAAAAGGTAAAGCTGGAGTGTCAAACTGGACCTTTACAGATGCTGTATTAAATGGAATTATTTTCATCAAACCTTATGAATGCCAATGCATTTCAATGTGCAAGTATGCAAAAGGCAGGAAAGGAACTGATGGCCATCAGGGAGTACACAGCTCCCTACAGGTTGTGGGCTTTTCTGGATGCAGGACAAGATCATCCCTTCTTTCCCTGACTTTTATACCTGGCTAACTCTGGGGTTGGTTGCAAGTACCTTGCTGCAGTTACAGCAACAGCAAAAGCTTTTCCCTAGACTGCCCAAAGGGCTGCAGGGAGGGCTGTGCAGATAAAATAAGGAAGAGAAGAATAGCTTACTCATTTTGGCCAATGAACTTAGCTGTTATGTGTTCTCTGCTCCATTAGGCAATTAAAATGATAGATTCAAGCATTTGATACAAACTCTTACTTACAAATAACATATATATGGGCTGGTTTTTTCCAAATGGAGTAGTAATAGAGACTGAAGCAGAGGTCACTTCTATTGCTTCTGCTCCCAGGTCCTACTCCTGCCCTGAACTGTTCACCCTGAAAGCTGCTTTACTTTATTTTCTGTCTGAGATATATGCCTAAGTCTTCTCCTTCACTGGCCTGACCTCCTGATACTGCTCTCTCACTGCAAAAATGCTGCCTTTACCTAAGGCATTTTTCACCTGCCTGTGCATGATCTGTGTTTTCGTGGCGATTCCTTGGTTTGGTTATTGGACCCCACAAGATGATTCAGGTGGGATGAAGACTTGCTCTCACAAAACAAGGTCTCAGCTATAACAGGCGCAGGTCTCATTTAGAGTCATGCTTACCTAGAAGTGGCAAGGATTGCTCATTTGTGTAGGAGGTGAATTTGAGCTACCCATCTGCCTACACTGGCAAAAATTTAGTTTTTCAGACATATTGTCCCTTTCTTTCTTATTCCATCCACTCCCCTTTGCACTTAACACATTTGCAGTGTAGTTTCCTTATGTAGTTTCTCCAAAGACAACTTCTCCTGCACACCTGCTAGCCTTAAGCAACCACAGGCTCTGGAAGTGCAGGTCCAACCTGCACATCTTCCTCTTGGCCACCCATGCTCAAACCACCCTCCCCACCTGCCTCCTGTCACCCCAGTCTTCCCACCCTTCACACCTTCTCCTGCACCCCATTTCTGCTGTGCAGCCTACTTGCTTTATATCTTGCTCATTTTTGTTTCAAACCTCTCTGTAAACAGACTTCCCCATTGCAGGGTGCGGCATCGCAGGCTGAATATATTTTCACCTTCCATGAAACCATACTGAAAGCTCTATCCCTTTCCTCTCCAAATCAGTCACCAACCAAGTCCCAGCTGTATATCCTCCACAAACACAGCACCAGCACTCCTCCTCCACCCCCGGAGAGGCAGACTGCTGAGACCAGAAATAATAACGCAAGAAAAGTAGGTCATCTGCTGTCTGAGAACATGGAATACAAAACTCAGCCACCGAGTGCTGCATGAGCACAAAGAAGTTAAATCAACTATCAAATCGAACCGATACAGAGCAGCAGTTTCCCTGAATTTTGATACAGAAGGCTTTTCTCCGCAGTTGGATGGCAGTGCTGCTGCTGGCAGTGCTGGCAGGGCTGAGCTGCCCTTGGCTCTTCCTGCTGCCAGCAGCTCCAGTGGCTCCTTCTGTGCTCTGCTGACTGGATGCAGCAGCAAGCACTGTATCACGGATCTGGATCTGAAGGCACACAATTATACTGCATCTTGCTGTTTTTCAGCATTGCCAAGGGTTTTTTTCAAAAATACTGTTTGCTGCCCTTTGCCTCTTAATTTTGCTAGGAACCATACTGTAGTGTAACATTTTATATGTGGCCAGAAGCCACTGAATTTTCCTACACAGAAACAGGGACAGGAAAGGGGAGGGAACATACTATACACACAAATTGCAGTCCTTCTGTTCCAGCACCATCTCTCCTGGGTTGATACACCTCTAAGAAATGAGAAAAACCATGAAATAGTCAGAAATGGAATAATCTGTTCACTGAGAAGGAATCTTTCTAGCTGCCATAACTTGGCAAGGACTTATGCCCTTAAGCTTGAAGCTTTATTGAGGTGCATGTGCAAAGAGCTGGAGAAAATTGTCTTGCCTTTGACAAGGCTACAATTTTACAATCAGGCAGAGAGAGTACAATCTCATGTCTGGCCAAAGAGGCTCACTAATATTGAAAGAGATTATTATTAGTGAATCTATGAGCACTTCTTCACTGTTAGCCTGCTGCAAACCTGCAGCATTTAATGGACTTTGGAGATGGATTTCCATGCTATTTGATCAGTCTGCCATTTTTTAGCATGTTGCTCTCTGCCTGCTCTCCTTTCTGCCTGCTACCCTTCTCCAGGCAGAGCAGCTTCATTTCCCCACACCTCATCTTTGTGCCTCACTCATGCTCTGCAACCTTTTTCCTTTACATCGTCCTCTGTGTTTTTTTCTAGTTGCTACCAGACCCATCTCATTTTTTGAAATTTACCCTTTTTCCCTTTCATTGAGGCAAACTCTGAGGAATAAAGGAACATCTGATGTGATGGTGCAGTGTTGTAACAGCTGAGGAGACGTGAACAGTGTAAATGATCAGACATGAAAGAGGAAGAGAAGCCGTTGGCCTTATTTTCTTGCTTTCATCAAGATTGCACAGTGTCTTTGACTTTGTATTTTCCTTGGGAATTGTGTAGAGAAATGTTAGCAGCATGAGTGAAGTTACAGTTCTTCTGTATAAACCAAGAGCTACTGGAAGTAAAATTAATGTTTCTTGCATCAAATATTTCACTGGAGGGTCATTAATTCACAATTCTTAATTTTTTATTTTAATCCTAAAGAAATGTAAGCACAAGGCATACTCTAAGTAGCAACCGTCATGATGCAGGAATAATACAATTCCCTGTGTCTTCAGAGATGGTCAATATGTTGTTCATTGCAGGTTGCCATAGAGATACAGTATTATTTTCTTAGCTGAGTGATGTGCACTGAATTCTAATACTTTTACAGAAGTGGCATAAGTTAATAAAATTCTTTATGGTTCAAAAAAAGCTCTTCTTTCTCGTCCTTCAAATAACATTTCAAATCAAGGGTTTGTCTAATGCCCAGTTTCCTTCAGTTTGACTGAAGTGTGGTGACAGAGTAACGTAATTATGCCTATGCAGCTGTGTTTAAATGTTCTGACACACATTTTGATTTTGTTTGTGAGGAATGATGTTGCACAAGGGTGCAGTGGATTCACTATAATGGGAGCAAGGGGAAAGGAAGCAACAGAGAAAACAAACCAATAGCTTCCCAGAACAAAAATGCTTCCAGTTCCTTCCACGTGGCCTAAGACTACATATGACCAACCACTTTCCAAAAGATTGTGAACAACATTCAGTTATCTGTATGAGTCTCAGCACTCCTCATTATAGAATCATAGAATCATAGAACAGTTTGGGTTGGAAGGGGCCTGAAAGATAATTTATTTCTAACCCATCTGCCATGGGCAGGCACACCTTCCACTGGACCAGGTTTCTCAGAGTCCCATCCAGCCTGGCCTTAAACATTTCCAGGGATGGGGCATCCACAGTCTGTTCCAGTGGCTCACCACCTTCAGAGTATAGAATTTCTTCCTAACATCTAATCTAAACCCGCCCTCTCAGTTTAAAACCATTACCCCTTTGCCTGCCACTATCTGCCCATAGAAAAAGTCCCTTTTTATAAGCCCCTTTTGGCATTGGAAGGCAGCAGTAAGGTCTCCCCAGAGCCTTCTTTTTTCCAGGCTGAACAACTGCAGCTCTTTCAGCCTGTGTTCATAGGAGAGGTAGTTCAGCCCTCTGATGATCTTCCTGGCCCTCCTCTGGACACTCTCTAACAGGTCCACACCTTTCTTGTGTTGTGGACTCCAGATCTGGATGCAGTACTCCAGATGGGATCAGTCTCATGAGGGCAGAGTACAGGGGGAGAATCACCTCCCTTGACCTGCTGGCCATTCCTTGTTTGTTGTAGCCCAGGATGCAGTTGACCTTCTGGGACGCAAGTGCACATCGCTGGCTCATGTCCAGCTTTTCATCCATGAGAACCCTCAAGTTCTTCTCCACAGGGTTGCTCTCAGTGGCTTCTTTTTCCACTCCATACTCATGTCTGGGACTGCCCAGACCCAGGTGTAGCACACTGAACTTGGACTTGTTGAACTTTGTGAGGTTCTCATGGGTTCACTTCTCATGGGTTCACTTCTCAAGTTTGTCCAGGTTGCCCTGAATGGTATCCCTTACTTCTGTTGTGTCAGCTGCACTGCTCAACTTCATGTCATCTGCAAGCATGCTTGAAGATACACTCAGTTTCACTGTCTGAAGATATTGAACTGGCTGAAGATATTGATACTGGCTGATGAAGATATTGAAGAGCACTGGTCCCAAGACAGAGACCTGAGGAACAGGCGCTGGTCCCAAGACAGAGACCTGAGGAACAGGCCTCCACCTAGACATAAAGTCATTGACCACAACTCCGGCTGCATCCATCCGTCCAATTCCTTATCCACTGAATAGTCTATCAACCAAATTCTTGTCTATCCACTTTGAAAATAAAGATGTCATGTGGGACCGTATTGAAGGCATTACTGAAGTCTAGATAGATGATATCTGTCAGTCTTCCCTTGTTGACTGTTGCCATCACTCCGTCACAGAAGGCCACCAGATTGGTCAGGCATGATTTGCCCCTAGTAAAGCCATGCTGGCTGCCTCGGTTTACCTCATAGTCTTTTATATGCCTTAGCATATCTTCTAGGAGGATCTGGTCCATGATCTTTGCAGGCACAGAGGTGAGGCTCACCAGTCTGTAGTCCCCCAGATCTTCCTTACTCCCCTTTTTAAAAACAGGAGCAAGGTTTCCCTTTTTTTTTCCAGTCACCGGGGGCTTTGTCTGAATTCCATGACTTTTCAAAGATGATGGAAAGATGCTTGGCACCAACATCAGCCAGTTCCCTCAGGACCCTGGGATGCATGTCATCAGGTCTCATAGACTTGTGGCTGTTCAGCTTCATCAAGTAGCCCCAAATCTGCTCTTCGTTTACACTGGAAGGGATCATTAGATGTTTTGGGTGCCAGCTTTGAAACTGTTTCGAGAAATTATGAGTTAGTGTAAATAAAATCTGCTACTGCTGGAATGGAGGGTCCAGGAGCAGGCACAGCATTGTGGCTGGGACCCCCTGGTGGCACATACAATATGGCAGCCAGCAGGGATGAGGCGAAGATACAAAACTCCACTGTGACTGAAGATGTCAAGCCCTGTACCCTTACCTCAATAAATAAGGAAGGTAGGAAAGGCTTTTGGTTTGTCAGAGCCAGAGCTGTGGTTTAGATACGTTTCTGGTAACTAAAGTGAGCGAGAGGAAGGTGCAGAAAGCTCAGGCTGCTGCAGGCAACTCTCTGTCTGGTTTTGTTTGGTTGGTGGGGAAGATAAGTTTTGTTTGCTGAAATGAAGCAAACTGGCTGAACATTAAGAGGCTACAGGTAGCTGTTGCTGAACGTATGAGTTTCCCATCTGCTCAGCGCTCCTGGAGAAGTTGCTCATGGAAGTTCTCTGGACCATTTTGCACGACAGCCACGATGGTTACCTGTATCTGCAGCTGCCTGGGGCAGCAGACCTTGAGCTAAACAGTATTAAATACCAATATTTAATTTGCCAAGAGTAATTTGAAGAGGAATCAAATGAGTTTTTAGATAACATCAAAGTGACTGCCAGAGCTGGAAATGCCAAAACATTTCTTGGCAAGAAAAATCTGTACATCACCAAGAAATATTTTACTCATAAAATCATCAGTTAGAGGTTGTTGGCCCATTTCCTGTGTTCTGCAGGGGTGGAGGATGCTGCAGGGAAAGGCATGCAAGGGCTGCCACAGGGTAGGGAGCACACACACACCTGACCAGTGTCCTCACTCCATCCTGCACGCCCTGGGGACAGAGGGGACAGATGAGTGCAGCGAGGGATGTGCCAGCACAGGAGTAAGCCGAATTCTCCCTTTGGATCCTGTGAAGTGGAAGGCTGCTGGCATCTCATAATGGCTAATGTTCCAGGGGAAGGCTAGTGCATGTTGGTGTTTATAAGGCAACTAAATGGCTCTGGCTGAGCCTTTCTTGAAAGGCTATCATGGCTGACCTCCCTGCTAAAAGGCAACATAAAGGAGGGAGATTTCAGAGGGAGATTCTTTGTTGAGTTCCAGGTTTATCATTTTAAAATTGGCATACCCTGGATAAGCACTATCCACCCTCTAAATTCCAATTGTTAAAGTTTCCAGAAGGTGTTTCCCAGAACGGTGTTTTCAAGTTTTACAAGTTTAGCCTTCAGCTGTTCCCTCCAGTTGCCAGCTTTCTGTGAGAAAGGCCTGTTTGTGGCTGCTGCCAGGTGCCAGGGGAGCAGCCTACCCTCACTGCCTTCCCTGAGGATCCTAGGGTACCTTACCATCCATCTTCTGGTCTTCTGGGGAATGCTGCTCTGTGACCCTGTTCACATGAGTGTTTGATGTGCAATACCATCATGCCTGACCTTCCCTCCCCTGACATGTGTCCAGGACAATGGTGCCTTGAGCCCTGAGTACTCAGCTAGTTGGGAGAACTACGGAGGATACAGCTGAGGGGGGAGGATGCCGGGGACTGCGGTTGGATGGAGGTTCTTCATTGGAGATACAGATTTACCCCAAGTTAGGAAAGAATGTACTCCTCCTCTGGCCATTTTCATTACAGTTCACAGACAGAAATTGCTTCAGCAGAGCACTGCCTCTTTTGTTAGCAGTGGGTGTATCAGGAGCCTTAACATGTGAGAGGCAAACAGCCAGAATACAAAGGTGAAGCACCCTGCTGAGGGGCATGCTGTTGTATTGCATGATGGTGAGCAGGCTGAGGGGTGCACCACCAAGCCAACCTAGCAAAGAGCTTTCAGCCCTTTCAGCCCTGCAGGGAAGCAGCACCTACACGTGGTGGTAACATCAGGGCAGGTGTCTGATCTGGAGTCCAGAGCTTATCCCTTGAAGGCTCTCTGAAACTCATGCTCTGCGCAGTTTTTATTGTAATTAGAGTAAGATAGAAAAGTTAGATACAACCCAGTGTAGCAGATATGGAATTTCCTATATGTGGTTAATAAATGCCTCTACCATGGAGTACGATGCTCTGCATGCTTTGGGAAGACTGGGAGTGTCCCACATAAGACTGTACCACAACTGGCTGTTGCTACAGGCCATGGGCTTTAAGTGCTTTGCCTTGCTCTTACATATCTCTGTAAAGCCACCTGTGCCATGTGTGCCAGACAGCAAGCAAAGGTGACTATCACACTGTTCAGCTTCATTTGTGTGAGACTAGACATTATCCATGACAGGCTTTCCTTCTTCCAGGATAAAACAGTGCAGAGCGCTAAGTTCTCACTTCCTCTGAAACTGAGATATGTTAACAATATTTCAGGATAGTTTTTTATATGAATAAGTGATTTAAATTTGGTAACTATTTGATTTAATACTGAATGACTGATGACATCAGAACTGGACCACACTAGCTGCTGTACAACTGCCTGGGTAAGAGTCAGGTCATTCACTGCAGGTTAAAGACAGCTGGTCCAAAAAGAGGAGAAAGTAAGTGTATTTTATTCAAGGTCACACAAATGTTTTGGATATTGTACCTCCTTCTCCTGTGTGCCAGCCTAGTGCTCTCTTTCCTGAGCCAAAGTTTCTTTCAACAGATGAGCAGACACAGTCTGTGCCCTTATCTGAAGTTCGGATATATGATGCAAAGAAAATCTCTAGTCCTATCTGCAATAGGATATCAGTGGAGAAGTTGGGGCTGGTTTTAGTATCTAAGTCTTCTTGTCACTGTATTAGAATTGCTGACATTTGTTTAAGTGTTTACATGCTGACTTACAATTCTCCTGGTATTTATTGGGGCTTAATCTAGAGACTAGACTATAAATGTAGATACGATGGTAGGCTTCCTGTTTCTTTAAAAAGCCTTAATTTGTAACAGCTCATTTGACTTCCTTTACAGATAATACCAGCCCACTACTTTTTACATAGGGAGTGAAATATTGGCAATGCCTGGACACCAGTATTACTTCCTACAGGGTTGCAGAATTTGTTTACATTTTCTCTTGTGAAACCATATGCTAGGAGGATTCTTGACCTTTTTTCGGTAGTAATCTAACTCAAAATTATGGGGCTTCACAAATATGAAACCCCAAGGTGATAGTGTGTCTTTGTTACAGGGAGTTAAATTCAATCGTTCTCCAAAGGTTTATTAAAATTGAAGTATTTTAGGAATGCAAACTCAGGCTTACAAGCCCCACATGATCTAGCTATGTGTTTTTCTCCTTTGCATAAGTCAGAGCATCTGAAACATCCAGCAGCAGATAGGTAAGCACAAGGCATGCTGTTTCTGAGGAGCTTTAATATGGAAAGAGGTCCCTGGTGAAGGGCAGCCCACGGGTAGGACACCCCCATTCACTCTTGGACACATAATCCCCATGGACCAATTTGATTTTATTTTTCAAATGAGCCTTGCTTTGTCACTCTTCTTTTGCTCTACTGAGTGCCTTCAGTTCTCACTCACACTGAAAGCCCTGGGCAGGTTACAACCTGGGGTCTGTGCCAGGCACAGGGACCCACAGTTTGCCCCTGGCTTCTGTGCAGTGGGGCTAATGAAGCCCAGCAAGGTCTGTGCTGCTGGGAGCTTTCTGCAGGCTGCAGGGATCACTGACAGAAGCTTAGCTCTGACTTTTTTAAGCTGACTTAGCAGCATTTGCTTCACTTTCCACCGCACGTCAATAAAATCAGTCAGGCCTTGTATCTGACCCAAATCTGTGTGACTGCTCCAGAACTGGTACCTGCTTGCATCAAACGAGGGCTTGCACTGCTGCATCCAGTGGAAAGGTCTCAGATCAGCTAAGAAGCCCAAGCACTTGGCACTTTGGGTGCCTGTGGATAGGATACAGAAAGCTTAAATCCTGGCATGGTTGAAACTTGGCACCTCAGCCGCAGAGAGAGACCTGACTTCCTACTCTCCCAGTCTGTGTCCCCTTCTGCAAACCCTTTCCTGCAACATCCTCAGGTTGCACACCTACAGATGTCCATTCTGGCCCAGGGGTGCCCACACTGGGGAGGTGGGCAGCTCTCCCACCTGAGGTTTCATTGCTGCTGGGCAGGTGTGATCTGAGCTGTGGTTAAGCCAAGTGGGGAAATCCAGATGAGTTTAGGCACATCTGTCTTTTGCCAATGGATTCAACGGGTAGCGCAACAACCCAGGGAACAGAAAGCCTGGGTTTTACATTCAAAAGTCTTAATGAGACAAAAAGCCTTGCCAGTAGATGAGCAGGATAAGATCTCTGTAATTGCATTCCTCCTTGTAGATCCAGCCACACATACACTGCAAAACAAGACTAACCTTCCCCAGTCCTAGGGCAAAACTGACAAATTCACGTCAGTAATCTGGGTGGCTGTTTTGAAACACAACTAAACTCTGGGTTGGCCTGTAGGTTTGCATCCCAAACCACAGAGCAACAGAGCCGAGACTATTGTGGGGTCTTAAAATTGCCTAACACTTTCCACTAAAGCATCATAGTTTCTCTTTCTTTTAACTTTGCCAGTTTTCAATTGTTCAGGCCAAAATTTTGCATACCAGGTGTTTCCCTCGGGCTTAGAAAATCTGGATAATTTCAGCCAAAAGGATGTGTTCATTTTGTGCAGGGATGAAGTAGTGGGAGCATTCGGGTAAGCTGCCCATCCAAGAAACCCTGGAAAGGTCTTCTCTGTGTGGTTCCTAGATCCTGGTTCTAGGATCCAGGTCTCTATCTCTGCCATCCCACTATGTGTCAGGGAGTAGCTTTCTGCCTTCCCCAGGACTCAAATGAGAACCAGTCTGTGCACACACACTGATTCCAGTAGTTGAAATAGCTGAGATTTCCAAAGTATGGTGGAAACCTGCCTAATTCTGGGGCTGGACAGTGATTGAATATGTGCTGTCCTGGGCACCCCCAGTACCCTGAAACAAAGAAGGAGAAGTTGCTTTTCCCTTCCTGGCCATGATGCAGTGCCAGAAGGAAAGCACTGATCTTGGAGGAGGTGCAGGAGATGGCAAGCTGTGGGTCAGACCAGCACATTGATTTTGCTTTGAGGACTGCCAGAAAAAACGCTACTGTTCCTTGTCCTGTCCTTTGCACCTGGGGCAGAATGGGCTGTACCCCTCAAAGGAGAAATCAGAAAGTGCAGACAGTGCAACTCGAGTTGCTACTGCCCAGTTGTGCCCCACCAGCCGTATCCAGCCCATGTCCTGCTTGACTCTTCACTCCAGTCACTGCCCTCTCACTTCCCTCTATACTGGAGAAGGTGGATAACTGCTTCCAGGTGGCAGCAAGGTGACAGCTTTAAGCCTTCAGATGCTAGAGAGTAGAACAGGTAGCATGCAGCCACACTCACACCTCCTTCCATATTGTGACCAGCTGACCTGCCCCTTGCCCATGCACCCCATTTGCAGTAACCCTGCTCAGTGTGGGCAATTACCCAGAGCAGTGCTGGGGATGTGGGAGAGAATTATTTCCTAATATAGATTAAAAATATAATTATCAAGTCAAATGGACAGTCTGCCAGCATGGCAGTGAGCTTTGTCTTTTCTTTCTATTTTTCTTTCCTGTTTCCCCATGACTATATCTTGGCTGGCAGAGTATGTCTCCAGGATGAAGGACCACCGCCTCCCTAAGATCTTGCTTTATTGTGAACTTGCCACTGGCTGCTGCAAGAGAAGAGCCCCAAAGAAAAGATACAAGGACTCCCTGAAACAACATCTCAGCCTTGGCCATATTGATCAACAAAACTGGTCTACTCTGGCCTCCAGTCGGGAGGCCTGGAGACACACCATCTATAACGCTGCGGATGCCTTTGAGAACACACGCAGGATCACCCTTGAGGAGAAAAGACAACGCAGAAAGAATCATGCCTTGCAGAATATACCACCTAAGGAGTCTTTCTGCTGTGCCTTTGGCAACCACACATGTCTATCTCGTATTGGCCTTTTTAGCCACCAACGCGCTTGTAACAAATGTGGGTAGAGCCCTTCCCAAATTTTTGTTCACGAAGCCCAGCCATGCTGATGATGATCTTGGCTGAAATCCTGCATGGTGGGTTTTGGAAAACTCCAGTACTGCATCCAGCCAGAAACAGATGCAGATATGACTGTGGCAGTTATGTGCATCAAGGGTTCCACCCAAATGCCTCCCACCAGAAAGTGGCAAAGATGCAGATTGCATCAGAGGATACTGAGAAGATGCAGCACCAATGAAAAATTGATGTCTTATTCTCTGTGTAGACACATGCACCCCTGAACGTTCTTCTGATTCCTTCTACTTTATGTAAGGGTGCTGAGTGCTGTGTCAAACCCAGCTGGGGAAAAAACAGAAGGAGGGATCATTGGAGTGCCCAAGGGCTTGTTCTCAAGGCTGTATGTGCTCTTGCCTTCTCTGTATCTTTTTGATCTCTTGTCAGCTTCTTAGGCTGTGCTGTCGGTCCAACCTTACTCATTCACGCTTTCATAGTTTATCCAATTACTGCATTACTGGCAGTGAGGAAGTGCAATAGCCTCTTTTCTGCCCACTGCTAAGAGAGAATGCCAGGGAAAAGTGTGTGAGTGAGTGTGTGTGTGTGTGTGTGTGTGTGTGTGTGTGTGTGAATATAGATTGCTCAGAACATTCTCTAGAGCTATATGGTAAATTAAAGAATATGTTGAGTAGGTAAGAGTGGGTAGGAAGGGTTTCTTGCTAGAAGGACTATATTTAGGGAAAGTAAGTTGCATTAATAAAAACACATTCATAATTTTTTGTTGTTTTTTTCTGGCTGAGTTCCTTACACTTTCTAACTTGTTTCTACTCCTGCAGAATGACTCTCCATCCTGGAAAACTTTCCTGATCAACTAATTTTTTTCACAGAATCACAGAATATGCCGAGCTGGAAGGGACCCTCAAAGATCATTGAGTCCAACTCTTATCCCTGCACAGGACCATCCCCAAGAGTCACACCATGTGCCTGAGAGCATCATCCAAACACTTCTTGAACGCCGTCAGGCTTGGTGTTGTGACCACTTCCCTCGGGAACCTGTTCCACTGCCCAACCACTCTCTGGGTAAAGAACCTTTTTCTAATATCCAACCTAAACCTCCCCTTACACAACTTCAGGCCATTCTCTCAGGTCCTGTCACTCGTCACCACAGAGAAGAGAACAGTGCCTGCCCCTCCTCTCCCTCTCATTAGGAAGTTGTAACTGCAATGAGGTCTCCCCTCAGTCTCCTCTTCTCCAGGTTGAACAGACCAAGTGACCTCAGCCGCTCCTCATATGGCTTCCCCTCAAGGCCCTTCCCCATATCTGTTGCCGTTCTTTGGATACTCTCTGATGGCTTTATATAGTTCCTATATTGTGGTGCCCAAAACTGCACTCAATATTCAAGGTGAGGCCGCACCAGTGCAGAGCAGAGCAGGACAATCCCCTCCCTCGACCGGCTGGGGATGCTTTGCCTGATGCCCCCCAGGACATGGTTGGTCCTCCTGGTTGCCAGGGCACTGCTCACTCATATTCAACTTGCCATCAACCAGGACTCCCAGGTCCCTTTTCAAGTGCTGCTTTCCAGCACCTCATTCCCCAGTCTGTCTGTATATCCAGGGTTGCCCCATGCCAGGTGCAGAATTCAGCACTTTCCCTCGTGGAACTTCATGTGGTTGGTGATTGTCCAGTCCTTTAATTTGTCTAGGTCTCTCTGCAGGTCCTCCCTGCCTCTGAGGGAGTCAACATCTCCTGTGAGTTTTGTATCATCTGCAAACTTGCTCCGTATCTCTTCCAGTCCTGCATCCAAGTCTTTTATGAAGATGTTGAAGAGAACAGGGCAGAGAGATCCTGGAGAATTCCTGGTACAATCCCGTCATTTTTCTAGTGCTGACCACACTTCAGAGCTGAGGTATCATCCCTCATGCCCCACTGTAACACTCACCTGCCTCAGCACTCTCTCCCATTTGCTCTTTACACCACTATGACCCTTGATTTTGGGTCCAAAAGGTATTAGGGAATGGTAAAAAATAAAGAAGCTCACTGATTTCTTGACTGCACTTTGATAGCAGTGCTGAACACCAGATCTGAAATCACTTTACAAACACAATTTCTCTGCTATGTATTGGCCATTGCTGTTGATGGGCCAGTGGAGTGTCACACAGCACTGACTCTGAAATTTAAGCCTTTGTAGCGACCTTTGGTTTGAATCAGTTTCTAAATTGTTTCACTTTTAGGTCTTGGGGCTCTGTTCTCACCTGTGCTGTGCTATTAACAGTGGCTGCTTGGGGCTGGAGGAGGTTTTGATCACCACCACATTCACATAATGACAAAGAGAGCTGAGGAGGTGCAAAGTAACAAACACTGGGGCTGCATCTCCTTCCCTGGGGCTTTCTCCTGTCCTGCTGCCTCTGCCTTGCTCTTCTCCAGCACCACTCATCTGGTCAAACCCTGCAGCTGAGGTGCCCTTGTGCTTCCCCAGTGCCATCTCCAGAGGTAAATCTGCATCCCCTCTGTGTTCTGCCACTGCAGAAACTACAGCTCCTTTGAAACTGTCCACAAAGACACGCTCCTTCTGTGCCCACCGCTACACCACCTTACATGGGATTGATGAAATCCATCTCCTCGAGCACATTTTTCGCAGGGTTGGGATTTTTTATGTTAGTAGCTGATGACTGGAAGAGTTAACATGCACATCTGGGGCTCTGTTGCCTTCTCAGCTCAGATCACAGGCTCCTTATGCTGCTCTCTTTTGACCTCAGAGGCATTTTACCAGCCTCGCAGCTTGGGAAGTTTGACACTGCACTGACCAAAGTTGTAGGGTCAGGGAACTGGAATAGGTGCTTGGTGGTTTCTCCTACCCATTTGATTGTAAGTCTTCCCGGAAACACATTAAAGACAAAGGTCAGCTAGATGAGATGTCCAGATCTTTCAAATGTGTAAGAGTCAAATCCTGGCAGGATTTTCCAGTGATTCTTTTTAAGATCTCTTTCTGAGCACACCCTTGCACTTGTGTTTTTGGAGGGAGCACCCTTGGGGTGACTGAGGGACAAAGTGAGGAGATGGAACATTTTCTTGTTTGCAGTATAGAGGTAGTATAACCTGTGGTGTGATGTGAGCAGGCAAAGGGGAAGATGACCTTTTGGTTTTGTTTTTCTTCCAGCTGCCTGCAGTGACTATTTTTCATTTCCATCTTACAGTGTGCTCACTTCTATCTTACGGTCTGCTCACTTCTATCTGAAAAGAAAAACATATAACTGAAGAGCTGACTGCTAGCTAGGTGAAGTCTTTATGCCTGTCACCTCAAAAGAAATAACTCATCTTAAAAAACTAAACCTGAAATGCTCTGTGACAAATTATATTGCTGAAAAAAAAATATTTTTATAGGAACCATTTTTTTATAACAGGGAGTTAAAAATAATTTTTATTAAAAGTATTTTATTAAAAATAATTTAGATGTTGGCCTGATTTGTGAGTGACAGTGAGAATTTGCAGCTGTGGGAATTAAATACCACGGGCCAAAAATGATACTCGCCAAAAACCTAATCTAAAGAAATGATGTATATAAGGAGGCCAGAATAAGGCTGGGATGAAAACCAGATTTCATATCTGATGACATTTTTAAGCTTCTGTCTTTTTCAGTAGAGAATAGACCAACGAGGGCAGTAACAACTGGTAGCTCTCTCCTGGAAGTTTTAAAGTACTGTCGAGCTCTGAAGCTCTTAAACGAGATTTATTGCATCTACCAGAGTAAGGTACAGTGGATCCTCTGGATCCTCTGCTAAGGCTTTACATGTCTGTGGTTTTCAGTAAAATATTTCTTCAGTTACAAGGTCATCAAATTGTTAATAGAGACAAAATGATACCCAGTCAGAAGCAAACACAAACTATCTTAGCTATTGTTGAAAGAATTGTTTGAAAACATGTAATTTATCAGTTAAGGACTATTTTCTTTTGGGTGATTTAAAATGCACAGCATGGTTCCTGATTCAGCAGAAAGATCAGTATCAGGATGTCATTTTGGAAAATAGATCAGGTGAAAGCAGCAGGCTTCACTTTTAAGTAGAAATTGCAAATATGGGGTACAGGTTATGTGACCAAGTACTGGACACTGCTATAAAAATAAGGAATTCGGGCTAAAGTTGTGTCTTGTCAGAGCTTTGGGATACACTGAAAAAATAATGTTGTTGTTCAAGACTTGTAAAATACTTACCAGACAAATGTTGAGAGGGTCTTGTTAAACTCTCATAATTTCCAACACTGAATCTGTAAATTGCAGGGGTGAAATTGCCTTCCATCTGATGAGCTTCATTTGATCTAAAAATAGCCTGTCTAGGGCCTCAGGTACCCATCACCATGCTGCTGCATCTCCTGTTGTAGATAGATGCTGGAAGGGAAAGATACATATCAGTGCTGGGGGGAGGAGACCCCTTTTCCCACTTGTGAAGCAGACACCACCAACCTGTGGCTCCGCCCTTCTGCCCTCCATCAGGTTTAGGTTGCAACAGCAGTTGGTGTCAGAAGGCATTTTTCGTGGTATTGCAAGATCCCAGCAGCATGTCATGAACAGTCACTTCCCAAAAGAGTCCTAGGGTCAGAACAGAAATACTGTCTTCTGAAATGGTTTTCTGATGTGAACAGATAGGGCTGAGGTTGAGCCTTCTCACTGTAAGGCTTCCCGAGAATCCCCCATGGGAGTGCTAGGCTGTGCATTCAGCAGCAACAGGTCCCACAGACATCACACTGTCCTCTTCTTGGCCGCTGGGAATAGGAACAAGTGGAAGCTACCACAGGACATGAGAAATGTGCCTTCATGGATGTCTGGAGTCAGAGTAAGGTCTCACACTGCATCTCAGCTCTGTGCCATTAGGAGCCGTGTGCATGAAACTTGCATCATTTTCCATTACTAATTTGTGAGGGAGACAGCTTCTGGGCAAGACTGGATTTGACCTTGTGCTGAAACCTTGTTCCATTGATTATTCTTTGCCATCTAGAAAATACCGGAGAGCTTCCTTAATGATTTCTTTGGTTATTCTGTGTTTTGTGACAGGTCATTGTTTCCAGCTTCAAACCAGGTCACAGGTCTGTGACCTCAGAGCAGCTGGACCACAAGTCCTGCACTTTTTTCCTGTAGGTAAAATACCTGTATTTATTTCCACTATATGCCTTGTTCTGACAAGGAGATTTCCATGGCTATTGAGCTGTCCTGTGGCTGGCTTTTTTTTTTTAGCACATCTGATTTTGTTCTCATAGGACTGTTGAAGTTGTTGTTGGTGATGGAATTTGCGTTAAAGCAATTTGCAAAGAACACCAGCCCAGCCATGAGTCAGCATGTGGGTGCCAGGGCATTTATTTCTGATGCAGTCCTGCTGTGTGAGACTGGTGCTTGGGACTGTATTTTCTAACACCTGTGAATGTTGTTTTTCTTGACATCTTCAGTAAATGGACTGGAACACTCTTAGACTTAGGAAGAGGAAATCTGTATGAAGTAATTTTCCTTCAACACTGCTGCAAAAGGATCCTTCCCCCTTCTGCCAGTTTTACTCAAAGCTCTGGCATGAGAAAACTTTGCTATTGTTCCTTAGATGGCAGCTGCTAATGCTGAAATAAAATTATCAAAACCAAAAGCTGTATTTGCTAATTTGGTGCATAGGAGTTATGATAGCAGCCCATTTTTGAGTGTGTGCCCTTAGCTGAATGGCACAGTACTGCACCAGTGCTCTTTCCTCTATTTCATCACTGTGAAGTCCTCAAAGGTTTTTTCTTCAACCTTTTTGTAAATTAAGATGCCAATAATTTTTTTTTCTCTAGTCAAGTGTGTCCTTTTTACTTCTGCCAGTATTTCTGTCAAGACACACTTACAAGCTGGTAGATCTGCATTCCATCCCTGATAGCTGCTTGACAGTTGCCTGTGTATGGGAGTTCAGTCCCTGTGCCCTCTACTAAATGTTAGGCACATCTAAACAATTGCTTTTGGAACCAGGATGTTTACCTGTTGAGAGGTTTACATCAGTGTTCATAATTATGGTGTACTAAGTGCTCATTTTCAATAAATTTTTTTTTAATATCACAGTTTTGATTGTTTAAGATGCAATGCTTGGAACAGAAAAACAGACTTTTTTTACATATATTTGGATTTCCCCAGTTTATTAAATACGTTCATTGCAGTTGATATCATTGAATCACCTTTGCTTTAGGCCTTGCCTTTTAAAAAGAGCAAACACATCAAGCATTAACTAAACATGAAATACTTTGTCCCAAAGATGGATCATCACTGATAAAGATTAAATAGAACCAAAGCTCTACAACAAAAATGTTCAACACCATAATTGTCATTAATGCCGCATAATACCTTCTTTTGGCTTAGGACTCTATTAATGCAGACTAGGCTGGGGCCAGTGGCATTTCTGTGCCTGACCCTCCTGGCAGAGCCAAATTTGTGTCTCGTCACTGAGTTACCTGCTCCGCAGCGGCTCTGAAGAAGTAGGTCTATAGGGTCTATTTGCACTTTGAATCAGAAAGCCACAACCTGCTGTGCCTTGTGTGAACACCCATAGCAGGAGCAGGCTCCTGTGTGATCCACCAGCATGCAGATCCCACCGAACAGTGAGTCTATAGACTGGCTTCATGTGAACATTATTTAACCAATTTATTGTGTTTGCATGGATACATAAGTCTTGACGGGAGAGATGTGAGACCCTTCATCACTTCTGTTTGACTTGATGCAGTAGCAAAGAGCTGCAGCAGTTATCTCCAAGCTGAGATGATTGACTAGAAGTGATTTTTCACCAGGTGACATTTGCAATAATTACATGGTGCTTTGCTTGCCTGGGAGGAAATAATCAGCACGACCTTCAAAAAGCTCTGCGGAAAGCGGCTCTTGTAAAAACAATTATTTGAACCTCCTACTATGACGGCTCCCGGTACAGTGAGGAAATGAGGGGAGTGTACTGTGCATACAGGAGCTGCTGATGGCTGCTGGAAAGACAAGAGCCAGGCGGGAGAAGAGGTAAACTCAAGGGAAATCAGATTGCCTTCTGAAATCCTGCATCTTTTCAACCTTTGCTTCTCTCTGAAAGGCTGCAGGTGGTGGAAAAATCAAAGTGAGTGGCTGGGGGATCTGGTTTATTACAGAGGCTGGAGCAAGGCTGTGGATCTGATTCCCTGCTACAGCCTATAGAAGAAAGTTTTTTGAGTACCCACTTATCCCAGATTTACAGTAGAATGTGGGACAAGTAGTTACCTCACATGCTTTCTGCCCTGAGGACAGGATTTTCCCCATATTCCTCTCATGCTGCCTCTCTGAAAAACGACTCATTTGTACCATGGTGAAACTGAGGAGCTTTCAGGGGATCTAGGGGTGGGTGATTAGTGTGTGGCCAGCATCCCCCTTTATGTTCTGGGACACACCCTGGTCACATGTGTGCAGCATCCCTGCTCCAGCCTGCAGTAATATGTCGGACCCAGTGCATGTTTCCTCCCTTCTCCCATGCCAGTGACTCTGAGGGGTGTTTTATCCCCTGGGTGCCATGGGGCAGCCAACATTTCCAGCAGGTGAAGGGATTGTGGCAGGAGGAGGACACCTGGGACATCCCCTGAAGCCTGCAGCCTCACAGTGCAGCTCAGGACCCTCCTGCCGCCCCTATGGGTGCCTGGTGTGCCTGGCATGGGGTGAGTTGCTTCTACATGCAGTGTGTGGCAGGCACCCTCCTGCCACCGCACACTCCTAATGCTGGGCCAGCAGGGCCATTGCCATGGCTTGAACAGGGCAACCATCGTTTTCCCTAGCACAATGTTAATGCCTGGTACTTCAGTGCAGCATCAAAACCTTTGCCTTGCAAGGCAGCTGCTATGTGACTGCTTTCCTACAGCCCTAATGGCTTTTTCAACCCTGGACAATGGAGCTTTGCTCCAGCAGAGCTACAGGATGAAGCCTCAAGTGCATCTCCTCTCCCCATGGCTATGATGATGGTCCTAGCCGAAAACTCAGCCTGGGTTGTCTGTCAGGGTGCCATCCTTCCAGGTCACTTGGTTGGGATTTCAACAGGCATTGCCTGCCTAAACACTATGTAAAGAAAGAAAGGGTCCTAGGTGGCTTTTAAACCTCTCCGTTTATCCTGACCACTGTCCCTGTGTGTGCCATGAAAAGCATCCCCACACTGGGGGCCTGTCTCCTGTAACTCCAACCTATGGACAGAGATGTTGGTTGCAAGTGCTGTGTCTGAAGACACCTGCTTTAAACAGGGCAAAGCTACAGCATGTGCCAGCCCAGGTTTCACTTTTCTGAACTCAGACCTCTTTTAAACAGAGTAATGCCAACTGAAAATAGCAACCTATGGCTAAGTGATTTATTGAACCACCCAGCAGAAACAGCTAGCGATGAAGTTACCCAATATAAATAATTTTTCTGACATTTCCACACCTACCTTCTTGCTGTCAAGCTGAGACCAGCTTGGACTATTTAAAATGGGATTTTTTCTTTTCTTAAGTGAAAGTATGCTTATTATGTTTTAATTAAAAAAACCCAAAAAACCAACAAAAAAACCCCACACCAAAACCCAGCAAGACCAAACAACAACAAAAATCTGAACAGACTTTAGATAAACAAACGTATAAATAATCATTCTCAAACTGAAAGACGGGAAAATTGCTCATTTTTGTTAATCCTGAAAAGGAAGCCAGAAGTCCTGCATCCTGTTCCAGCCAGTAAAACATGCTGTCTCATCAGAGAAATCTAATTAGCTTTTTGTTTAAAAGGGGGTTGTTAGACATATGATGTCAAGGCACCAGGGCAGCCTGCTGTTGTCCATGGCCCTCCTCACCTCCTGAGACCAGTCCCTGCCTCAGTCTCCTAGAAGAGGTGCCAGGAAGCAGCCCATGGTGGACCACTCGATGGAGAGGGGATGTGGGTTTGGCCTGTCAGCTGTTTGAAAGAAAGCAGAGGCCTGCCTTGGCCTCCCCTCAGTTTCACGAATCCCGTAGAAATCCCTGGTGCTGGCTTCAAGTCTGTGCGGTGCAGCAGGAGCTGCCGCTGGGTTACTGAGCCATGTCAGCACCTCATTTTGCCAGACCTGGCCGTACCACCAAGTCACCCTGGCTAAGGGCAGCTGAGAGATGATGAGTTAGAGATTCAGCTTGAGGTTCTGCATTATTTCCACAGCATCTATCCCTGGAGGCACTCTTCCCATTGGTACGGCTGCTGGCTGTCAGAGAGCCATCCCTCAGATGAGGGATTTTAGCCACATTTCTGAATTCACTTGTCTTCTCGGCAGCACTGGCTGCACAGTGCTGGAGGTCTCTCTGCTCAGCTCTTTGGAGAGCACTGGTTGTGTTTACTTATAGCTGCCCTGTGCAAAAGCTGGCTGCACTCCAGTGGGAGTCCCCGAGCTCAGCCCAGTATGTGCCCTCTCTGCTGCCTGGGAATTCCTCTCTTCCTTAGGACTGTGCAGACTTTCTTCCACCTTAGGCTCTGCTTCAGTGCACAGATCCTGAGGGCTAGAAGAACTGCTTTTACCTGCTCTGCAAGTAATGCAGAGCCCATGTTGGTGCCCCCTAATACCAACTCTCTGTTAGTGAGACTACTGTTTATCGTTTTCTGAGGAGCACACCCTTGTAAGGCAATGGATGAGGTCTCCGAGTGTGCCAATGCTTGGAATTAAACGTCCCACACCTTCTGAACTGGAGCCCAACCATCTGCTGTACATCTGTGGATTGGTCAGAAAACTGCTGGTGACTCAGTAGAGGAAGCCAAGGCATGGGCGGTCTATTTTTAGCTGTCAGTAAATGTACTAAAGTGGCTTACTGCTGAGTTGAAGAAAGGACAGACAATCCCTGCTTGCCCTATTTAGGGAATAAATGTGAAATACTTGCATCCATTTCTAAAGCCTAAATTATAGGTGCTGCTGGGGAGAGGTGTGCTGGGGAGGACAAATCTCTGGCCATCCTGCTGCGTGGCTTGGGGTAGGCTTTGCTTCATGCTGCAGCAACAATCCGCAAGGCATCCATCACTTTCACAGGAAGAAAAGTGGAGGAGGAATGTGGGCAGTCACCTGTAAGTGTACTGCAGCTACCTGGCAGTGCTCAAGCCAGTGCTCAATCTTCAGTCCTTCTTGAAAAGGATGTAAATAAGTGATGGGTAGCAATGAGCCCAGGGGGACTGTGAAGCTTTTCTTTTACAAAGGGGAACAGTAAGAAATAAAATTATAAAACAAATTTTATACACATATATATCTCAAATAAAATATAATAAACATATATAAAATGATAATAGTAGAATCATAGAGTATCCTGGGTTGGAAGGGACCCACAAGGATCATCAAAGTCCAGCTTCTGGCCCTGGCCCAAGAATCACACTATGCATATATATATATATATATATATATATATATGTAAAAAAGCTTTTGTTCACCTTGTATCAGAATATGAGAAGATGTTTGGGAAACTAAGAGCTTGTAGATTTGCAGCCAACAACCATGTTTTGCTCATCTAGCAGAGAATTGGCCCATAGATACAGTAAACTTCAAGAGTATAGAAAGGCTGCAAGAAAGATGAGCTATTAGTGTTCATGAAAGGACACATAGAGATGTTAGTAAATTTTAACAAATCCCATTTTTCCTGAAATTTCTTGTGTGACTATCCACACTAATTCTGACTTTGAAAACGAGAAGAAGGAAGTCACTTTTCTTTGTATGTGGCCTTGCCTGTGCCATGTTGCCACAGTTCCTTCTCTGGTCTTTGTTTTCAAGGCTTTCACACAACAGATGACTGAGAAGCTTTTCAGATGGAATAAGAGCTGACATCCCGGGGCAGATATTGGCTAGGATAAAGCGTCATCCCTACAACTCTCATAAATCTGCTTTGGAAAATGGGCTCGCCACGGTTGTTACCTGGATAAGATGCCACAAAGGAGTGACTGGACCAGTATGGGAAATGAGACAAATGATAAGGAGGACAGCAAATAGGGCTCAGCAGGGCACTAGCATGTGGGTGTCTGGGGATGGACCAGAATCTTCCTTCAGAAGGGGTTTATCTGATGGGAACTGAGGCATAAACTGGGGGAGACACTTGGGGTTTGTTCTGCAGATTGTTGTTGCCATTGCATCAGTTTTCTAAAAAGAGACCAGGAAAGCATATTCCATCTCCATCTGTCAGTGGCAGCGGGAAAGGCTGCTCTGCCACAGGCACTGCTGCTCTTCAAAAGCTTCCAAATGCTCCTCTGCTGAAATGTTGTTGAGTTTTATTTCCTTGCAGTGGCTGTGGTCACAGAGTGATGTGATGGGCTCACAGTGGTAGGAGGTAGACCATCTGAAATGAAACAACTTCAGAACTGTAAAATTATTCAATACACCTGAAGAAAAAAAGCTGGTAGGGAATAGAAAGGAGCAATGACCCCTAAAATGGAAGAGGTAGAGAATAAACAGCCTCTTGGGTTTTTTAAGCATTAGCAGCAAGTAATGGAGGTCTAGGGGGATCTGTGCAGTACAGATCAATACTCTAGGGGAAAGGTTAATTAAAGAAATGTATTTTCTCTTTGGTGCCATTATATGCTGGAGCTGTAGGAATGGCCTGTTGGCTCTCCAATGCTATTCACACACTGTTGCTTGCAAAGCTTATAGCTTTGCCCAGCAGGTGCCTGTGACCCACACCTGACAGTGTCCTCACAGAAGCTGAAGTGGATGTGTAAAGAGCTTGTGCCTGAACCAGCCATGTCCAACCCCATGCTGTGCTCCTGGGACTTGCACGGCTGATAATTCAGCATGGCATGTGCCTGTTCTTCATCCTCACCTGCCTTCCTCCCATCACTTATGTATCTGGAAGAGCAGGGCTTCTTTGTCTGCTTTGGCAGAGGAAGACACAGGAGCTATGGAAAAATAGCACTTTGAGTTTTCCATATTGTATTATTGGTGTAAACATTGGTTAGACACCAAAGATTGAATGTTTACAAGCATAGGAGGTATTAGAGCCTACATGGGTTTGGTGGTTGAACCACCCCACAATAATCTCTTTGACTTCATGGGCCAGGATAAGAGTCACATCTCTAGGAATGCCACATCATAAAAAATCAATTTTAAAGTCAGTATTCTTAAGTCTTCCCTGCAGAGAGCCTGCCTGGGTTTTCACTTCCTCACAGTTGGTCTTTATGTGCAAGATGTTCCTCACAGAGAGCTGCAGCTTCTGTTTGCTGTGTGTTCCCAAAGCTCCAGCCCAAGGCTGGTGAGGCAAGACACCAGCGTTAAGAAATCTTGTGCTGCTGTGAAATATGACATTTATACCAGTTCCTTCTTTTCAAAAGCAGTCTTTGCAATCCTTTTCTCTCTGTGTTTGTAAAAGAGATCGTGCTGGGTGTGAGCAGGCTCACCATGCCCAACTGTCATGGCCATATCCCAGACATAGCTCACTTCCCTCAGGTACATTCAGGCATTTGGGCCTTATAGGGCTACTCTGCAGCAGAGCTGTGATTGGGTGGCTATACAAAACAGGAGAGCTTGAATGTTTGCATTTTTTAGAGAATGATTTTAATGTTCAGCTCTGACCACCTATACTCTTTATTCCTCGTGGGATCCTGAATTAGAAAGGTTTTTCTTGTCATTTTGCATTGGAAGAAATTGAGCACTGGTAAAAGCACCAATTCTGGTCAGCAGAGGTGAAGGAGATGGTCTCTCCTCTCCCCTTGCTGCATCTTTCCTGGCTTCCCTCCAGTTTCCATCTGTGCAAAATCAGGGGGAAGACTGTGAAACACTTCAGCATACAGTGGTGAAAATATCTTCCTCTCTGAGGCTTTGTCAATTTTGAATAGAAATGGGTTATTCCAGTGCTGGACATTGCACAGCCCAGCCTTATCTCTGCTGATGCTTCAGTTCCTGTCTTAGACCCAGCAAGATCATCGAACTTCACATTGCCCCTGGGACCTGTCATTAGGGGTATTTTTGACTTTGAATCACTCAGTCTCATAACTTGGCTCTTCTCTTGCACTTATCATAAAGTTGCATAGTCTGGGATCTCTTGCACTGGGATCTTTTCACTGATGTTTTCCTTTAGCTTACTTTTGTGAAGTTTTATTTATCAAATCCTTCATGAAGCTTCCTGTTACTGCAGACAATAATTATTCTTATGTGTACAGATGCTGTGCTAAAAAAATTTCCATTAGCTCTGAACATAGCATCAAAATGCAGATTTTGGCAATTGTCTTGTAATGGTCTCTGCTGCAGAGAAGGTATCAATCAGTCCTCTGACCACTGACTTTATAGTCAATATGTTCATCTCTTAGACCCAAGTGTTCTGTTGCTTGTTTACCATTGCCACTACTCCTCCATCTTTAGACATTCATTTCCTTCTATAGCTCTGAAGAGTAATGTTTTATTTAATTATTTTTCTTCTGTTATGTGGACAAAAACTTTTTTGTTGTTTTGGCCACTTGCACTTTGAAACCTTTTGCCTTGTTTTCATTGTTTTGTTATGTCTTGGCTGAACCAGTGTAGTTCATCAGCTTTAATTGGAGAGAAAGCACAGGGTGTGTTTGCCTTTCCCTGAAAACCATTTTCTGCTTCATAACAAATTTGGAAGGCTTATAAAATGCAGTAATAGCCTTCCCAAATGCAGCTGGTGCTGAAGAGAGCAGGGGGAAGTGCAGCCTTCCCCATCACAGGGCAGCAGGGAGTCCACCATCCTCCTCCCACTCTCTGAAGCCACCATGTGTCTTTTGGGGCTGGAAATACTCTAGGAGTAACTCAGTGAGCAGCTGAACCTTTGCAAATCAGTGGGATTTCTGTTTGGAAAGGGAGATAGAGTACTTTTCCTCTGGCAGCCCCTTTGCAGCTCCCACCGCAGGACTGGGGGACCAGCATAACTGAGGGGAGCAGCCAGGGAGGCTGGCAGTGAGACAGTATGATTTCAGTCCTCCTTGGGGATAAGGGAGTAGAATATGCCTTTTTTAAAATTTGGCTGTAGCAGAGCCTGTGATGCTGCCAGTTGTACCTGTCCTGCATCCAGACAGACACCAACTGCTTATGAAAACTGCACAGTGGGAGATGGCAGCTTTGCTCCTTGCGCCATCGAGGTTTCCTCTTTCCCACACTACTGCAGTCCCACAAGCCCCACAAGTCTGCTCAGGTTGGTTCTGGACCGAGTTGTGCTGCCCACTGCCTGCTGCACAATGGGACAGAAATCAGGCATGGTGGGGCAGGAGGAAGAAATGCCTCCTGCACAGAAAGCTGCCATCTGCCTTGTAGTAGGTCCAGTGCCGGTTTTTTGGGTCTCTCTGCTGAAGACACAAGGATTTCCTTCTGAATTAGAGCTTAAAATAGGAGGGGGATGGCCTAGGTGCGGCAGAACTGAATATGGACATGTACTTCGGGAGGAGATCAGCTGCGAATTCCTGAGCTGTTCCTCACATGTTCCTTGCAGGAGGACAGGTCCACCTAAGGATGTCATGGCTGGTGTCTGGTCTACACCTCATACTGCAAGGTGCTCATTGCACCTTCAGCTCTTGTGCTGCTCAAAGACCAGGCGAGCAGTAGCTCTGCACACATGTGGGTTAAGTGGCAGCCGCAATTAACGCACCTCTGTGCAATTACAGCACAGCACCTGGCCATGCCTATGAGGCTTGGGTAGCAGCCAAGAAGTGTGGGTGGAGGGTTTCCCCAGAGGTCCTGGCAAACGTGGGGCCAGGCAATGGATTGATTACAACTGTGTGTGAGGGGGTTTAAAAATAGCTCTCCAGCTTTCCAGAGGAATGTATTTGTTATGGAGTCACTGAAAGGCTATAGTAAGAGATCCAGGAGCAGCCTCTGGGAGCAAGCCAAGAGACAGAGCTTCTTCTGGGCACGGTGCTCCCTGGAAAGCCAGACTTGGGCTGCTGAGCAAGGAACCTGCTTCTGTTTGTTTGCTCTCTGTGTTCAGGGAAACAAGACTCTGTGTATGTTTCATATGATAAATAAACACTGCTGCACCAAGGAAATGTTTGACGTATCATTCCTTGTATTGAAGTGGAAACAATCTGACAAGACCTCGCACTATTGGCTAATCCTCAGGCCAGATGGAGGTAACAATATGTTTCAAATGTTAATTAACTACTTCATTACGTGTCTGATTTTCTGTTTTTAAACAAATTGTTAAGAAGGCTTGTTTAACAAATATATTTACTGCTGCATCCTGGTTCACTCTTCAAACCCACAAGATCTCAGCCTTAACAGCAAAATTGTTAGCTTGGGTGTAACAGCAGTGCTAATCACTAACACATGCGGAGCGCAGAACCAAAAATCTGCAAACGGACAAGGAGCATGGCAGGGAAGTGAAATAAGGGACACACATTATGCTACTCTGCAAGAGGAAGGTTTCCATCTTTTAGAAACATACTGATCATAATTAACTCTTCATGATGGGTATGCATTAGGATGAGAACAGCTCCCATGAGTGTGAGATTAATGCACATATTCAGGCGAATGTTTTCCCAAAGAAGTTCTCTAAAACCTATCCAGCGTACACACTGGGATGGAAGAGCAGGAAGCAGTGACATTCAGGTTGGTTAGGGCAGAAAACCTATATGGCTTCAGTGAAAAGGATAGTCGCCCCCGAAGAAGGGGTGAACTAGAAGCAATGGGAGAGGCAAAAAAAAGGAATGGAACTGTTGTGCAGGGCGGGGGGAGATCACAGAGGCCGGGCTGGAGGGGATGCACCATGGAGCTGCAGGGTTTTGTAATCTCAGGGCTTTGATAAACTCCAGTGGAGTGTAGACTTGACAACATAGTGGAGCAGAGACATCAGCTGTGTGTGCAATGAAAGGTCGGTTAGTCCTATTAGGAGTGAGAGCTTGCTGAGAGAGAGGGGAGTTGATTTAGATCTGTGGTTTACCCTACATAAATCTGTGGAGTCACATCAGTGTGTGTGAAAGATCTGTTTGGGTATTGGAAATGTATGTTACAGGAGAAGTTGTTTTTTTATTTCAGGGATACGTTTTTGGGCATGGTCATGAGGAAAATAACTTTAATTGGAAGCAGCAGGGACTTGCCTGGGTGTCTCTGAGAGACAAGAGCTCTCACAGTGCTCTTGAACATGGTTTTGCAGATGATAACCTCAACCTTTGGCCAAAGCATGCTGGGAGTTTACCTGCAGAGCTACATCTGCTCAGGGCATGACAGCCATGCTCCCTCATGGAGATCTCTCTCTCTCTCTCTGTAGTTATATAGAGAGAGATATCTCACTGTATTGACTAGGTGCAGGCAAGACATCAGGTTCTCTGAAGGCTTTGTGCCTGCCTTTCAGGACACTCCACTAGTGGAAAAATTCTTCCTATTGGTGTATCTTACACGCCAGAAGCTGACTCAGAAACCCATGTCAGAAAAATATCCACGCTGGAAACTGCATCCTTCCAGCAACAGTAGCCTAGAACTTTTATTTAGTCTCACATCTCGGGCAGTAATTTGCCTACTGCAAGGAGTCACAGGGAGGAAAGGTTTCTCATATTTATGATAAGATGGTGTTCATCAAACAGCTTCCAGACCTGTTGTAAGGAGGAGTCATTTTGGAAGACAGAAGGAACAAAATTAGGTTATATCCTTCCAAAGAAGAAGCGATTTTTGAGTCTTGTATGATCAGGTAGTACAGAAACGTGACTGTTTCTTCTCAGGTTGAGCCTTGACTTCTGTTTCCTGCAATAAGTGCATTCATGGAGGTCTGAGTGTTCCCAACCAGATGACATCATCATTTAGGCTATAAATCAGGATTTTCGTGAGCACTGCATCAGCTTTGATTTGAGAAGAGTCTGTGAGCTGTCTCAGAGCTGCACAAATATGGCAGAATCATTATTTTGTTTTTCTTATTTAAAAAAGACACTTCTAAACATTTGTTACATCAAAATCATTCAAAATTTGAGACTTCAAACCAGAAATATTTCTCTCTCTATGGCTTTCTCCATAGCATGAACACAAACTTGGGTCTGATTTTTCCCATGAGCCTGCCAAGATCCCAGCACCACTGGGTCAGCAAGAACCCCTGGAACATGTCCTCACTGCCTGTCCCTCCTCTCCTCATCCTTGAGCACCCAAGGAAAGGAATATGTTGGAAGCATACACAGGTGCATAGAGAAGTAAAATAGTGCAAGATATAATTTTAAGACATGGGTTAGGCAGTCCCAGGGCAGCTAAACCACACTGTGTTTTCATATGCAATGGCACTTGTGCCTGTTGGTCAGACACCTGGCTTATTGGGCAGCAGAACTATATCTAACCTGAAAACAGTGGTGACAACAGGTCAAAAAGAGCAGGAAGGACAAATAGCAAGTTTTGTTTGGTGTGTCAGTGACTGGGCATGGCATGTTTTGGAAATATTGCAGCAAGGTGAGCTTTGAAAAGGAATTTGCAGGCAAATATGGCAGCTGCAGGTTGTGTTTTTCTGGAGTCGCTTTCATCTTATTCTTTTTTTAGGTGGAAAAAAAGGTAAAAATGGAGATAAAAATAGAGATTTTATGTTGGCTAAGCAGCCCTTAAAAGGGCTGGAAGAGAAAAACCCAAACAGCAGAAGTATTGCTTAAAAAAACAATTGCATGATATTTCACAAAATCTGAATTTTTTCCGTTGCTGCCTTTAGTTACATAAAGACCTTTCATATACCCAGGTCTGTTATCTCTTATAAAACTGCACAAAGGAGGCAGCTCTTTAACTCTCGTTCTACACTGAGCATGTTTTGATGTGCAGATCGCTGACAGCACAAAAAATCCTTTCTGGCTGTGTGTGCAGGGATAATAGCAGTATTGACAGCGTGTACCTGCTGCAGGCAAAACACAGAGGATCCTCCGTCTCCTCGGCATTTCATCTTAGGAGTAATGACCAGGGAACGTGAAGAGTGATTGTGGAGTTGAACCTAATACAAAGCTCCTGTACTTGAATGCCAGTTACAGTGTCTCAAGTCAGACTCTTAAAATGAACACAGTTTTAAAAATTCCTGCCATTACCAGCTAGTTATTGATTAAAATAATGATACCTTTTGTTTTTATAGAGGTTTTCAAGCTCTCTTGTGTGCAGAAGGCTTCTCAAACATCTAAAAATTCTAGGCATGAACAGTTTATTCAAACATTTAGCTTGCAACACTGGAGATTACAAACAAAGCACTGTTGTGTTAGTATAGGGAGGTAGAGAGCAAAACTAATCCACATGCTTCAGTTAACTAAACTGGTTGGAATTAAACAGCATAAGTAAGAAGAAAGTTACATTTAACGGATAATGTTTTAACTAGAGGATGTTAAACATCAAAGCTGGTATCTTTTAAAAGAGAAATTGTTGGCAGCACTCCTAAGTGTGTGCATGATGGGCATGCAAGTTTGTGGTTGTGCTTTGATTTCTTTCTTTCTGCTTCAAAATCTTGTAGGATCACAGAGAGAAGTAAAATGGCTACATTAGAGTTAAATGCTGGTGTTCACTGATGGAACAAAGATAAAAAGCAAACAACAAATACATTGCTATGATGACTTGGTGCTTCCTTCTCTTTCTCTAAACTAGGAGAAGATGGTTTCAGGCCCATTTAAGGTGGGATCAGTTTGTGTCTGTTAATAAAAACATGCTGGCTCTGTGGTGGGGTGCAGAGATAGAGAGGCTGTGCAGTTTTGGGGTGGCTGTTGCTGAGACAGAGCTAATCCACCACACCAGAGCTGCTGGGACAGCAGAGACCATGGTCTACCCTTCCCTCTCACCTGCATTGCCATGTACCCAAGTCTCAGTTAGTACCTGTCCTAGTACCCTGTGTGCTGACAGGCACAGTGAGGCACACCTGCAGGCAGTGACCCTGGGAAGGTAACGCCCATAGCAGGGAGGTGGTGATTGCACAGGGACCTTCCCTGGTCCCTGACAATCACAGAGTCATGCTGGTGGCACAGCTCTCCAAGCACAGGATGGGAGCAAGCTGCTTTTTTCCTGCTCACAGCCCTTGCTGATGCCCAGGTACTCACTCCAGTCTGGCACAGCCCCACTGTGACCATGGCGCTGTGGAGATAAACAGTCACGGTCTGCATCTGTGCTTCCCACAATTCCAGCTTTATTGGTCCAAGAAATTTTTTTCCCTCCATGAGTGGCAGCTGAAATTAAACCTGAGGAAAATTCAAGTTTAATGTCAAATGTCACTGTATCATTACGTACATTTTTCAGAGCTGCAGCCAAATCAGTCCAGTGCTGCTTAACTGCTTAATACAATAAATCATGGATTTTGCCAGCTGCTTGCCTAATTATGTATTTTATTAGTTGTAAACATCAGCTCTGAGATGATGGAAGGGAGGCCGCACAGAGTTTCCACAGCCAATCTGATGGGCTGGAGTACAGCAGCCATTTCTGAAGCTTTATTTATCTTCCTCTCAGCACGTGACTGACATGGACCTCCAAGAAGTTATCTTTTGTACTCCACTCTTCAAAATGAGGACTCTCTTTGTCATTTCTTCAGGGAAGCTGTGTTTCTGAATCTGTTATAAAAGGTTATTCATCTTATCTCCCAAGGACTTGCATATTTTCACAAAATATAATTTGGTCTTTTGACATGTTTTCAGTTCAGAGTGTCAGAGGCCAGTCCTGCTTTGGTTAAGAACTGGTAGGCTCCTTTGTGTCTTAACTCCTGCTGCATCACACTTTGATTCATCATACCAAGATTTGTTGGGGTTTTTTTGAGTTTGTTTTTTTTTGTGGATTTTACTCAGAGCCAAGCAATTCTGACAAACTGGAAAAATTTTGTTTCTGAAGCCACTAAAATTTGAATTTCGAGTCTGACCAAATTTAGCTTTTTTAAGCTGTAAATGAAGGGACAGATTGAAGGTGGCAAGCACATGATGGTGCTGTGCAGCCCAGAAGGGCATCAGCACTCTCCCCTTGAGAGCTCACAACCTGATGGATGTGAGCAGAGGGACACTGCCTGTGACTGGTTCTCTGAAGGAAGGGGCAGGGCACTAACTGGGGTAGATGTGACCTCAGCCCACCACCAAACCCACTCCTCTTGTCAGGGTGGCTGCTGTGGAGAAGCACTGGTGGAAGAGGCAGGGCACTAACTGGGGTAGATGTGGCCTCAGCCCACCACCAAACCCACTCCTCTTGTCAGGGTGGCTGCTGTGGAGAAGCACTGGTGGAAGAGGCAGGACCAAGTGTGTCCCCACCACCACCTAGCCACAGGGTTTTGCTTACACCACTGCAAAAACACACCTATCCAGCAGTGCCTCATGAACACAATACAGCTTTCATCTATAGAAATTCCACCGAGGTTCATGCATATTAGTGCTCATATACTGACTGTTCCTTCTGATCTGCTTTAATCCAAAGATAAGCTGAATTTCTTATTTTGTTCTGCAGTAGTAATTGAATTTGAAGCAGTACATTTTCCTGCTGTGTTCCAACTACATTTGAATTAAACTTGGTCATAGTGGTGAAGAAAGCACCAACCTCTACATAAAATCCATTTGTACCAAGGGAGGTGTATAATGCTGTACTTTAAAGTGATGATCATTAGAAATAACTATTTGGGACATTATAGCTGAGGATAAAAGCATACAAGTCATCTGTATTAGCACAGTGAAATATAAATGTCTGTGTCTCATTTATCAACTGCTGAAAATGAAAGATGTTTAACTACATAGGATTTAACATCAGTTTTCGGTCTGGTAGTGCACAAGATGAACCTTGCTTGTTTGAATTTTGAGAACACAGTTCCCCTCTTGCAGATACACTATACTTTATTCAGAGAAAGCAGATCAGAGGAATGGAGACCAGAGGTCCACTTACAAAGGTATGTATATAAAATGTGAGTATAACTGCAGAAATGACTATTAGAGTCACACGTGACAGCTGAACAACGCTGCACACAATTAGGATAAAAGGGCAGTTACCCCTGGCCAGCAACTGCACGATGGATAGCTGCAGCTCCCTGCACTGCAGCTGCACAGGCACCCCTGGTATCCATTTTATGCACATTTATTTCATCTGAATGGAGGCCACGCTTCCTGTGCTGAAAAGTACTTTAAAATATATTTCCATAGAAATTCCAAAAGTTATTAAATTTATTCTTGCATTTTGTGAGCAACGTCTATGTGCTTCCTGGCTTTTTTCTTCTTTCCTCTCTTTGTCCCTTTTTCTGGAGGAGATGAATAATTCATCATAGAAGTAGGCACATGGATTTTCATTTTTTGTTTTCGTAAAACAGTACTTCAAAGCAAGCACTGTCAGAGGTTTGCTCATTGTGACTCACAGTGGAAAAGGCACTGCAATGTCTCTGGGATCTCGTTTTAGCATGGCCATATTTGTAGCGTACTCTCAGTCTTATGTTTTCTCAATATCATCTTGAAAAAATATCCTCAGATTTAAAAAAATCCTCAGATTTTGTCACTAAAATCTCTGTATATTTTGACTGAAAAACACCTTAAGATTATGGATTTTTATTCTCTGATAGCAGCAGAAATTTTTAAAATGAACAAAGCTATGTGCTGTAGATCCATACCTTTTCTCTTTTATGTGTGCCTGTGTGTGTTAATCTCATGCTGAATAACTTAAAAAGTTTCATCAAAATAATCTGAGAACTCTTCAGGAGACCTTCCTAGCAATAAAACTGCCATTGCATCCCTTTTCCATATTTGCCATGTCTTTTACCATTTTAAAGCCTTATTCTGTGTTCTGAAGGCCAGAAGTATTGGTCTTCAATTGTCCAAAGATACTTTCAGCTGTGATCTTTCATCTGGTTCAGAAGATCCTTTCAGAATCTTCTTGCAGCCAGAAAATCTTATTAAGACCTTGATAAGCTATAAGTGAAGTTAGGAACAGTTCTCAAGGCTCTTGTAACTTCCTAGATGAGTCTGGATTGATTTGTACAAGTTTCTTGCAATTCTGTGATCCCTGAAATCCTCTAGTTGACCTCTGTCCTTCTCAGAAAATAGGTAACTGTGTGGAAGACAAGGAGTGAGAATGTGTATCTGTGTGGCTAAGGAAAGCCCACTCATATGAAGTCATCAGTATCCTCAAGAGTCCCAGGGGTTTGGAGTCTTTTCCATAACAACAAAGACAGCTCTTGGGAGGCAGCAGCATCTGTGCCTTTCCCCAAGGCTGTGGGCTGCTGGCCCCCATAACCTGCAAATCTCCCAAACTGTTGCAACTGTCCATTACAGATCTACATGCTGGACTCTACAGCTCTGGGTTTGGTTTGCTGAATGCCTCAAGGGCAGCAGATTTTTCATCCAAAAGGTTTTCTACTCGTCTAATGGTGTCTCATTTACCAAACTGATCACTACCAGTAGTCCATCTCTAATCTCTCTGGGCCAGCGCCCTGCACATCACAGGTAGTCAGCCCACCTGTGCTGACTGAGCAGCAGTCCCCCCCATCACTGGCATTTCCATCTCATCTGATAGCCTGGAGAGTTGGGGCATGGCTGTACCATGTAGGTGCAATCCAAGTTGTGGGAGGTAGTGCAGTTCTCGCCCCCTGCGTGTCACGCTTCCAACTGCTTGTCCATGGGAACTAAGGTGTGTGGAGAAGGCAAGGTGGGAAGCCATGTACAGACAAGGCCATCTGGTAAATTGAAGCACTTGAGAAATATCTGTGCTGTTTGAACACACCATATTTTCACAGTGACTCAGGATGACACAGGGCTGTCAGCAACTACCTGGAGTGTGGTCACCCCACCCTGTGAACACCATGCCCTGAGCAGCTCTGGATTCACAGAATACAAGCAATTAGCAATTATTTGCTTGCTCCTGAATGGCAGCAGGGTCTTAATCCAGCCTTTCATTAGAAGTTTCTCTCCTGTTTGCCCATGCCACAGTCTAGTCCTTTTCTTAATACATTCACAAATTAGATCACACTCTTAGTGTCCGTGTAGTGTAGCTCTTCAAGACAAAGTGCCAGACCCATTGAGAGGTCAGAAACAATGTCTCTGCAGTATTTAAAAAATATTCCTTCTACCCTTGCAGCCTAAGAGCTGTGAGATGTCAAGCACAGGACATACTTTTGGTAGGGAGAGGCTGTCACACAGGCTTCTCCAGATCCCTCACAGTGTCTTGGCATAGCTAAATCTGATGGGGACCAGTTCAGAGGCTCAGAGGTAGATTTGTTTGGTTTTTGGCTCTGCTGTTGTCGGGCAAGTACAACGCACACTTAGGTACTCATTGCACACCTTAGGTACCCCTTCTTTTTTGAGTATTTGCCTTTTAAAGCTCACTGTTTAAATACCTATTTTTTTCCTAAAAGGTTAGCAAATCCTGCTTGCCTCCTGTCTCTTTGGGCATCACTGGCATTTGTCAGGGAATGTGACAGACTTGAGTGCTTTGCTCTTCAAGGTGCAGAGATTCAGCTCTCCATTGAGAGCTATTATTTAGGGCTCAATTAATCTTTTGTTCATTTTCGCCTTCAGCAGCTGAGCAAAGCCCCTCACAGCGCTCGCTGTGCCGTGTGGTGGATTGTACTGGCCTTTGTCTGACACACTAGCTTGTCTCACTCTCTCCTGGATTATCTTCTGGCTCTGTAGTTCTTATCCAGCCATAGCTGTCCTCAGGATTTCTCAGAGCCAGCAGTGCATATGGTGTTTATATATGCTCAGAGGGAAACCCTCTGTTGCGAGTGTGTGGGGGTTGACAGGGCCCTTTGTGTCCTCCTTATGCTTTGCATGTGGATTTTGTATTGTTTCCAGACAAAGTGAGACTCGGTTGTGTGTGGTGTCTGGAGCCCAATACATTTTTTCTTTTCTTTCTCTTGGAATTACAAACTTGACAAATGGTGTTATGCTCTTTTTAGAAGAAACTGAGCTCATCTATCTGACTTCAGCAGCAGTTACGTGGGCGGTGAATGGAGCCCCTTGTGCTTGCAGAGAAGTGCAGGGTTCAGCGCAGGGCTGCAGGCTCAAGCCAAAGCCCAACTGTGACTAACCCTGATTTTTCTCACCCAAACTCTCCAGCTACATCAGCTGAGGATGTTTTTTTAATGGAAAACTGCATTTTTTAAATGACAATTCAGTGGTACATTTGAGGGATGGATCTTACCTCCTTAAGGAAGAAAGGAACTGAAGCACATTTTCAAGCACATACACCTCAGCAAAGTGCCCACAATACTGCAATGAGGGAAGATGCTTCAGAAAATCCCAATTTGGATTGTTAAACTTTTGTTCGTTGTGGCTCTTACTTTAAGACTTACGAAGAAATCAAGGCTATGTGAGTGGTGTTAAAAAATGTCTTTCAGTAACATTTAAAGCCTTTTGAATTTTTTCTAGTAAAAGCAGATCCCTCATTTTCCTACAGGCTGGAGTGGAAGCAGGATTACCCCAAGCTATGCATGGCAGCTGGACAAGTCTCTGACGCTTGTCATTTGGCACCAGAAGTGCAGCTCAGTGCATTCCTTCTCAGGTGCGTGGGGTTCGTGCTCACCTCTTGCATAAGCAATCAATTAAATATTTAATCTTTGTGACTGTGACAACCTCTTGAGTTGTTTGTGATCTCATGTTTCTTTTCTGACCAATTTATGCATGTATTATGCAACAGAGAGCAGAAGTGGTTTGATGTGACAGAGACAAGTGCAGTTCCTCATGCAGCATCCACTTGTGCCTGAGCCAATTACCTCCTCCTTTAAATGCTGTCAGCCTTCTCTACAGAAATAAATGTCCAAGAGAGGAGGGAGACAGGGGACAGGAAGTATTTAGGTGTGGATATACATGTAGAAATGTTTAGAAGTGCCTTCAAGGCAGGGAAACATAAAATTTTTGACTACCATTTCCTCTACTCCCTTGCTTGGGGCTTGTTTCCTCCTACTTATGTGAAGTGCAGAGCCTAAGCTGTAGACTGAAAGCAACGGAATGGGACAGAGAAGCCAAAAATCTAGGTGAAATTTAGTCCAGCTTGTCGTGCCCTTGGGAAATCAATACGATGGGAAAACCAGTTCTTTCCCTGCTCTAATTGCAAATGTTGGCCTCATGCTTCACATTCTTTGTTCTCAGTTTGCTTGATGGACAAAAGAGCAAGTGAATTTCATTGGGTCATTATATCATAATAGCACTAACAAAGATAAAATAAACAGATCCATACATCCTCACCATCATTCAGATGAGTTAGTGGTTGGGTGAGTAAATGTTTGAGCCTCCAAGTGTGTCTCTTTTTTGCTAAGAAGTCCTTGAATTCTGGTAGATTATTTTAAATGTTCTGATTTATTCCTCATAAGTTCATAAAAGTAATCTGAAAGATATTTACCAGTTAAGTTTTGTATTTGTTCTCTGTGACTGGTCTGGATTCTGACATCAGGATACATTTGTGTGGGCGGTCTAAGGCCTTCTCTGCAGCCAACTTTTGCCATTATCCATGCAAGGGAAAATGCTCTGAGAAGCCTTTCCTGATAAATCAAAAAAACATTTATACTTCCAAAATGGCCTTTTCAGTTCCAAGAGAGAGTAATAACTATTTTAGCTACATGCTCCATTAGCCTAGTTATGGTTATTAACCACTCTAAGGCTAACAGCTTCAGCTAATAAGATGCAAAGTTTGAGCCTCAGGAACATTTCTAGTAGTGAAGAAAATATGAATATTTATCAGGGGCTAAAATTAGCTCTCTCTAAAAAAAAAAAAGAGACAAAAAGAAAACAAAAAAAACCCCCCAACTAATCATGTACCTAAGCTAAAATACTGACCTAAATGTCTAAGTTTTTACCCTGAACCTTTTGCCTTTTGTTTCCTTTACCCAAACAATAACATATAAGGAGGATGCTAAATGCAGGGCTGCACATGAGGTTTTCACAGTGCTCTGTAGTATCATAAGTCAGGCTCCTGCCCCTCTGCTCTACCTGCACCAGGAAGGTGGACTTTGCCTGATGAAGAGCACAGCACTACCAGCCTCTTTTGAGGCCAGAAGAGAGGTGTTTATTGCTAAAAATACTGCCCTTTAAACTAGCTGTGAAAGGCTGAGTATGGACAGGGAAGAGTTTTAGAAAGTTGTGGAGCAGATGAGCATATTTCTGCTTTCTCCCCTATGACATCTGGTAGCATTTTTTTTCCATCCCCATATCAGATATGCCAGCGGGTTAATAAACTCAGGTGCAGGGCAGCAGATTGCCTGATGAAAATGAGTAATTACATTTCAGTTTCCCTGACCAGAATTTTGATTGCCACTGACATGATTAATAAGATTTTCCAACCACTGCATAAAGCAAGCTGTAACCCCTAGGAAATCTTTTAGTATATGGGAACTGTAAACAGGCTTTAAACCATCAGCAAAGATGAGGGATGAATAGTGAGTGACTGAGGGAGCGGTAGCATGAGAGGCAGTCTGCTATTTTATAAATGTCTCGGTGAATAAGCTGTTGAGGAAGGACACAAACAGCCCAGTGACAAACTGGACACGCAACATTGCATCAGGTGAAGCTGCAAGACATGGAGATCATTCAGAGGAAGGTGGGAGGACTGGGAAATAAAATCAGCCTTGCAATATCTTGGAGAAAGTAATACCACTCCTCCTTTTAAAGGGTTTGGGGAAGAGAGAGATGTTCATGTTCATTTATCAAATAACTTTATTACAACAATAAAATACAGTTGAATAAAGTGTAGCTGAGTGTCAGTATGCCAAGCATGAAGGAATTGCACTGCATTCTCAGAAAGCACTTTTTAAAAATAAGCCTTTTGTCTTCTTCATGTTCAAAATTTCTAACACTCAGTTTTGAACTAGAACTGTGGAAAAAAACAGAAATCAAGGGTAAAAGTCCTGAGGACCATGGTTTCCATTGATATATGCAGCTGTGCAGTTTTCCTGGACATGACATGCTGCATGTGAGGAAGTCTGTCTTAGCCCACACAATTCCACTGGCACTGGAGCTATTCAAGCTTGGGTTTTGGGGAAGTTGGGTCTTAACCACTTGATTTTGGTAAGCAGGAAAAGGCTAGCTTTGGCAGGAGCTTCCTCTGCACTGGGGTTGCCCATAGGAACCCTGGAATCCTGAATCATTGGAAGATCTCCTGCAGGGACCTTCTGTACTTGGGCAGGCAAGGAGCTCTGCCTGGCTGGCTGCTAGCTCAGACCTCCCACCTGTGTTAGAGCATTTGACCTCCCTTCACCCTCCCTCCAATAAATTTACTTTAGTGCATCTGCAGTCATGCTTTCAATACTCCTTTCTCAAACAGCATCTTCTCCCTATCTCTGGGCCAGGCAGATGAGGAGCTGTGGGTCAGTGTAATCAGTGCCCTGCTTTCTTGTTCTTGGCAGGGGAGATTTCTCTTTACAACACGAAGAAAGTCCAGGAGTTGCATTTCAGGAGCTTTTATTCTTTTATCTCCTTCTCTTTCACTATATATTTGGGTGATTCTTTGTCACCAAAACAGCTTTTGATAGGCTTTCTGCTTGTATTTTATTATTTTGGAGATTCTGCATTCCTCCACTCAGACCATTTACTCATTTGCTCTCTGAAAGCCTTCCAAAGGGGAATCCTTCCACCAGCTTCAGTGAGATCTCATACTATGTCTACACTTTCCCACTCACTGCATTCCACTCCTGCTTTCGCCATGGTAGTCTTTCCTCCTCAATCTGCCTCTCCCACCACCTCTCTCTGACACCCAAACTTCCTCTTCAGCCTGCTCATCTCCTTTGCAGTCCCCACTTCCATCCCCTTTCCTGTATCCCAAGTGTTGCAGGATCCCCTTTCACCCCCTGAAGCAAATGGGTCACGCCCTCTCCTGCCCCACCCTGCCACTCCCTTCATCTGACACATCCTCCAGCCCTGGCACTTGTTCCTCCTCAGCAGCACCCAGACAGGTCCCTCCTTCAGGAGCTTTCAGGTGATTGAAAGGACATGGCAAAGAGATTCCTTGTTCCCATTTTCAGCACTTGACTTCCCAGAGGGCTTGTCTGTTCCTGAAACGCCTACTTCCTCAGGGCATGTGGAAGTACTCTCAAGAGTGGTCACCAACATCTGCATCTGGCCAGGACGGGAAGGAGACATGCACCCAACTAGGAGAGACTCCTGGAAAAACTTTAGTTGTTGAGACCTTGCAGCTTTTTTTAAGATTGTACAAGTGTGGTTTTTCAGCTAGCCAGGATTTTGAGCTCTGCATAGGTGGGAGGCAGCCCAGAGCTGATAGGGTTGGTGCTGGTACCTCCAGATGGGTCACATGTCCAGCCAGAAGGGCAGGAGGGACAAGAGTCTTACAGGAGAAATTACTTGAAATTTCAATGTTGGGAAACAGTTTTGTTGTAGTCTTGCTTGTGTCAAAACAGCAAGAGCAGCTTGGATTTATTTTTCCTAAAAAAAAACTAAAATAAAAAATTCAGCCTGTAATAGCTGAAATGGGAATTTGCAGCTGAATGGATGGGAACTGCCATTCATTCAAACATCTCACTGTGGCACCTCATAATGAGAATTCTTGGCAGTGTTAACAACATCAAATGTACTTGGGCAACCTGTCAGAGAGATTGGATGTCAGCTGTATAGCAAAATACCACTCCAGCCTAGTTATGGGCCTTCAGGAGGAGCCTCATGATTATGTATAAAAAGTTAGAAATGCCCTATGACACCCAGTTAGTTCTTCAAAATGTTAATAATTGTGCAGCCATGATGAAGACTGATAAATTGTATGATTACTTGGAAAAGGGTGTCGCTGTTGTGAATGTCCAAACTGAGTTAGGCACATAACAGGATATGAGAGGGTTTCCTACTTGATAATAACATTCTTCTTCCAACTTCAGTTACAGTGGCTCCATGATGCCTCCAAGACATTTGTCTAAATTTCCTGGGCCAGATAAAACATTGCTGATTAAATATTGAACTGTGTGTGGGTGCACTTTAAAAATATCTGTATAAGACCAGAAACAAAATACTTCAGTAAAGAAAAGTATTTTCTTTACCATTTATCACTGGATGGAGGTAGATGGCAGGGAGTGTGCAGGGATGTGTGAAGGGCAATGGAAATGATTGGGGGAGCTGGAACAGTTACAAAGAGGTTTGGAAAAGATGCAATTAAAAATCAGTTTCATTTCTGCAACCTTTATATGCTCCCACTGCTCCATCCGACAACCTCTTGTCACTACACTCTTCCCAGTTGATGACCTTGTCTTCTTGACTGGCATATTCTGGAAATATAGAACTCCCTTGACATGTAGGATGTATGCAGGAAGCAATCACAGGCATCACCCTCCAAAGATATGCTGCAACACTCCTGCAGTACTTTATTATTCTGAAGACATGGGCCCCAACTTGGTATTAATATACATCTTAAAGATTTTTTTGTGTATCCTGTTAAGTTACCGAAATGCAGAAGTGAGGAACAAATAGATAAAAATTCTGATAAGCAATTCTACAACACAGTCAAATGTACTAAAATATTCTCAGCTGAAATTCATCATCCAAAATTCCTGTCAGTTTGAATTCTGCTAAATGACCTTTGTAGTGATTTTTTTTTAATCATTCCTTGCATGTTATGCTACAAATTGATAGTTTTCTGGAACAATCATGCAAACCTCACACTAAAGGTAATATACTGGTGTGACAAACAGCTCAGAAAACACAATGCAATTTGCCTGGATTTGAAGGATAACTCTTGCAATCCAGCTTTTGAGGGGAGGTTTGTGAATTTCTGCTTGTTATTTTGGATCACATACTACTCCACTTCTCTGAGGACCTTTGGTGGGAATACAGTAGGTTGCATTTGGCTTTTCACAAGTGGGACTAAAGTGTTTAAGATGTTGCTCTGAATGACGTGTGCTTGCCACACTAGACATCCAGGGTTTTTAACTTAATGACTCAGGAGTGAGGAGCATGCCACAGCTCTCTAGAATCTGCCCATCAGTCTGTGCCAGTTGTGGAAACAACAACCCAAAGGGCTGTAGGTTGTGGGCTGTGCACATCAGTGCACAGATAAGCCATTGAAGGCTATGAAAAAAGATGTTTGTGCTACAAATGTACTTATGTCCTTTGGTTTTAGTGCATTTTATCTGGCTCTTTTGAAACACAGTCCTGGAGCTACATAGGAGGCAGGAAGGCTTGTTCATCTTCTCAGAAACAATGTGAATTCTTGCATACAGAGAACAGCTGATACAGAGAGAAGCAATCAGTTTTTTCGGCACGCTTGAAAGTAGGTGGTTCCTGTTATGAATACCAGATGTGCCACCAAGTGTTTGTACATAAAACCATCCGGCAGTTCAGGGCCATGTCACCACTTTCCCTTGGCAAACAGATTTACATCTGTTGGGTCTGTCTGGTTGCATCTTGTGCTGTCTGAATTTGGAAGACAGAAAGGGGAAAAATCTCAACTGTAAAGGGACTAAAAGAATTTCTGCCTTGTTCTGGACCATTTTACTCCTCTAGCCCCCTTCCCAAACCCTTTTCCTGTGCAAATATCCAAATGGATTTGATCAAGTCCATTTATTGAATTTTCTGTATTCCCTTGCCTGCCTTTGAAGAGAAGACCACGTCTGTGTGGAGCTTAGATGGAGGAAAGAAGGGAGTTGTCTTGCAGGTACTACCAGAGAACAACATGTATGATGCATGAAGAACCCCCTCCTGACCCCCATCGCCTACTCAGGTGCCCTTACAGAATAGTTACTAGGGCTCTGGATCTAGATGGTCAGACAGATGATACTTGAGAGAAAAATCTGTCTGGAGGGTCTCCCAGTTCCACTCTGGCTACCAGACAGATCACAACATCAGGTATTAAGAAGAAAAGAAGGGTAGTTGTAGTAGGTGACTCCCTTCTGAGGGGAACTCAGGGCCCTGTATGCCAACCAGACCCATCCCACAGGGAAGTCTGTGGCCTCTCTGGGGCCTGGGTAAGGGATATTACGAAGAGACTCCCTGAACTAACTTAGCCCATTGATGAGGTTGATAAGAGGGGTATCAGGGTAATTAAAAAGGAGTTCAAGGCTCTGGGTCGATTGGCTGATGGGACAGGAGAGCAGGTGGTGTTCTGCTCAGTTCCTGCAGTAGCAGGGATGAATGACGAAAGGAACAGGAAAACCCATGCTATTAATAAGTGGTTTAAGGACTAGTGCCATCAGCAGAATTTTGGGGTTTTTTTATCATGGAGCAATTTTGATTACACCAGGCCTGCTAGAGTCAGATAGGCTTCATCTCTCTAGCAAGGGAAAAAGGATTCTAGCCCATGAGTTGGCAGGGCCAGTTAAGAGGGCTTTAAACTAGGTTCAAAGGGGAAAGAAGGGACCTAGGGGTACTGACTGACAGCAGACTGAACATGAACCAGCAGTGTGCCCAGGTGGTCAAGAAGGTCAATGACATTCTGGTCTGTATCAGGAATAGTGTGGCCAGCAGCACCAGGGAAGTGATTCTTCCCCTGTACTTGGCATTGGTGAGGCTGCACTTCAAGTGCTGTGTCCAGTGTCTGGCCTCTGAATTTAGGAAAGATGTTGAGGTGCTGGAGCAGATCCAAAGAAGGGCAATGAGGCTGGTGAAGGGTCTGGAGCATAAGTCCTATGAGGAGTGGCTGAGGGAGCTGGCACTGTTTAGCCTGGAGAAGAGGAGGGTCAGGGGTGACCTCTCTACAACTGCCTGAAAGGAGGTTGTAGCCAGGTGGGGGATGGTCTTTTCTCCCAGGCAACCAGTAACAGGACAAGACGACACAGCCTTAAGCTGCACCAGGGGAGGTTTAGCTTAGATGTTAGGAAGTTCTTCACAGAAAGAGTGATTGGGCATTAGAATGGGCTGCCCAGGGAGGTGGTGGAGTCACCACCCCTGGAGGTGTTTAAGAAGAGATTTGATGAGGCACTTAATGCCGTGGTCTAGTCAACATGGTGGTGTTCAGTCACAGGTTGGACTCAATGATCTCAGAAGTCTTTTCCAAACTAGTTGATTCTGTGTGATTCTGTGTGATTTTGTGTATGGCTTGGACCAGGCTGGCCCAATAAGTTCCAATAAGTCAGTTATGGTAATTCAGAGTTTGTTACTAGCGTTAGTTTCATTAGCTAGTGAGAATATGGGATTGTGGTTGGCAAGCACCTAAAAATGCCTCCTCTTCTTTTTTGTGGTACATGGGGACAATTGCCTTCTTGCAACCCCAAGAAATAATGCACCCAGTCTATATCACATTTTGTGAATCAAAAATGCGGCCAGAACCTAGACTAGAGAGAAATGCATCTGCCATCTCATTGGGAAGTGAAGAGAGTGCACAAGACAGATTTTTCTATAGGCCCTCATTCTCTCTGATCCTGTTGTAGGGTTTTCCCTACGTTAGCATCCTCTGAGTTGGCTGTACCATTAGATCAATCTCCCATTCCCCTTTTCTCTCTATATAGTGGAAGAGACTCTTTGTTTCCTTGGAAAAGGAGCTGTCTTTCTGCTGATGGTTGCGTAATTCCCAAATTTGGGTTCTTGAGCTTTTCTCTACCCAGACTCACAGGCTCTGTGGTATTTAGAAGGGTGGCCCTGGAAATTACAGAAATGGTTGTGTCCTTGCTCCTGATATGTGACTCATGCAGACTGATTTCCTGGCACAGTGCATTTGGGTACTCAGGGTACAGTGCATCCGGTTGGTGTCTGCCAGCATGAGTCTGATTTTGAAGGTGACTTTTCCCCCTTGTGTTTGGTGGAGATGCAATGACTCCAGGGACCAGTGCTGAGTGACATAATTTGGATGGATTTCATCCTGGGAAGTTTTTTTTCCCATGACTGGTATATGCAAATCTGCATTTCTTCTTCAAATCTGCTTGCTCTAATAGTAGTAGTATCTCCCCTCTAGCCATCAACAAAAATTCAAGATGCCTAAAATACAGATCTTGTTCTCCTCCCTAGACTGCACATTTCTCAGGTCTTGGGCAAACACCTTCATCCTTGCATTTACAGTCAGGTTGGATGCCTCTGAAGGTCCTCACAACCAAGCAATGCCCACATCTTGCGGAGTCTTTCAGTGTGACTTCTGCTCATTCCTGTCTATCTATTCTCCATCCTAAAATTGTTATCTGGATTTTCAAATGTCTCAATTATTGCAAGGTTATTGTCCACCCAGATCCTGCTAGGAAGTTTATTTTCCTAGCTTGATATTTTGAACACCTATCTACCCTACCATCAGCTTCCCTCCTCTCTTGCAGTTATATTCCATTCCTTCCCTGGGCTTCATCTCTCTTTTACTTTCAAAACATCCGTGCCTGCCCCAGCAGGATTGCCTCCCACCCTCTCTCCCACTGTCACTCGCATGTTCAGTTTTGTTACAAGCATTTATATGTTGTTTGTGCTGGAAGAAACTCCCTGCAGTCATCCAAAATATTTCTTTCTCAATCCCTGAAAACTTTCTGAGCAACCTCTTTTGCTCTGTCTTCCATAACCAGCTTAGAACAGGAGAGTGGCTGGGATATGGAGGGGAGAGAGCACTCCCCTTGTATTGATCAACATTTTTGGGATGCTTCCCTGTATTTATCTTTTTTTTAATAGATGTTAGAGTGTATGAACTGACCTTTTGTGCCAATAGGTCACTTAGAGCAGTGCTTAATTCTCCTAGGCACAGTGTTAATACCAATGAGGAGAACAAAAGCTCTCCAAATGCACCCCTTCTCTGACACATTTTAAGAACTGCCCATTGCTTTCCTCCAGCCCTTGGTGGCAGTCTGAACTTTTCCCTGCAGATATGTGCTTTGTGAGGCAGCATCCTCTGGCTCAGAAAGCCTTCAGTTGGGATTTTGGCTGCTTACCACTCCAGGTGTACTAGCTCAGCATAGAAGCAGAAGGCAGTGGGAAGGAGAGGTGTGCATGTGCACACCACAAGGCAGCTGCCCCTCTCCTCTTCTGTTAGCACTGACCACAATGTGTCCTCTTGTGTCCCACGGTGGGGCAGTGGGACTGCAGTCCCCAAACCAGACAGTCCTCTTCCACTCCCTTAGTCATCTATGGCTTCCCTCAGCCTTGCATACAGGGGGGACAAAACAGTTGTAAAGGACCTCTAAAGTCATCAAGTCCAACAATTTACCAAGCACCACCATGTTCACCAATAAACCATATCCCCAAGAACCACATCAACATGCCTTTTGAGCACTTCCAGGGATGGTGATCTCCAAGGTTAGAGGATCCAACCAAAGACTTTCTAAAGTACTTTAGCTGTGGAAATAAAAAAGACCATGACTAGATAGAAAAAGTAGTCTCCTTTCCTTTTAAATATTCACCCTTCTAAAAAAAAGTTAATGTTTGTTAATATTAATAGTATGAATTAATAAATATCCAAGTGTTGAATGCTTGAATAAAGTGTCTCTAAGAACATGCCGCTGTAGACCTTCATTTCAAAAACTTTTTAAAATACTACTTTAGTTCATGTCTGCATAGCTCATAGTATATTATTACATCTGGGTCATTTCCCAAGTCATCAGAAGCCCACTTGAAGCACCAGCAACTGTCACACTGTGCTACTGCTCTAAAGGTCCATGTGAACCCTCAGACAGAGCTATGCAGACCTGTCTATTCCATTCTTCACAGTAACTGTTCTAAAATACCTCTTTCCCCAGGGTTAAAGCAGTTCCTATTTTCAAGGCTGCCAGGGAAGGTGATACCCTTGGAACAAAGTCGCATGCCTGACTCCTCTGAGTCATCATGGTCATAGGTCCCATGGCTGAGCAGTGACTGAAGCCACGGCTCTCTGGAGCCCCAGTCGTGAGATCTCAGTACTGGTTTGAGCACCCTGGCTCAGATATTTGCTCCCTGTGGTGTCCTGCAGTGCTCTTTAATGCTCCACATGAGATAGATGAAATCACAGTTAGCAAATGGCACACTAATCACGTAAATGGCTTCATTATCTTGATTAGACCCAACCACAAGCATAACCCAGCTTACCCTGCAGTACCTGGCAGTGCTGCGAGGCAGGTCTGGGTCAGATGGCAGGGGACAGGGTGTAAGGGCTGACCTCCACACTAAATATGGATCAAGCCCTCTGCTCCGTGAAGGAGTTTGTATCAGACATATATAGAGTGAGAGGTAAATGTGGTGGAGGTGTCCCTGGGAGGATGGACTGAGCCAATCTGGGCTCATCAGTTTGCAAATGGGATGACAGGGGAGCCTGCGATGCTACATGATCCTCTGGTGAACCGCATGAAGGAAGCGGATGGAAAGAGACCACTCACCTTTAAAACACTTGAGTCAAATTTTCATGGGCAACACGTTAAAAACAAACAAAAATACTTTTCTCTCATACTCTCACTTAAGCCAAAGATCCCACTGCCACAGAGACTTCCAGACATCCGCTGATACTGCCTTTAGCACGGCTTCAGAGAAATGCATTCAGGAAAGGTCTATAGAGGGCCATTTGACACAACGGGCCAGCTGTTCTTATGCACTGACAGAGTCAGATGTGGCTTAAAAACTGATGTTAGTGACATCTCAGTGCCTTTGGGACCATACCCTTGGTGTCAGGTCCTTCTGTCTTCTACAGTTCCTTGAAAATCCAGGAGAAAAAAAAAGTACATGAGAACTTAGAAAGCAAGAACTAAGAGTTCTAATTCTTGAAATATATTGTACATTTCTGCTTTATTCTGTAAAGTTTAGAACAACTCCTGCTTAGGTAATGTTTAAACAACAAAGCTCATCAAATATCTGATAATTTAGGCACTAAATGATCATATATTTGTTAATGGGTTTGAATTCGGTATGGGATCACATGCTAATTCATCCTCCTGCTTCCATTCTGCAGGCAGGATTGATGACTTTAGGAGGGATTTCTCCTTTCACATTCTAAAAGTATAATTTGGAAAGATAAGTAATGTCTCTTTTAAGGGAATATTTTGGGAGGCAATGGAGCTTGATAAAACAAGACAGAATGTATGTCTTGTGTTGGGATATTTTTTATATGAATACAGAGAGATTTTGTTGCTACTTTGCCCTCCTACAGCACAGGAATCCCTATTGCTGTGCTGGCCCACACACATTCCATTACCTCAGGAAATCAGATACACAGCAGGTTTTGATGAGTTTTGTCTTGTAATGGAGATTTATTCCTAGAATGAATCATTCTTCCAGTTTAAAGGTAGTAAAAGTTGGTCCTGAATTTTTGGACCTCCTTCAGTGCTAACAGACGCGTGAACTTCGAATATATTGCTATATGAATTACAGTCTCATATTGTACTTTTTGGCAATTGATACATTAAGGAGAGAGAACACAGCCTAATACAAATGTAAAAATTGCTTTATATAGCCTAAAGTTCTGTTTCATTTTTAACTTCACATCAGCTATCTCCAAATATAGACTGCAGTGAAATGCAGACAGGGGAGAGAGAAATGAGCTTTCCTGCCCCTGTGACACGTTGGTGCAGCTGGGAGTGAGGCACCTGTCCTGCTGCTCCTCTCATTGACATCCCACACGCTCCTCTCCTTCACAAAAAACAAGGAGCGGATCTTGGACCTACCCTGCACTGGGCCCATTTCTCCCATTCTGCACCCATTTGCAGGAAGTTGCAATGCAGTGCGGATGCCAGTGGGGTCGGGAGGAGTGTGTGGCACAGGAGTGGTGATATTTCGGCAAAAAAGGCAGCAAGTCAGACACGCAGTGAGATGTAATACTCCTCCAGTCCAGGCACCCTGCTTCCCACAGAGCCTGAGGGGGATGGTGTCACCCTGAACGACTTCACAGGCAGCAACAGATTTGGACTTTGACTTCAATTGTATCAACCTTCACTCTTCCCAGGGACAGACCAGCCGCTTGCAAGCTCCCCCGCTTTCTCTTGCCTCGTCTCCCCAGTAGCTTGTCTCATCACCTAGCCCTGCAGCCACAGCCACTTCCATGCATTTCCCTCACACCTTACAGCCCTACGAGTGGGACCTGCAGGTACAGCCCTTGGGACTGAGGCCCGTCTACACCCCTGACCCTGCCCAGCAGGAAGGAGCACATGGCTTGTCTGCAGATTGGAGTGGGATGTGCTCCTCGGGAGGAGGGATGGGACCCCAGGAGGAAGGTGCTTTGGCCATACAATGATGAGGGGGGAAACTCATGTGTGGGTTTCTTCACCATAGGACACAGATTCAATCAGAACACTGGAGAGCATTTCTTCTACTTTGCTTGTCCATAAACTGGTGCTGGACACTTTTTTGAGAAATGAGTTTTCAGCCTTTCCATCCACCTGGCTTTTGAACAAGAAGGGATGGATAAAAGCTGCCTGGGGAGGTGGCAGCCTGTGTCCCTGCTGTGGGTGAGCAGAGACACTGCGCTGGATGGGCATGAGCCTGATGGGCAAGTATTGAACCCTGGGCTTCAATACTTGCTCTGGTACAGCTACTACAGGGCCTTGAAATTGACTTTCCTTCAGCCTCATAATCATCTGTCCATGCAATATCATAGCCTGCTCCTCTCGCTCAGTTTTGTCTCTGCTTTGTGCTGGGAGCACTGTGCAGGCTTGTGAACCAGCTCACCTGAAAAGCAGAGGCCTGTAAACTGCGATCCCTGGTCTGGCTTGGGAGCAGCAGGCAGCACTGCTGTGTGGCATGCTGAGACATGGCTGCCAGTTCCATCAGATGTGGGTGGGAGGCACAGGAGAACCAAATTCTGCTGGGAGAATCAGAAGGGGAGGACTCTTCTTATTATTAGCCATGTCACCCGATGACAGCCGCACCTCAGACGTCCACCCACATCACTTCCTACTCCTCTGAACCAGCTGCTCGGCTTGGCTCCGTGGGGAAATGCTCAGCCAGAAGCTCATAATCCATATCTGACTCCTCAGTGTAAAATTAAACCACTCCACCGTCAGAGCAAGGAGGAAGGCACAGCTGGTGCTCAGCTTGGTGGGGTGATGGAGAAGAAGGGCTCCTCATGACCAGGACCAAAGGGCTTGAGGGAAGTCAGTGGAGCAGTGATGTCTGTGGACACCCATTACAGCAAAGTCATCACTGAACTCCTTGTCTCTTTGCTGCTCTGACTTCAGCTCACTTATTTTTGCTTTTTTTGCCTCTCCTACATTAAAGCTTCTGTTAAGCCTTGCACTTACCTCTAGGAATTCCTCAGCATTTGGGATGACAACCAGGATAGCTCTCTTTGTATGTAAATTGACTTAGTCACCTCTCAAGTTCTTAGCATAGGTGCTATGCACTACCTGGCAATGTTAAATCGTACATGGGTTCTTCCAGGGGAATTAGAAATAGATGAGAAGTTGGACATATTACAGGAACTCTCCACACAGAAAGCCTGGGGGACCATCATGACTATCAAGTCTAGTAAGGATTCCCCAGTGGCCCAGTAACACAGATTTTTTAAAAACAATTCATAATTAAGCTTTCTTTATCCTCCCCTTGTAATGGTGCTGGTGCTCCTAACACTGTAGGCAGGTATCTCTAAGGGAACTTGTATTTCTTAAAAACTCAGCTCTGCATGACATCTCACTCTTCTGGAAATCTCTGGGGCAGAGGGTATGGCAATCCAGGGGCATGAGATAATACAGGTATTTCCAACCATCTGTGGATAAAAGGGACCTGATCTTAGCCTGATCCCAGAAAACACCCCAGGATGTGGACTCATGAACTGCACCTACGCTGCTAAGTACAGAGGAGATGGGACAGCGAAAGTCCCTTCCTCCATTCTTCTGTCCCTTGTATTAAACCTGCTCAGCAGCCTGTTTAAATGCTAATCATTACCACAGAGCTGTTTGTTTGTCATTATGTGTGCCACATTCCCAAAGGATCACAGCAGTGTCTCACTCACAAGCAGGGTGGTCTTGGGGTTGTCCTCCCGTGAAGGTCAATGTGTGGTTTGTAACTGCTCTCCTTGCGGTGACTCTGCTGCTCTCCTGGCTCCTGGGGCAAATGGTGTTTTCACCCTGAGAAGGGCTTAGCAACCCCACCTGGGCTTAATGAGTGAACTTTTATAACATATTAAGTATTTTATAGATTTTACAGTATTTTAATTTTATGAGGTAAGTCTGTGCAAGATAAAGAACTCCATCATCCAAATTCAGCTGCCCTGGGGTTTTGTTGGCAGGTGAGAGGTGGCATTGATTCAGCTCTTTGGAGCAAGAGGAAGGATACTGACTGAGCATCAGTCTCAGGTTAAGCTGCTACTGAGGGGTAGGCAGGGGAAAGCGGTCCCTTCAATAGCCCTCTCCTTAAACCTCCCTTCAAGGTGAGCCTCCTGTGGAGAGAGAGGCTTACTTAGCTGCTGGTGAGTTACAGCGAAGACTTAAGAGATTTTAAAATGATCCCTGCCACTGTCTGGCTGCCTCATCTGAGCAGGATGTAAATTTTCCTAATTGCTATTAACAGTTTGTCACTTGGCATGCAAAGTCTAACTGTGAGTTCAAATCCCTGTGTATAGTCTGGATCTCGACCTGACCACTTCGAGCTCTGTAATTTTTATAAATTTTTAAAGTTTTGTTACTGGGCTATTTTATGCTATGCTATGTTCTTCTAGGTGTTGTGACTGGTTGTGACTTTGCATCCTGGGCAGTGCTGCGGGCCCTGGGTGGAAGGCAAGATGGGCATCCTGTGCTTAACACAGCAAAGGTGCCTGACACCTCTTCTGCAGGGCTTCAGGGCAGCAGAGGTGTTTTCCTCCTAATGCAAGGGTCTATACCAGGCTTTATGGCTTTATTTTAACCATATGCATTCCCAGTTGCAGGAGCTGTTCAGCACAGGATGTGTCTTCAAGCATGAAGGTGAAGGTGGTGGTAGGTGAATGGGAGCCCTCAGCACGCTGATGGCTGGGGCTGAGGATGGATCACCCCAGTGCATGATGAGGATGCCTCAGCTGGCAGAGGAAAAAGCAAAGTACCTGGTGTGCCTCATCCCAGTCTTAGCTTGACCTGGTTCAAATAAATCCTCTGCCAGGGATTGTCTTCGCTGCTGACTTTAAATAGCAATATCTCCATTAACTTAAGCCTTCTCTTGAGCTTTGTGGCTGCTCTGTCTGCTGAGCCTTTTCTGTTACTCCTATCTCAGACTGACAGACCAATCCTTCCTGTGCCTGCGCTGGTGTTAAAGACTACAGGCTCAGGGAGATGGTTTAAAGTCCTGGAGTGTGGTCCATGGGCAGCTGAGATTTGCACTAGAAGAATTTCTCCAGCAGTCTTCACAGAGCAGCAAGCATCTCTGCAAACCAAGCATCACAGAAGCACAGATGCTCTATTTTTCCTTCCTTCCTTCTTTCCTTCCTCTGGATCCCTTTCCCCACCCACGATGTGGGGCTGCCCAGTTCTAGTTCCGTTTCCATCTGATGAACCATTCTGATGCCTTGAAGGATGGGGAAAGGGAACTCCACAGGTTTCTTCAGGGGTCTCTTCTGGCCCTGAGCCTGGAGGGGAGAGGTGCTCCCCCCTCCTCCCCCGCATGTGGCCCCATGGCCAGCACGGAGACAGGACACCAGGCGTGGAGAGGAGGCAAGAGCAGGTTTATTGTGGGGGATGTTACATTTATAGGGTTTAGGAGGATTCACAAGAGTAACCAGTTAGAAGTCTCAAGGGGCTTACAGGAACACCCAATCACAGGAAGGGGTTAACAAGGACCAATGAAAAACACCTCAGGACACCTTCCCAGGACATTCCTGAGATAACACCACCGTGGGGGGTGTTGGGAAGAAGAAGAATGTGTTTGCAAAGAGACCACAAAAAGCCATTTTAAGACATGTTTAAACAACAGTTTTCCCATATAATGCAGGTTTAGTGCCACACCTTCCTTTCTTCCTTCCTTCCTTCCTTTCTTCCTTCCTTCCTTCCTTCCTTCCTTCCCTTCTCCTCACTCTTACTAGTCTCCTCTTTTATCCTAACCCATAAGGTCCCAACTTGCTCATCATCCACCCCAGGACAGAGCTCAAAATCCCATCATTATAGGTGTGATTTCCCTGGGACAAGGATAGGCAGTTGTACTGCCACTGGGTTTTGTAAAGCCATAGCCATTTTCAGTGTTAAGAACTGCAGTGGGAGACAGCCCCACCCCACCCACTGGGGTTTTTGGGAAGGGAGGGAAATAATCCTCAACCTTGCATGCACAAGTACATTAGTCAACTCAGGCAGACAGAAATATGGAGCCATGAACCACACTGACCATCTCCACATGACCTCTGAAGAGGGTCATGAAACCATCCCAGAACCAAAAGAAGCTAGGATGACCTTCAGGGAACGCACTGAGAGGGATGAACCCTACAGCTCCCTTAACTGTGAAGGAGAAACCAGACTTCAGCACAATGACAATTCACATCCACTTAGAGATCTGATCTGTAGTGTTTGTATCTCTGATAAACTGCCAAATAACCTCTCAGCATAGTGGCTGTGGAGTACAGATTCACCTGCTGAGATGGGTAAGTGCTGTAAAAATGGAATAATTTAAATTCTCTGTTTGCCAGAGTGAAGCAAAGTAACAAAACCCCCATTCATTCTTTTTTGTAATCAATATGGGTCAGATCTCTTTTACACAACACAAGGCTCTAATTCAGCTGAGTAAGAAGTGTAAAGTAATTTTGAGAATCTATAAATGCTCTAAATGTGATGCATTTAATAACATCTATCCTGGCTAACTAGGCAGCAGAAAAGTTACTTCTGTGACCATTAGAGATTCAGTTTACTAATCCAGAGCAAACACCAGTAATTTTATCTCCCATATGCTGGAAAATCCAGTGCCTTCCAACAGTGTGAAACACATGTTCCTTAACCCTTTACTGTGTTGAAACAGCCATTTAAAAACAACTTTTGAGTCAAGGAGTGATCTGATCCTTTCCATTCTTCTTCAAACGCATTCACACCCAGCACTGCTTGGTAGGCTAACTTTATCTGGAACAAAAATTTCGCAGTTATCAAAAGCTCAGTTTCAAGACTGGAAAGAGTTTCACTCCTAAAGCATAGCAAATCAGCTGGGAGAGAATGGAAGTGACTCTGGGCAATCTTCCTTTTGCAGGGTAATTTACTTTCAAATAAGCAGAGAGAGGTGTTTATAGAATCCCTGCCATCACCACTGGCTCTGTGACAGGCCCTTGGTCCTCCGAAGCCCTAGCCAACAATTTATTCTCTTCCAAGGACTGTTCAAACAGGATGGAGGGTGGGGAGTACTGCCACTCTGGGCAACCCCCCACAGCTAGCTATGGTTGAGTCTGCTTCTCCCTGCAACTTCCTTCCACATGTCACACGCAGGACAACTGCAGCACCCTGTGAACTTGCAAATCCTGGAGATAACCCAACTTAGTGTATTCCCCAGAATTGCTACACTATTGGGTTTTGCAAACAAAAAGCGGCTCAATTCCCCAGCTGAATCCAAGCTGTAGTTTGTCTTGTCTTTCTTGCGCTCAATCACGGCTGCAGAAATGGAGATAAACTGTAGAGTTGCTCTCAGGGCAGGAGTGTCACCACCAGCACTGCAGAGATAGGCCAGTAAAGAGGCTAAAGCATTTTCCTACACACCTTAGAGTAGACTTCATAATTTAATTCTCTTTCCTTTACAGTTATGCACATAGCTAAGAAAGTCTCCTGACACAGGCAGGGCTGCCAAGCAGCCCCTGTGTAACTAAACAGCTGCTCAGCACTGTTGGCAGTACCTACCTGTGGCTGCCGGCCCATTGGACACAGCATCTTGCCCAGTGGGTGAGTGACAGCTTATTGTGAGCACTTTGCTAAGTGGAGGTAATTAATGGCTTGAGAATGACATTTAAATAAGTGTTTGATACTTTCTCCTGGAATTAGGACAGAATTACACTACTTTGCATTCTGATTAATTCTTTTAGCCTGCAACTGACTTCAAATTTGCATAAGCAGTGTAGTTCATGCTTTCTGCTACCAAAAGCCTAAAGCAGGCTACTTTTCAGCTATTATTTTGTTTTCAGTATTTCACATTCATTTCCACAGAGCATTTGTCTTTGTTCAAGCATTGTCAGTTCTGTCATTAATGCCCTCTCAATAGTGTCAGAACAATGATGACATCTTGCTTGCATGAATTCCAGATTTTCTGATTAAAATAAAAAATTCTCAGCCCTATGTGTAATTTTTTTCTGACCCTGTATGTTACCCTCTGCCCTAAGGACCATCTGCTTAAGCCTGTGAATGGATTCCCCCACCATGGGTGGAGACTCTCAGACCCGAGCACATTGCTGGTACATTTGGTGCTCACAGTTTTAAAATTGTTTATCCAAACAGAAGCTAGCAGCTGCCTTAATAAAAACCATCACAACATTACAGTGAGAGGTTTCAAGGTGAAGTTCATGCTCTCTGCAGGCTCCCATGAGATGCTCTGGGGTATGTACATCTGGCAGTCACTGCCTGTCAGCTAAGCAAGGTAAAAACAAAAGCACAGGCAAATTAACTAGGGAAAAGGAAGATCCACTTTCTGTCCTCTAACTGAAGGTTCTTAGCTAGAAGAAAGGACCTCTTTCATTTACCCCAACTCCTAGTTCATTAAGTGCTTCTCCTTTCTGCCCCATGACACACACCCTATTCTTCATTATTCTGTTACCCTCCAGTAAATCCCCAGAAGAGAGGATATTTTCTTCATTTGGGAAGTGTAATGAAATGGCCTTGATTTAAAGTCACATTTCCATACGAATCTTTTATGCTTGTAACAAGTAGCCCCTTCATCCAGGCATGCCACTAAGCCTTTACCTGCCAGGAAGGAAACAGGGAAGCATTCCATGTTTTTCTGCTGGAGGACAAACACTTCCCTGTAAAGAGCATTGGGCACTCAAGCACAGAACCCTGCTGTTCAGACTGTTGCTTGTCTGTGAGTATGACAGGATGACCTTGTGTTTTGGGATGTTGTAGTTGGTATTTCAGTACCAGTTGAAATGCCACTGCTCAGGGGCAGTCCCCCGCCCCTTCATGCTGGCTGTCAGGATCATGCCATCAGTGTGGGACTCATGAGGGAGATAAGGCATTTCCTGTTGTGGTGGGGGGAAACAGTTTTCCCCCTGCAGTTATAAAATGATAAAACCCCAGGGGGTGGTGACCCTTGAAGTTTTGAAGTTTTACCCAATGAGCGCTTCTGCAAAATATAAACATATCACAACCAGAACGGAAGAGAAGGTAGTTGTAGTTGGTGTTAGAAGAGGTAGCCATGTTGTGAAGCCATGAGCAGAGAGGCAAGAGCCCCTCTGGGGGGGCTCTGGCCCCCCAGCCCCAGCTACAGAGACTTGGAACAGTGTTAAACTGGACTATGTGTCTGTACCTATAAGCCGGGAGATGTTTCTCCACTGTGAGTAGCAACAAGAGATACTGAAAACAGCAGCAGACCAGCACTGACTGGAGAAACGGTGGCACAGAGCCAGAAGAGATAAGACGAAGCAGCAAACAGCATGCAGCCAGGAAGACACAGGGTTGTCCGAGAGAACGAGAGCCAGCAGCTGAGAGACAGAGTTTTGGGGGTAAGAACTGAACCAGACCCCCCAAAACCCTTTTGAGACCCCTCTTAAGTTGGGGTGGTGGACTCCTACTGGATGGAAGCCCTAAAATGCAACATGCAGCACCAGAGAGAGAGGAGTTGAGAAGCTCAAAGCGTCCTGGAAAGTTGGACCGGGCTGGAGAAGGAATGCAAGTTGGCAGCCTGAGACAGAGCACAGGAGCTTTGGTAGAACTCTCGAGGCAAAGGCTTTCAACTGAAAGCTGCCCAAGACGTTCTGACTCAGGGGTGAATCCCCTGAGGAAGGGACTTTCATGAAGATGCCCCTGCACTTTGTGATATGACCGTGGTGACGCGAGCTTGTCCCTGCTACGCAGTCCACAGAGAAGACCCTCGCTTGAAGACGAGTGGCCAAGGGGGCTTGGATTTCCCCCTGTGTGTACTGGCAGAGATCCAGTCACGGCTGCTGCATGCATGAGAAGAGGATAGATGATTGCTGCCTTAGAGAAACATTGCTCTGAAGAAGGATCTTTCCTTCTTCCCTTCTGGACTTTTATTTGGAGGGGAGAAGAGATTCGATCCATTGTAAATATTTATGTCATGGTAGAGATAATTAAGATTGTATATAATGTATTGTAGTATTTATTTGTACAGTCATTGTAATATATTCCCTTTCCCCCATTTTGAGTCTCATGTGGTTGTCTGGAAAACACATCTTACACTAGGTTTAGATGTGGGAGAGGGCTTGGACCAGGGAATTGAATTTTTGGAGCTCTCAAACCATGACACCTGGTTTTCCCATATGTTACAGATTGAGAGAGATGCTCCAACTGCAGGCTCCCACAACTGGTGACAGTGACTAACCTCCCTGTTTGCCCAGACAGGTATATGAAAAGTAGAATCATAGAGTAGTTTGGGTTGGAAAATGCCTTAAAGACCATCTAATTCCAATCACCTGCTATGGGCAGGAACATCTTCCACTAGACTTGGCTGCTCAAAGCCCAGTCCAAAGTGGCCTTGAACACTTTCAGGGATGGGGCAACCACAACTTCTCTGGGCAGCCTGTTCCATTGCCTCACCACCCTCACAGTGATGAATTTCTTCCTCACATCTCATCTAAACCTACTGTCTTGCAGTTTGAACCCACTAGGAATCAGTAGAAAAGGATGCTGCTTTGAGGCATTGAACAGAAAGGGAAAAGTGAAGAACAGAGTTGAAACAGCAGCCACATGAAATTCCTTCTCAAAAACCAGAGCTCTCTCTGAACTCAGGGTATGTACTGACTAAACAGACCAGATCCTCTCTGCTTGGGAGGTGTTGCTATGGCACTGCAGTTTTGCTGGCTGTATGCTCAGTGTGGATGCTCAAGTTCACACTGGTGCAGTCATGATGTTACAAGTCAAACACCTCTTTTGTTGGGCTGCAAGTCACCTGGCAGACCCAAACACCAAACCATCCTTACTGCCTCTGTATAAGTTTAGACACAGCAAACATGGAAGAAGCCCCAGCGAAGTTTTATACAGAAGTTCACACTGACATTTTTATCCCATTACAGTCACACACACACACGAAGAGCCCAAACATATCCGGTCAAAGGGCATCACAAGAATTCAGACAGTTTTGGTCTCTTCTGCAACTGCTCAGCCATGTTATATCTCAGTGTTAGTCCTCATAGAATATTCAAGCTACAAATTCAGACACAAAATCTGTTCCTTCCCTTTCCTCCCTTGATTAAGCTGTGTGGCCAGATTGAGCCTGTGCATGAATGTTGTAATTTCCATGAGTTAATGTCAACCTTTCCTGAAGAGCAGTGGAAAGCTGCTGGGCTGTCCTCAGCCAACTTGTTGGGCTCTGAATTTATGGTATCGTTTATCAGATTTCTCAATATTTACACTCAGTTCCCATTCCAGTAAACAGATGACTTATTATATGATACTACTGTTCAAAAACCCCAAGGAAATGAAAACCAGAAACTCTCTGCAGCAGAAACCCACAAATTCAAAATACATTGAATTTAGGTTCCTACCAATACCTTTTTCTCTGTCCATTGTTTATAGATAACATGCAGTTCATATGTATATAGAGCAGGCCTGAGCACTGCTGGCAGATAGGCATTGCTTGACTGGTTCAGACTCTCGGTATTTTTAACTCAGAACCTCTCTCCAACAGTGACAATTTCCAGATGCTTTAGAAGAAAGATTTCTGTAAGGAATGATAATAGGAACGTCAGCCCCTAAATCAAATTCTTCTTTACTGAAGGAACTTGGTTTGTGACAAGGAGCATGAGGAATTTTTTTTGAGCTCAGTTGAGTGGAGGATGAGAAAATGTCCCTCTTTGTACATCACTGCTTGGCCCTGTCTGAATTGTGCCTGGTTCTGGCATGCTCCAACCTTCCTGGGCACTGAGTTGCCCAGGTGAGTGCCTTTCTATGAATGTGCTTGGTATTTTTCTTCTTTTACCAGAGTATGGTACCAGCAGTGCCTTTCATTTTTCTTCATATCTTTTTTTTCAGTATTTTGTTTATCTCTGTTGGCAGACAAACCTTCAGAGCTTGGCAATGCCATTGCATATCAGCTGTCCATTGGCTTGTCCACCTGCTGCACAGGAAAGCCTTTTGGTAAGAGTGTAAGATAAAACCTCTCTCTTACAGGGTATTTTGTCTGCACTTTAAAAGCAAGGAGGACAGTTCATGAAATAAGGTAGTATTTCCAAATCTGTGCTGCCTCCTTGTTTTAACTGCAGATTCCCCACAAGGCTGCCGAGTCTGGGCGGTAGACCCAGCCTTGCCCTGGAATGGACCAAGGGAGGGTCTGTGAACCACACAAGATAATGCTGGTGAGAACAGCTTCAGAGGAGCCAGGCACTGAGAAAGTCCCTGACTGAGGCAGGCCCATAGTATGTGGCTTTTGCCCCAAAAGGAGAAAATGCCTCTTGCTTAATTGCAGGAAAGCTGTTGTTACTTCCATATTGCACTTTTCTGTCCTTAATTAAATTGAATAGTTTTACATAATAAATTGAGCAGTGCATCTGCACTATGCAATGTAGGTTTGGCAAAATGTTAATTTTAATTATTCTAAGTTTATTCAACCATGTTAATGCCAATATCTCCATCTGGTTGGAGCACCAAGCATGGTTTAGCATTTGTTTCCAGGTATATAAAGCTTTGGTTTCTGTAAACTGAAAGGAGATGAACCATTGAAGGGAATTAGACGGCAATGTTTGCTTTAGCAGAATAATCCTAAGTTTCAAGAAAATTATAATGGCAAGTAATGTTGTATCAGCTTCATCTGCATCAGAGTTATAGGGCAACATTTCCAGCATATAAATTAGCTTAATAGAGCAAAAGTTTTGGCAATGGCTCTAATTCATCAAAGAGTTAAAGAAATGAGGGGATTTTAAGCATTATATTTGATTGAATAGTAGTGTGGTACTTTATTATAATAAAGAATAGCTGCTAAGGTGTGACAATTCTCTTTCAGGTTTCTTAGTTTGTATCCATTTAGTTTTTGTTAAGAACAGAAGTTTTCTTCTTTTCTGATACGCAGAGGAAAACAAACCACTCAAAGACAAACACATTTTCAGAGATGACAGAGCTGTTGTTACGAGCTCATTCATTCCGTATCTGGACTTTGAAGCATCTGCACAGCTACGAGGACCCTATATGAAAGCGCTGTGTGCTACTTTTTAAGGGAATAAACAAATGTACCACCTCATTAACATGAGTTACTGTTGTTAAATAGCCAGGAGATATGGAAAGCAGCAGCAAGTTGGCAGGCCCTTGTGGTTCATGTGCCAAATGAGCATGGAATTGAAGAGGTTACCATGAAAAAGAGACTTGCATAGTGATTTACAGTGCAAGTGTCTAAACATAAACCAGAAATACTTAGGGTCTAGGAAATACTGAGATTTAATATGTATTTCTGTGATGATAAAAAAATTCTTCCTTTTTTAATAGCATCTTCTGTAAATCTTCTTTTTAAAGAGGTTGGTCCACTAGATACACAGCAGATATGAAGATATATGGGATATGAAGAGCTCAGCTTCCTAAAAGCCATTGCAGATGCAGGCCCTAGTCCTGGTATCTGTGGCTAATCTCACAAGTATTTATACAGACTGTGACCAAAATACAAGATTTACAATATACACTATAATACAAAATGGTCTCTTTATCAGCTTGAGGTTTGCCTAAGTAATACGAAGAGTTACAATGCTTTTTTCTCAGCTGATTTTGTGGAAAACAGAAGACCCAGGCACTCCTGGCCTTCAGGTTCAGTGTATTTCACCACAAAGCTTTTACTCTTTCATTAGAGAACCCCAGTGCAAAAGAAGGAAGAGCTGAATTGCTTATCATATATGGGACCATTGCTGCAAGCAAACAAATCCCCTCCGGTGACCAGGGCGAGGTGTTATTCAAACTTGTGCCGGACAGGACTGCTCTGTTTCAAGGAACTCAGTAGACTTGGGAAATTAAAAATATGAGGTAACTGCAAAGAAATGGTAAACAGAGGCGTGTGTAAATAGCATTGCCAGTGCTGGACTGGGCTCAGCTTCACTGCAAAATTATATCCCTAATGGAGATGTCACTATGAAGGGAAATGGTAGAAAAATAATTAATGTTAATGGCAGCTCACTAAATTAAACTTGCAGACTCAATTACTTGGTACTCCCATGTTTGTAGGTGCTGTGAGGATCTCTGCTATGATAGATAAATGGGTCTTGATCATGCAATCACCAGCTGATGTTTGAATTGAAAGGTGAGGACGACGTAAAAATGGAGACACAAGTCCCACCATTGTAGCAAACATGGCGTCCTTTAAACATGTGTTTTGGATACTAGCTTGTGGGCCAGTGTGGTGAGTTGATCCTGGCTGGAGCAGGTGCCAACCAAAGCCATTCTATCACTCGCCTCCTCACCTGGACAGAGGAGAGAAAATATAACAAAAGGCTCATGGGTTGAGATAAGGATAGGGAGAGATCACTCAGCAATTAGTGTCATGGGCAAAACAGAACCTACTCGAGAAAATTAATTTATCCTCACTCAAAATCAGAGTAGGGTAATGAGCAAATAAAAAGTCCTAAATCTTAAAACACTCTTCCCCCATCCTTCCCTTCTTTTCAGGCTCAACTCAATCTCGAGTTGTCTGCCTCCTTCAATAGCACAGGGGCACAGGGAATGGAGGCTGTAGTCAGTTCATCACATGTTGTCTCTGTCGCTCCTTTCCCCTGAGGGGGAGGACTCCTTACACTCTTCCCCTGCTCCAGTGTGGGTTCCCTCTCATGGAGACGTCCTCCATGAACTTCTCCAATGTGAGTCCTATCCACAGGCTACAGTTCTTCACAAACTGCTCCAGTGTTGGTCCCTTCCACAGGGCGCAGTTCTTCAGAAACAAACTGCTCCAGCATGGGTTTCCACAGGGTCAAAAGTCCTGCCAGCAAGCCTGCTCCAATGTAAGCTCCTCTCTCCATGGGTCCACAGGCCCTGCCAGGATCCTGCTCCAGGTGGATCCTGATCCACCCCCCTTCCTGTGGGGTCACATTCTCCTCCAGCATGGGATCTTCCAGGGGCTGCAGGAGGATCTCTGCTCCACTGTGGACATCCGTGGGCTGCAGGGGGACAACCTGCCTCTCCATGGTCTTCGCCAGGGCTGCAGGGGTATCTCTGCTCCAGTGCCTCGAGGATCTCTTCCTCCTCCTTCTTCCCTTAACTTGGTGTCTGCAGAGTTTTTTCTCTCACATATTCTCACTCCTCTCTTCCAGCTACTCTTGCACTGCCATTTTTTCCCCCTTCTTAAATACGTTATCTCAGAGGTGTCACCACCAGAGCTGATGGACTTGGCCTTGGCCAGTGGCAGGTCCGTTTTGGAGCCTGCTGGCACTGACTCAGTCGGACAGAGGGGAAGCTTCTAGCAGATTCTCACAGAAGCCACTCCTATAGTCCCTCCACTATCAAAACCTTGCTACACAAACCCAAACCCAATACATTCAGGGACCAGGGAGAGAGTTTCTCATCCCATGATGTATCTCTGAAGGAGCACAGAAGGATGAAGGATGATGCAGAGGCTGACCTTCATCTCTGAATTGGGATTGGGATGCAGTGCCATAAGAGACAGAGGGAGTACCATGCAGATCACTCTCTGTCATTGAAGACGGTAGACTGTCCGTCTTCAGCAGAGCATGAAGCACATGCTGGAAAAAATCTTGAAAAGGAGGAAGGGGTCTGTTTTGGATCATTGCTATGGCAAAGTCTGCAGAATAGGACTGACATTGTGGTGGAGGACAAAAAATAATAAAGCTCTGTTTGTTGGCCCCTGCAGAGCTTAGAGAGGCAGTGGGAGCTGGGCTGCTGCCCGGGCCTAGCATGCCCCTGCAGTGGCCTGCATCTCAGGTCATCCTGGAGAGGACAAGAACTTTCCCATCCACCCAGGGTGGTGGCCATGCCAATGTGCTCTGAGGAACATAGCAGCCCTGGCAGGGCAAGCAGGACAGTGGGGCAAGGGACACCCAGGACAGAGAGCTTCTGGTTTTATTAACTTTTGTGTGGATGGTGATTTCCATCATGAGACCTCTGTCCCCTGTTGGAGAGAGTATTCCTGTCTGTGCCCTGCAGCTGTCTGTGCGGTGCACGACAGGCGCTGCAGCTCAGCCAGCAGCAGCCCTGACCCCAGCAGCAGCCCTGACCCCAGCAGCAGCTGTGCTCCCTGGCCAGGGGCCCCTCCTGCTAGGACAGGGATGGTGCCCTCACAGCCACTCAGGGATGTTGTGCCCCCTCACGCAATACATGTTTTCCAGAGCAGCTTTATTTATAGGCAAAGATGCAAAAAGGGGGAAGATGAGTATTTCTGATGGCATTGGGCCGTCTACTAAGACATTCTCCTGTACCTCAGTGCTTATTTTTGTTTAATATATTGTCCTTCTGTGTTTATTTTGCAGGTGTTTATTTTGGAAAGGGCTCTGCTTACATTTCTGTTTTTACACAGAGTGCACATATGGTGATATTTGCTTTGCTGGGACTTGGCATTCCTCCTCCTCCTCTCCCATCCAGCCCTCACTTTGGCTGAGCCGCCAGTTACAGCTGGCAAGTTAAAAGCTCTTTTGCTTTCCAGCCCGGCTCTCACCCACCAGGCCTCAACCTCCTCACTCATGTAGCTCTGACAAAGCATGTTCATGCTACAAAGTCCTTCCAAGTGTGGCTGTTATCAGGACTCCACAACCTCTCCATCTCTTGGTGTACCAGAGGAGGACAGACATGACATTCTTCACACGTAAAGCATCTGAATTACGTCACTGCAGAAGGCCTTTCTCTGTCTTCAATCCTTCCTCGCTCAAAGATCTGGGCTCAGCAAGAGCCTCATGTCCTCCCTGGGCCATGCCTGAGCAAACTCAGCTGTAGTTTTTCCACTGGTTTGTGCTGAGGTGGTGGAAAAGCTGATAGATCAGATCTTTCCCATCCAGCCCATGAAGTTAGGCAGGTGACGCTTAACTATTTCTTCAGAGGGAAGCAAGCCACCGAATACCTTGCACATGAGGTTTCCCTGTCCATGCCAGCTGAAAAAACAGAATGAGGATGTGCTACACACCAACCAAGCTCTCACTCATATTGTTTTTCCCACCAAAAACCATGGCTGAAGTTTCTAGGAAATGGGGAATAACATTCATTCAGCCTTCATTTGTGGTTGAGTTCACTTCTTTTCTGCAGCAGGGTCCCATCAGTGGTACCACTGTTTCACTGGCAGCTGCTTCACATTTCTTTTGTTAGAAGTTTCAGGTTCTTGACCTCTTGCCTGATGTGTGGGCTTTGCTCTGACACCATGCCACCATTCTTGTCCTTTTACAGTGATCCTTACCAGGTGCACCAGAGCTCTGAAGATGGGAAACCCAGCTGGTCACTTGAGGGCATTGCAGACCTCTTCAGAGCAAACCCTTGGAGCTGAGGAAGGGCTTTGTGAAGTTTGCAGCACAACAGATGAATACACAGTGACTCTGCTGGAAGAAAATCCACGACACCTTTATAACTCTTATAGGTGGATGTTGAGGTGTGACAATTAAATAAAAACTAGTGACCTCTTGTCTATTTTTGTGAGTTTATGTAATTCAGGAGTAAGAGCTGTGTATGGGTTACATGGACTCAAAAAGTCATTCAAACGAATGTGCATCTGTCCTACAAATAGTGTGCATGTGCATTTAAAACTACTTGAGCTAGCAGAGTCTCAGTCTCACTTTAGTCTATTTCCTCTATAGTACAGCTGATTAACAAAAAAATGAAATTATGATGGGAGAATTGCCTTCTGAAAACCTCCTCTGGCCAGACAGGACAATGTCCTAGACCTCAGGTCTGTACAGAGCCCACAGCTCCTCACACTGATGGTGGCAGAGGACACCAGTCACCCCCTAAGAGTGACCTCCTATCCTTCAGGTGCACCAGGAATAGCTCAGGTAAAGGAAATTTGTGTTTCCAATTAGAGTAAGACTGAGGAACAGTTATAAACACTCTGGTCTGTCTCATGAAGAGTCCTTGGAAAAGATAGTGCAGGCCCGATCTGCTTTAGCTCTTCCAGAGACACCTTTCCTCACGTTTTTTAGCATCTGTCGGGTGCCTGCAACCAGGATACTCACAGGAAGATAAGAAGTGAGGAGCCACTTTGGAGTGGTTCTTGCAAGAGACAAGGATGAATTTGGGTGAAGGAAGAAGGATGACTTTCTGAATCTGGAAATACCTATAGCATGAGGCCAAAGTTTGGGTTTGTGTGCTTTAGGGACATGCAGAAGTGACAAACTGAGGACAGATGGATTCTCTCTGGGAACAAGGAGAGTCTTGGACCTTAAAGGAGGAAGACTCAGTCATTGTCTCACTAGCACTGGTTTCCTTATGCTCTCTCTAGGGCTGAATTTCTCTTGTTAAAACCAAGGTCCAAACCTATAAGAAGAATTAGACATTTCAAATGGTCCCTAGCCGGGAAGCTTTCACTTATGAACCCTCAACACCAAGTCCAGAAAATGTATAAAATACATAATAACTCAACTGTATAGATAATTTATGTATTTTACGCCCAGTTGATCTTTAAGTATCCTAGATCACGGAAATCCTTGAAATGGCTATTTGCAGGGGTCTGTCTGTATGTTTGTTGACCAGCATTTTAAAATTCTTTGTTTATTTTGTGACTGAGCTTATGGAAAAAGCAGGAGGAGATTTGCATTCACCTCCCTCCTGTCCCTGTCTGCTCAGAAGTACAGGAATGTCAGCTTCTAGGAAATATGAGAATAGCCAGATTGGGACTTGAAAATTATATGGTAGTTTGTAAATGAGAGCTAAAGATGCAATTCCTAATGTGTTCATGCAGCTTCACACTGTTATTGTACTCTTATTTCCTTGGGAAGGGTTCATAGGTCTCCGCTGCCCAGTGAGATACTGCTGACAACCTCATGGAGTGCTCACAGTGTAAGTCAGAGCCCTAAAAATGGTCCCCAGAGGCTTTCAGACTGTAGTGTCAGCAGAGAAGCAAAGCGGGGAATGCACTGAATGCAGAAGACATGGTGCCCACTCAGTCATACAGACCCAGTGAAAACACAGAAATAGTCTACAATCTTTTATGAAAACACATGAATTAGAAAATTGCCATTTCCTTGTGAAGCATGAAGTCTGGTGCAAAGGCAAGCTACTGACCTGTATCCTGTGGCTCCTTCACATGGTGCTGTGCATCCTGCTAGAGCGGGTGTCCCTCTGCCCAGCCCGCAGCCCCCTCAGCCCCCACAGGAGCCCTCAGCTTCCACCCTGCTGGTCCAGCCACCTCCCTGCTACTCTGCACAAGTGCTGTTTGGGAGGACACCCCTGTCTTCTGGGAAATCCTGCATCTTGGGAATCCTGCCGGGCCTCAGCAATGCAGGGATGACTCCTGCTTTGTTCCAGCCCTCATTTCCCCTGCAACCACCAGACCCCTCGATTTGCTACTCAGCAGCAAACAGATGGTTATGCTCATTGTAAGGGGACAGGGGGTCACTCTGAAGACTCTGGCGACCTTGTACTGTTTTCTGTGTGTTTTGTGACATACATGAGGCACAGATGAAGTCAAAATACCTTTAACTTCACTGGGAAGGGACAAACCACTCTCTGCAAGCACCTTTCCTCTATGACTATAACAGAGGTTGAAGCAACCTGCTTAGGATCATGCTTAGCCTTAATATAGGAGCTTTAGGGGTTGTGATTAAGCATATTGTATATAGTTACATGGTTATATACATATATACATATACAGAGTAATATGAGCCCTTCCCAAATCTTCGTTCACGAAGACTAGCCATGATGACATGGTTATATAATTAAAACTAATTTCAGATCATTATTGGTGAGCTCTGGCACCTGAAGATCTCGAAAAAAGTTATATTGGTTCTAGACTGAAGGAATGTCAAATTCAGGATTTTTAATAGGATTTCTCATTACACATTCTATGACCTCATGGAGCATCTACTGTGTTCAAAATAATTGATTTCTTTGTATTTGAATTTATTTGCAGTAATACTTGCTTCTCTGTCTCTGCATACCTCACCCGTATTCAGATAAAATTTTTTGGCTCAGAAATGGGACAGTTTTGGTGCCCTTCTTACAGACTCAGCGTATTTGCAAAACAGTGACAATAGACATATTTTAAAGTTAATTACTGAATAGAGACTAAATAGGGGTTCTTCTCATATTCCTGCAAATATGCCCCACGCCTCTATTTCAAATATTGTTCTTGTTAGCCACTCAGGCCCTTCCAACAACTTTTAATATCAGTGGAAAGACTAATGCTGGCAGCAGAGACTGCTGGATTAGGCATTAGAGTGCAATAGCACTGACACTTGCAAGATTTTTTAAGCTGTTCTTTCTTACATTATTCTGAGATGTGGGGCTCATTATGTTCCCAGCATCATGTATAAGGGGCGGGGAGGGAGCTCAGGGAGGGATCCTGGTCACATGCTCCTCATTGCCATCCAGTTTTCCAGCTTCCCAATTTAAGGTAATTAAGAGGTTTGGTCCTCACTGCTCCAGCAGGGGCTGTTTCCAGTCAGCTAAACGATATAAACTAAGCAGACACAAGGCCAAGCATCTTGCAGGGCATCTGGCAGTGGCTGGAAAACCTTTGTAAAGGTTCCTCACGTCCCAAACACTCCTGTAAGTCAGCGATTAAGTGCTCAGATGGCAGATTAGGGGAGGCTCTGGGGACATCTCTCCTGAGCCACCACTGGCATCACCAGCAGAGGCGTGAACAGGCACAAGCAGCAGAATGTGTCTCCTGAAGGGTTGCAAATACGTGAAACCAAGTTCTCAAATCATCTTCTCAGTGCCTGAATATACCAGAGATGTTTTTGTGTGCCAACACAGGCTGGGTGAGAAGAAAACTGCAGCCAGGTCTTGAGCCAGCTTTTGAAAACCAACCCCAGCCAGGCACTCTCTCTGATGCCACCATCACCACTGGAGCAGAACTTTCCATAGCAAACTTGGATCACTCTCCTTCTCCTCCTTCTCCTTCTCCTGGCTGCCCATACGGGGCATCCCACCTCCCAGTTCTCACTCACAGCTCTCCATCCCCATTCCCAGAGACAGTTGATATTGGCCATACATCCCTGCTCCTGATAGTTATTAAACTGATATCAATTTAGAAAATGTTCTAGAATTTAACTGAATTTTTGACATTTTGCTTTTGAAGAGGACTTCATGTTCTGAAAGGCAGCTAAAAGGCCGTGCAGGCCCAGTTTTACAAAGGGACCGGTCCAGGATGCGGGACGAGGGTGCAGTAAGCCGTCCTTCATATTTGGGTGAAGGAACAGACTGGTCAGGAACCTGGCAGGAGCACTCACAAGGGCCATCATTTCCCATCACTGTGCTTGCAAGGATGTTGAGTGTCCCACATGTCCCTCAGCTGCATAGGCTACAAGTGCATGGATTGTCTCTCATCCTTCCTGACCTCCTGCTCCTGTGACAGCTGCTGACACCCTTCCTTTGTGGGATGTATTGATCAGGGGTGGTTTCTTGTTGAAAGGGATACAGTTTCACTTCTGTTTCGGGCTCAAAATAACAGTAATGCTCTGTCTAGGCAGAGGTTTAAAAGGCATGGTGGGAGGATTAGAAATAATAGAAACAGAAATAGAAAAAGAAATAGACATCTAATATTTTGCAATGTAGGTAAACTTTCAGTAGGGTCAAGGCCACTGGGAGGGGGATGCCAGACCTCCCTGTCCTACCACGCCTGTGATGTCTGTGGTGCTGGTCACACACATGCTGAAAACAAGTCCCAGTTTCCTGAACTTGTTAAGTATGACAGCACAGCAGAGTTGGACTGAAACACCTTTAACAGTCTGACTCTGGATACATTTCCACACTTCTTGGTCCAAACTCTAGCTATGGTGAACTAAGCATTATGTGCCTGAAAAAAACCAAATAGTTTCCAAATGTTTCAGGGTTGTTCATGTAAAGAAGTCTTTCATAAATATCACTGAGACTTTAGTACTAACCTCTGCTATAATTCATTTACTGAAATCTGGTTCTGACTTGCAGCTGTAGCTGTATTCCGAACCACTGTGGATGTACCTAGATGGAGCAACATCTTTTTCAGGTGTCTTGAAATGCTCTCTGAGGGTTTTTTTCATCTTTGAGTACCCATATGAGCACCTTCAGAAGGGCAGTGTGCTCTGCAACAGCTGCGTTGCTCTCCCACAGTCTTTCATCCCTCTGTTGATTACATGTGAACAAGCTTCACTGGGTAGGAAAACCCAGTAAGAGAAGGAATTAGCTCTGTGTGTTGAAGGATCTGGCAGAAGGTAGGATCTGAATTACAACTACATTGCATTTCTGTAACGGGGCCTCTGGTGGTACTACTAGTGAAAATAACTAGCCTATTTATTGCTTTGGTATATTTTCCCCTGTTCCACAGTAAAAGTCATGTATCATAACAATGTGGGGGGAGCAGGGACCTTTAGGCTGCCCAAAGTCTTCTGGTTTTGGTCCTGATCAGCCCGGGCTCCATGTGATGCAATAGGAATCTGTCCTGGATCCAGCTGCTTTTTGGTACTCCAGGGAACCTCCTGTAATCTGGGCAGAGTTAATCCTTGCTTACACCCACGTAAGTAGGAACAGGACTGCAGATCATATATTTACTTTTCTTTTTTTTTTTTTTTAAAGCTGACTGGGCAACAGAGAGAGAAACAGAGACAGATTTGGTGATAGTGAATACTAGACTTTTCCAGACTTCTGATGTGGTTTCCTTGCAAGCCCTAACTTCTGGAGTGTCACTAGACCTCCTGTTTAGTAGGATGTAGTGGGAGCTAATCTCAGCGCACAGGAAGGAATGCCCTCCAACCCAGGTCCTAGAGCTGGTGTTGATTTAGCTGAGCTACTGTCTAGGAGCGCTAGCTCTCAGTGCCAGGGAAGCAGATGAACAGGGGGTAGAGAGCTGTGACATCCATCTCAGCAGGTTTGCAGGTCTATTACCTGTGCTCTGACCCAATTACATTGGCTCGTACATTATTTAGAGAGAAAGTAGCAGGAACTGCTAAGCTTTACTTCAAGACTAAGAGGGTGGAGCAGCATCTGGCAGCTCAACACAAATTGAGCTCAATACAAGTTCCATGTGCATTGCCCAGAAGACCTTTGCACAGAAAAATCCCCTGAGAAGAGACACTTGAGCTGGAGATGAGAGTAGATACCAAAGTGAAGATCACTTGCCAAGAAAGCTGCAAAAATTACAAACAACTTTTCCATTTACGCTGCCTCTTGCCTCTTTTGGAGAGGGTTAAATGACCAGCTTGTGCAAGATGCCAAGGTGCTGTAGCTTTTCTTGACTGCATCAAAACCACCTGAAACTCTGGGACTTTGCCTTGAAGAGAGCTCCAGGCAACATGGGAAATTCTTCTCCATGGTTAATAGAGGCTTGAGGTACTCCCTGGGATTATGGTTCATGTCAGAGGATAGCCCAGGGACACACAGAAGACTGCATGCCCCAGTGGTGTCAGTCCCTTTTCCAGCATGGTTATACGGGGTCTGCCTGGGATGGAATTAACTTCCTTCAGTCAATCCGGCACAGCAATTATTAATGGGCTCTAGAGTCAGTATGCACAAGGGAGAAAATTAGGCCAATAGCTTTCCCAACATGCAGAGTATTCCAGGATGTAGAGTGCTCTTCTAAAAGGCTCTGCCTTTGTTGTAATGCACCGCTGTTGAAAATGATGTCCCTCACTGCAAGACTCAGTTTTTTCTTGCCAACTTGCCAGTTTCAGTAATTTTGACACCTTGTGGCTTGTTTCACAGAACCTTTGGATTGTTTGAGCTCCAGTAGGACTCCTAGTACAAGTAAAGCTGCATGAGAGGAGCATGCCCTGCTCCATTACCTTCTGCAAGAGCAGTATGCCAGTCTGGGAGCCACATCCAGGATCTGCTGTGCTATATATTAGCAGGAGCAGAAAATTGTTTCTTTTGCCCTATTTGCCAGCTGGGGCAAATAGGATTTCTTTGAATGTGCTGTCTCTCTGATCATGTCTTCATCTCTTGCCTCGCTGTCCCTCACAAGCAGCTTTCGAAAACACTGCACGAATCTAATCAGACTGTCAGAAGTCTCTCTTCTGGGGAAATCTGCCCTGAAAATACAAGTTCCTCTGTATTTTGTGAAAACTAATAGCTTATTAAAAGAAACTAAAATTAACAGTCTTCCACCCAAGGACATACAGAGAGACTTCAGGCCTTCTTTGTGCAGTTTAATCAGTTCAGACATACTGCTAAACCTGCTATGCAGCATGTAATAAAGTCCACCACTGCTACCAGCATCATATCTGGTGGAGCTAACATGTCCAAAAACATCAGTGTGGAGCAGCAGGGGGGCAGACAGAGCACAGCTGGCCTATGGGCCCTGGGGGTGAGCTGAGTGCCCCATGGATGTAGCTCAGAAACAGAATGGAAGAACTGGAAGGATTCTGGAGCTGCCTGCAGATGTGAAGGAGGCTTGGGAGCCTTGTAGTCAAGACTCATGCGGGGCATGGAGCAGGTCTGGAGTCACTGCAATGGGGTGCACAGGGGCTTTAAGACATGACTCTACAGGAAGCCAGATATTTGCTTCGCCCTCTTTCATAGCAAAATAGACTTATTTCAACCAGTAGTAGGAATCAGTTCCTACCTATCCTAGGAGCTTCCACTGTTGCCATTACTAGAATTATTTTAATTTTAGGTGTATTTCTAATGGCTTAATTTGCTGACTGTTTTAAAAGTCAAAGACAATCATCATGATAAGGCAAGGCAATGACTTTCCCCCTTCATTTTGGCCTACTCCCTTTCTTTTGATCAGATACCTTGATCTAGTCCTCTCCTGTCAGTGTCAGGGTGGCACCAACTTTCTCCATTGTGTAAATGCTGTTTACTGTGTAGCCCCAGTTTAACTGGCTTATGCTATGTTTATTGTTGCTAATCCACCAAAATCTACCTTAAAATCCTCTAAAAATTACCCCTTGGCAATGTGAAAATCTCCCTTATCCAATTCATCTTCCAACACAGAATTTCCAGGAGATAAATCCAGGCTTATTTTATATTGTTTCTGTTTTTGCATTGCCTAGTTATGAAATGTTGCGTGACAACAGTTCAAAACGGTGACTAACTACCAGCATAGTGGAACTTGCTTCTTTTGCCTTTTAGGAATGACTCCTGCCTTTTTTTCAGAACAGAAGTACCTTTGGGTAAAACAATTCAAAAGACACAAATATGCAGACAGTTAAGAGAAATCAAATGCTTGAACTGTTTCTCCCTTTTGTTGTGGACTGTAGCTTCAAGGAGTTGATGCTCTTTGCCAAACACGTATCTTGGAAAGGAAAGTTTTGAGTCAGGTCTAACCAACCCAGCAGTAGAGTGAAAGGGGAAATGTGTCATCACTTCCCTTGTATGCTCAGGGAAGTGCCTGTGGGACAAGCAGTGACTGGTGTGCTTAGAATCACTGATCGTCACTGCTCCATACTCTCAAGCCTTTTTGGAAAATGTGTTTTAGCTCATCCAGTCTGACCAGAGCCAAAGGGAACAGAACTAAGAGCTCTCTTTGTTTCCCCCAGCCAAGTAGGCTTCCCATTTCCCAGACATCTCTGTCCCTTCCTAGTTTGAGTTTGTCTGTCCATCCAACTCTCTTCCTCTGACACTGTGATCATCTTCCATGTAGGCAATGTCTTCATCACTGAATTTCACAAGCAAATATTGCTTTTTGTGCCACAATAAATTAGAGCACTCCCAAGTCCAGCCCTTGAGGAACTCTGCCATTGTCCTCTTGCGAGCACCTTCCAGGTTCAGGAAGTTGTTGCCCACAGTCCAGTTCCTCCTCACCTTACAATTCTTCTGTTAGCTTGCATAATCTCTGTTTTATCTAACAATAACCTGTGTTGGGTGGTTTAGCAGAGTTTAGGTAAATAACACATCCTTTGACCAGTAAAATCCTATTATCAAAAACAGATATTGGCTAATCTGAACACATCTGTTTGATAAAGATATGAGATGTATTATGTTTGTTCTTCTCTTAAAATTTGACTTTATGTTTTGCATGCTACACAGACCAGATAAAGGGGCCCATATTTGTGAGTATTACTTACAGTTCTTTGACTAGAGACAGCCTGAGATACAGTGAAGTAGAAATATTTGTTAGAAACACTTCCTGCCAGACTTACCATTTCATTTGCCAGCTCTTTCATTATTCTGTGGTTCTTAGATACAGATCATCTGGTCTTTTGATTCAAGAACATTAAAATTCTTCAAATTTTATTCCATTTCAGGATTGGTAATTTTCATCCATATATTCTGAGTCTAATTAGTTACCCTATCTTTGCCTCTCTGTTCATTGTCCTCTGGTAACACAAAGTGAGATGAAAGATTAAATTTGTTTTGGGACTATACCGAGATCATCTTTAATTTGGTTGTTACTCTCTCTCTATAATAACTCCTCTCCTTGTTCTTTTCTTACTGGAGTGGCTTACAGCACTTAAATACTTCGCTAAGTTTCTTTTGAAAAGTTTTGGGGCATCCCTTACTCAATGCATTTCAAAATTTTCAATGTCTTTTTTACCAGTTTTGGGTAACAGTTCATAAAATTCAGCATTAATAAAATTTCACTCTCCTACTTGAATCTTCCCGAAGCAGATGAAATATGCAGCTGTAACACCTTGCACAGCCCTGGAGAGGGGAGCACGGGGCTTTGCTCTCCGGCCCCATGATGAGGCTCCAGGGACCTGGGCAGGGAAAGAGGGAGGCTGCAAAGGAGCAGCCTGCAGCAAACAGGTGCCACTAGATCCCTTGGGGGCCTGTGAAGACCCGGGAGAGAGGATGAGCAGGACTAGGTCACAGCAGTGCTCAGACTCCATGAGTCAGAAGCAGAGGCTCTTGCATCTGTCCGTTTTTGTCTTCTCTTTGCATCTTAAAGAGTTAATGCGTTTATAGCCTAGAAGTCATCCTCAAACAACTGGGTGGCATTCACCTCCTGAATTAAAAAACAGGGTACATAAGCTGGAAAATGCTGCCCTTGACAGCACTGGTGAGGTGATGGAGGCGAGGGCTGGATCTGTAGCGTCCAGCCATGGTCTGTCATCTGGCTTGCTGAAGTCGTGTCCCTCTCGTTACAGTGACAGCTTCACATTTGCTCCAGTTTGTTTTGTTCTGATGAGTTCGGTTGCTGGGATTTAGCACAGCTGGGTAGCTCATGTTATCCCACTCAGAGATAACGTGGGAAAACAGCCTGAGCTTTCACTTTCTATGAGGAATCCAGGGACAACTGTTGTGGCTGGATAGGGTCATGTCTACAAAAGACAGGAAGGTACTTCACGCAATGAGGCCTTTACTCAAAGAATGACATCGTTCTTAGTTCCTGCTAAAGACAAATGACAGCATTAAATGCAGCAGTATTGGTAACTGAATCTTACAGAATTTGGCTGTTCCTAGGCTGGTTTTGTTTTATTCTTGGGATATTTCTACATGTTTCTGGCAGGCAGTTGTCGACTTTGTCTTACTTGTGCTCTACAGTAACCAAACATTGTCTGAGTGTGCCTACCCTCTTTATTTGGTTTTGGTGGATTTTTTTCCCATGTAAACCCTATTCACGGGGTTTCCAGTCAGTTCAAAATGGAGTGAGCTCATACCTGCCTGCAAAACACCGTGTGTTCATACCCACAGAGTCAACTAAGTCAACAGAAAGACTGATTGTGTTGATTTGTGGGAATCTGCCTTTACATTCTGTTTCACATAAAGTCCTGCCAGCAAATGTCTGCCTGTTTTTCTGTGGGATCCAGCTATGGAGCTGCCTTACATGAAGGATTGCTTTTATGGTAGAGCAAGCTCTAACACCAGGTCTGATTTCAGGATAGACACAAAACACCAACTGGAGCCTGAGAAGGTCTAAAACATTTGGCTTAGTGTCCAGAGTCCTAACGGACTCCATATTTGTCATCACCCATGGAGAAGGAGTGGAGGATGACTAGGGAGAGTCTGTTTTGCTCTCCTCTCCCCAGAGATTGACAGCTTTTGTTTTCATTGCTGCCACAGATGCCTGGCCATGCAGTAATCGCTCCTGCTGCTCTGTGCCCTCCTCTTGTTGCAGTTCCAGGCTGTGCCAGGGCTGCAGAGTCTGTGGTATGAAAACAACTCACGTGCTTGCCTTTGGGCAATTGCTGTGAGCTTGCACCTCAGGTATGTGCCTAACTGGTGTCCACACATCTGTCCTTCTCACAGCAAGGTTGGGAACACAGGCAGGTGCTGGCAGCAGGTGCCGGAAAATGCAAAAGTGAGAAGTGGGATGTCAGAGGGATGCAGTTGGCCACTGCTGGCAGAGCTGCTGCTCAGGCACAGCCACTGCTCAGGCACAGCCGGGTCCTTCCTCTCAACTTGGGCAGAGTAGGTGCTGAAGTAGCAGGGATAGTCCATGTCCCAACACAATAGCCTCTCTGGCTTCTACTCCTGTGTTTAGAAAATGGATGACAAATTTATCACCACTTATCTTTTGAGTATCAAAGAGAGAAAAGGGAAAAGTGTAGTGATCAAGGAAAGGCCAAAGACACTTGGTGTAAGGCAGAAAACAGATGCCAAAAATGCTTTCATTCCTATCTCTTCAGCAGTTACTGACACTAGGAAACCTTTCTGTATTATCTGTAGGAACAAGTTAAGGAAGTGCCTGCCAGAGATGCTGTATAACAACGTGTGCAAGGACAGCAAGTTCCATTCCCAAGAGCAAAACTCCAGAGCATTCTTCTGAACTAACCTTTCATTCCACTCTGACCCCTGGCTGCCCACCGATAAAAAGCCAGGCAAAGATGGCAATTTAGTCTTTACCTATCTATCATTGAGGAGCAGAGATTAGCTGCTGGAGAGGCACCAGGTGGTTGGGAAGGACACAGAGATGTCCTGATTGAGACTGGCAGGGAATTTAAGCAGAGTGAGTTGGTTATTGTGTCTCAATTCAACCCAGGTGAGATTTTCCCCATGGCCATATAATGTCTGGGTGGCAAGCTGGGGCTGGGTGGGGAGGGTGAGACAGTGACCAGAGCAACCCAAAGGCTCCACTCCCCCTGGTTCTTTTGGGGATGGTGTGTGAGCAATGGCTTCCTTTGCAGGGATGTACACACAGGCATCAGCTGGGCTCCTGGAGTGGGCTGCAAAACACCACTATCCTCTGATGGTATTGTTTTCCTCTCTGAACCTGAGAGGAAAACAGGTTTCCAATGCCAAGAGCTGACATGCCCCTGAGTGCCTCAGAGCCATGGGAAGTGCTGGTACCACTGTGTCTCCATGAAAGAAGGATAATGTCGCACTCTTGTTCCTGAGAGTGGGGCAGTGAAACACCAGGTTAAAGGTGTGCTGAAATTCAGTTTTTTATGAATCAGGCTGGTATATTTAACAGGAATGTGATATGTGAGATGTGAGACTGCAGGCTGGTGATTTGCTATTACAAATTAAATACTAGCAGCTACTCAGACAAGATAAACTACACATAAGTGGATAGCAACAACTCAAGGAAAGGGGGAGGAAAAAGAGGAAGTCAAAGCACAGGAAAAGAAAAATAAGAAAAAAGCAAAAACATTTGAAATTTGCCAAATGTGATTAACACTGCAAAGAGTTTTTGAAAAACTGGAAAGGTTCCTTTTTAATATAGGTGGGACTTAAATACATATGATTGAATTCCTGTTACTGATTTCTCTTTCTTTCTCCTTATTGGAGAAAGATTTCTTTGGGAGCAAAAGGGTATTTCCATCTTGTTTCTTTGTTTTTCTGCACTTGCTATCACTGTGTGCATGGTTGGTTTCCACAATGCTGTCAGGCACTTGGGCTCTCATCCAGCAAATACTTAACCACACATGTAACATCCCAGCCACCGTAAGGTTATCCATGTGCTTAGATGACTTTGGGTCAGGATCTTAATATCTCTGCAGCTCAGATGTGACTTCCACACAGTAAGGAGAAGATGCAGAAGAGCCAGACAATTAGAAAATGTTATTGTGAGACCACAGAGATCCTGGCAGAGACTCAGGGAGTAATTTGCTACCTGAAATATTATTTCAGTCTGGATGAAAAATTGGTAAATCAATTATTCTCCAGAAAGTGCTGCTTTTGGGCATTGGAAGCAATCAGCAAATTCAGTCCAAATGAACCAGGTTAGGTTAAACCATAAAAATATCAGAGTTTGAGAGGAGAGGAGGGGGTCCATGCTTCCCAGCCAAACAGGCCCCAAGGATGAGGGAGGGTGACCACCAGCAGGGTAAGCAATGGTGGCCCCTCCTGCCCACACAGCTCTTTGCTGAAGTCCCACTATAGATGAAGACCTTTGTTTCCCAATATCCTTGGCTTGTTTTAAAAATGCCCTAAAAGGTTTCTTTTATCCAAAGTGCATTTTTTCTCCTGCATGTTACCAAGTAATCAATTCTTGTTTGATCCAAATTACTTTTCCCTATTTTCTTTCAGTTTGGCCCCCAGATAAGTGCATACAACTTAAGTGCATCAATTAATGGAAAGCATCCACATTCAGCAGCAAAATCAGTCTTCTGGCTGATCCCTTAGGAGTCACTGATTGTGATTGGTAGATTATGGGATATTTTTCCAGATAAGAATTTTCAGCTTTTATCCAGTCTCTTCAGTTTTTGAGCTGGTCTCCTGATGTTTCTGTGCCAGTGAGGTGGGATTCCTGCAAGGGTGATTCCAATCCCACACACCTGCTACTACTTGGAGGCTAAATGTTTCTCATGGTGGCCAACCTCAACTCCTCTCGCTCTCCTGGCTGTGATTTAGGGGACAGCACAGGTTTGAGGTCTTTCATATCAGGCAGAAAGGGATGAGGTCACCCTCTTGGGGGAGAGGCTCATTGCTGTAGGCTCCAGTGGTTCTGTGACCTACTGTGACCCTGGTTCTGTGACCCTGGCCCAGAGACCTCCCTAGTCTCTGGGCCAGGGAAGGAGTCTTGGCTCCTTTTACTCGTTGGAGTAGATGTAATCCTGGAAGATGTGCACGGTGGCAGAGAGCGAGTTTCATCTTACTCATGGTTCAAAATGCTTTTCACATCTAACCAACAAGTGGTACAGAGTGAAGGTGAGGGCATTGCAAGGGAAATCAAGGAGAATGAGTAGAGAAAGGAGAGGATGCCGAGACATTGGCAATAGGGTGTGAGGTGCAGGAGGGATGTACAAAACCCAAAAGTGATCAGCTCCTGTGAGGCAGCAGGTGCAAGCAAAAGTTTTATAGGATCATGTGAGAAGGTGTTGCACATCTTAGCAGGAACAAAATCAATGCAATGCCGCCTAAGGAAAGATGATGACACTATTTATGCTCAAATATCAGTTGTTGCAGACCAAGTGATCCGTTCTACAAAATATATCACAAAAGGCAAATCAGACTGCAAGAGCTATTCCCCACCCCTCAGCAGCACCCATCAGAGGTCTTTGTTTAGGAACAGGTCCTCACTGTTGATGCTTATACCCTTCCAGAACTTCAGTCTGGTGGCTCTTCTCACTGCTAGGAAGGGTGCTGGGAGCATCCCCAAACCACTGGTGCTGTAAGGGAAACAAAAATTATTGCTTTGGAAAGCAGAATCATTCACCTTCCCTGGGAGCAAGAATTAGTGGCAGTAAAGAGCCATGACAGATATATGCAGAGCACAGGATCTTCTTACAGTGCTACATTCCTGGGAAACCATCTTCCACCTGATTTGATTTGAACAATAACTCTTTCACTGGGCCACCATCAGTGAATGGGGTGGGCTGAACTACCTTCTCTTCTTGTTTATGTTTCAAAGTCCCCTGTGCTGGTAGTGTCATGTCAGCTGTATCAAAACTAAAATGTCTTTTCCTGTGGGGTTTTTCCACGTTGTTTTTCTACAAGAACAAAAGTCAACATGACAACTTTGCTGAGCCCTGTTTCTCTCTTTTTTATCTATGTAACTGATGCCAATGGAAACATTAGCCACTCTTTCAAACAGCAAGCTGCAAAGGCCAGCAAAACACATGTGGTTTGTTCTTTATATGTATATTTATTACATTGACATCATGCCTACTTGCCTTTTTCCTTCCCTTTATTTTTAAAAACACTAAAAAGTCATGGATATTTGAGATGAAACACTTTTTAGGTGTTGTTTTGATAAAATGAAAGCCAAGAGTAGATTCTCAGCTGCTTGCATGGATGTGCCTTCTTCCTGAGAGTGGGGATTGATGCCAGGGAAGATCTAGTCTTGTGGGTTCAGAGATCAACCCATATAGAGTTTCTGCTCCCTGTGCGTCTTCCATTTTATGGGCAAACATTATCTATTGTTAGCTCTGTAGAGCCAAAAGAAGTACAGGAGGAAAAGCTGAATTGTGTCCTACCTTGTAGCTACGTTGTAGCACTGTATTTGTGTGTAAGTTATAGCATAGGTGCCGATACACGTATGTTATAGGTTTAGGTATTAGAGATATCTGTAGGTATATTATGATACATGTAACACACTTTGCTGCAGTCAGTGAAGTTCTGGCAGACTGTCCATCATCTAAGAAAGGGGGAGCCAACCCATGTTCCCTAGTAGAGCCCTCCATGGGCCCCAGACTTGGAGGGGTAGGAGGGATGGAGGTGGTCCCAAATGCAGGTCAGGAACCTTTCCCCATGAGGCATCATGTTCTTGTAGCAGGAGGAGAGTGCCTTTGTGTCATGGTACACAGATGGATGGAACACATTTGTTTCTCATCAGGCTTCGGCTTTTAAATTATAGGATATTAAGGGTTGAAAGGGACCCTAAAGATCATCTAGTCTCAACCTGCCCTTGCCATGGGCAGGGACACCTCCCACTAGACCAGGTTGCTCAAAGCCCCATCCAACCTGACTTGAACACCACCAGGTTTGGGGCATCCACAACATCCCTGGAAAACCTGTTCAGTGTCTCACCACCCTCACAGTAAAAATTTCTTCCTAATATCCAGCCCAGTTTGTACCCATTACTCCTTATCCTATCACCACAGTTCCTGACAAAGAGTCCCTCTCCAGCTTCTTTGTAGGCCCCCTTTAGATACAGGAAGGTTGCTATGAGGTCTCCACATAACTTTCTCTTCTCCATGCTGAACAGCCCTAACTTTCTCAGCCTGTCTTCATAGCGGAGATGCTCCAGTGCTCTTATCAAGTTCATGGCCTTCTTTTGGACTTGCTCCAACAGTTCCATGTCCTTCCTATGTTGGGGATCCCAGAACTGCATGCAGTACTCCAGGTGGGAGTCTCAAAAGAACAGAGTAAAGGGAGAGAACCACCTCCCTCAACCTGCTGTCCAAGCTCCTTTTGATGCAGCCCAGGACACAGCTGACACTTTCTGGGCTATGAGTGCACACTGCCAGCTCATGTTGAGTTTTTCATCAACCATCACTTCCAAGTCCTTCTCCACATAAAATATCTTTTTTGTATATTTCCACTCAGTGCCCATGTTTCATTGCTGTGAGCTCATTCAGTTGATTAAAACAACAGAGGAAACTGGTTTTATATTGAGAGTTTTACCATAGAAAAGTTAAGCTCATTCAGGGAATATAGGTTTTTCTGTCACTTCTAGCAGGATACTTTGGCTCTCTGATGGACAGATGCCATTACTTTCATTTCTGCATCTGTCTGCACTGTATAACGTTTCCCTTGACCCTAGTCCTTCCAAGATTTGAATGTTACAGCAAGTGCTGGGAATAAGTAGGGATTTCAGTCAGAAATTCAGAAAATCTCCCTGTGGAGGAGCCATCCCCAGCCTCCATCATTGGGGAAGTGCAGGGAAACCTCTGCCAAGCCCTGAGAACTGGGACTATCTAAATTTACGCTGCCATTATCATATGTTCTTCAGAGCACTGGTCTTTTTTTTTTTCAATTAACATCTTTCAACTGGCTGAAAATTATAACCTTCTCAAGATATAATTAGTATGCCTTTATAAACACCATGGATGGTTTAAAAACTCCTTCAGGTTCTTGTCCAGTACCAGAAATATCCTGTAAGGGTGAGTGCAAGGGTTACTTTTATGCCGGAGGATGAAGATGCTCTCCATACCCATGTCTGCAGGTGTGGAGATCAGACTTACATGGAAGCAGAGCAGATGTAGGTCCCCAAGGGGTTGAGAGAATTGGAGTTGTTCAGCCTGGAGATGAGAAGGCTCTGGGAAGACCTTAGAGCAGCCTTCCAGTACCTGGGGGGGCTACAAGAAGGATGGAGAGGGACTTTCGACAAGGTGACAGGACAAGGGATATGGTTTTAAACTGAAGGAGGACAGCTTTAGATTAGCTATTAGGAAGAAATTATTTATGGTGAGACACTGAAACAGGTTGCCCAGAGGAGTTGTGGAAGCACCATCCCTGGAACTGTTCAAGGCTAGGCTGGATGGAACTTTGAGCAACCTGGTCTAGTGGAAGGTGTCCCTGTTCATGGTAGGGGGGGGTCGGAAGTAGATGATCTTTAAGGTGCCTTCCAACCTGAACCATTCTATGGTTCTATGACCCTGCCTGGCCATCTCTGCCAGCCCTTTAGGGCATCAGCAAAATGGCTATTGAAATGTTTTGTGACCATTACAATGCATGTGTTGTAGTGTCCACTTTTATGAAAGGGCTTTTATAAGAATCAGAAACATTAAAATCTCCCCCAGGTGCACATATTTTTGTCAGACAAACAGAAAGGAATGCACTAGTAGTGTAGAGGCATATATTTTTAAACTGCAAAGCCAAACTTTATGCAGTATTGTACAAACATTGCCATTAAGTGAAAAAATACATCTGTATGTTATGATACAATTTTATTGGTGGGTGTTGACATGAAGTTTCAGCCTTCTATATTGGATTAATATGTGGGATTATGTGCAACACATGTAGTAATCAGTGGGGTTTTTAAAATTCATTGCATTATTCTTGTTCTGTTAAACAGCCACTGGTTTTGTAGTAATTGTGAATATTTTCTTTTTAAGGCATGAATTTTAGACAGTGGGGGCTGCCTTATTCTATTGTAATAACTTTTCAAGCCCTCATCACTGCTTTGCACTGAGACCTGGGGGCAGCTCAGGATCTCAGTGGGCTTTCCCCCCTCATACCAACTGTCCTGGAAAGCCCCAGTGCAGCGCCAGTGCAGAAGAGGTAGTTTGTAAGTTGTGCTGGATAGAGATGCCTTTCCCACTAAAGGCTGCATAAATCAGCACTGGCCGTTGTTGATCACAGAGTCACAGAATGGGTAAGGTTGGAAGGGACCACTGAAGATCATCTAGTCAACCTCACTGCTCAAGCAGGGTACCCCAGAGCACATTACTTGGGATTATGTCCAGAAGGCTTTTGAGTACTTCCAGAGAAGGACATTCCATAACCTCTCTGGGCAGTCTGTTACAGTTCTGTCATCCTCACAGTAAAGAAGTTTTTCCTCATGTTCAGTTGGAATTTCCTGTATATCACTTTCTGACCATTGCCTCTCATCCCATTGTTCAGCACCAAGAAGAGCCTGGCTCCATCCTCCACTCTCCCTTCAAATAGTTGTATACACTGAGTGTCTGCCCACTCAGACTCCCCTTCACCAGGCTAAACAGGCCCAGTTCCCTCAACCTCTCCTGATAACTGAGGTGCTCAAGTCCCCTCGTCATCTTTGTATCCCTTCGTTGGACCTGCTCCAGGAGCTCCACATCTCTTTTGCTCTGTGGAGCCCAGAACTGGACACAACACTCCAGATGTGGTCTCATTAGGCCTGAGTAGAGGAGCAGGATCACCCCAGGATACCGTTGGCCTTCTTGGCCACAAGGACACTGTGCTGGCTCATGGACAGCTTGTTGCCCACCAGGACCTCCAGGTCCTTCTCTGCAGAGCTGCTTTCCAGCAGGTCAGTTCAGCCTGTACTGGTGAAGGGGGTTATTCCTCCCCAGGTACAGGACCCTGCACTTGCTTTTGTTGAATTTCATAAGGTTCAGCTCTGCCCATCTCTCCAACGTGTCAAGGTCCTTCTAAAGGACAGCATGGCACTCTGGGGTATCAGCCACTCAGTTTTGTATCATCAGCACACTTGCTGACAAGGCATCTGTCCCTTTATCCAAGTCATTGATGAAGAAGTTAGATAATACTGGACCCAGCATCAACCCATGAGGAACACCATGAGCTACAGGACTCCAACTAGACCCTGTGCCACTGATCACAACCCTCTGAGCTCCACTGTTGAGACAGTTCTGAATCCACCTTGGCATCCACTCATCCAGACATGATGCTAAGTACCCCAAACACCTGCTGCTCTCACATTCAGGAGAGAGATGCAGAGGAAGGCAAGGGGGCTCAGTGGTCTTCCCACTGCCCACCAGTCCCATGTCCCCTCCATCCTCCTGCTGCCTTGGATGGGGGGAAGGCCTCCCCAGAACTCCTTTATGCCCCACCTCAGGTTATCTTTTAATTTCTAATATTTTCTCTTCCCTTCTTGCAAAGGGGCCAAAGCCAATTTTGGCTGAGGATGCCCCAGTTGTTGGCATTTGCAGATCCCATGCAGCTTTACATCTGCTTCCACCTTCACCAGAGACATCTATTGAGGTTGGTTCCTGGTATTTCATATCCTGGGAACTAGTCAGTAACCATCACTGACTCAGATGAGCACAGGAATATTTTCTTGTTGCAGACAATTTGTCTTTCCTCCCTGCTTCTTCCAGATTAAAGTCTTTCCCTTCTCCAGCATATTCCGTGTCCTGCCCCTGGTGCATGCACGTGCTGGGGGCTCTGGTAAGGTGAAGTGTAGAGAGAAAAAAAAGGAAATTTTGAGGAAGGAGTAGATTTTAGCTAGAGTTACAAGGAAATCAGAGACACTGGTGTGATGTCTCTTCCTGTAGGATAAAGCTTCAGAGGTTGGTCAGAACTAGGTGAAAACAGACAGTGTTTTGTCCCCCTTACTGGAATGTTTTGCTGGGAACAGCTGGAGAGGCATCATGGGCAGGGTAGCAGAGGGACCAGATGCTGAGGCTCAGGGATATGAGGCCAAGCTGGCCAGGCAGCTCTGGGGGCTGGCCCACAGCCCTGCATGGCTCCTGCTCCACATCACTTCAGCAAGGACCATTGCTGCCTCGCCCCAAATCTGGGCAGAGATGTTGGTGACCAAGAATGTGTCTCTATGGCTATGAATAAAACTTCAGCTGTGTGTCATTTAGAAAGACCCTAATTTTAGCTAGCCCAGCACAGTGTTGAGCTGCATGTCACTGAGGTGCCCCAGCACACTTGAAGGGCGGCGCTTGTGCCCCTTTGCTTGGGCAAACCAGGTGTATAATGTTTTGTTTTCTGCTGGAGGTTCGAGAAGCAAGAGGAAGAGGAAGAGAGAAGCGTTTTCTTACAGGGACAGGGTTAAGAAAGCGTCTGGGATGGGACCAGCCCCCGGCGCAGCCAGCTCCAGCAAGCCTGTGGTGTTTGGGTTGTCCGGGCGCCCGTGATGGCTCCAATGTGCGCGCAGTATGACAGATGACCTATTGAAATAATTTCGGAGCAGTGCTGAGGTTGCCAGGACAACCAGTGCTCCCTGGGCCTGCGCCTGGCCATGTGACGGCCGCCTTGACGTCAGCTGGAGGCTGAGCCTGTGGTCCCGGCCGCGCAGTCAAAGGCTTGTGAGAACCCGGTGGATGCTGGATTCATCCCCACCGCCGCCGCCGCCACCGCCACCGCTGCCGCCGCTGCTGATTCTCAGGGGCTGCCAGAGCATGGACTATTAAAAACTTGCATTTCTGCAGTGTGAGGTAACCATTTGCTTTACGTTCTCATCAGGTTTGGATTTTTTTTCCTTTAAAAAAAAAAAAAGAAAAAGAATAGAAAGCAGCTTATCGTGACTGATAGTTTTTTTCGCTTGTTTGTTTTGGCTGGAAGTTTGCCTTGATGAACAAGCCCAGCACTATCAGATAAATGCAAAGCAGCTTCCAGTTACTAATTTTGTGTGCAGACTGCAAAATGGAGTTAAATTTAGATTAATGATCCATGAAAGGAGAATAAAATGATATTGTTCTCATTTGACACTTTAGGAATATAAATGAACACGAGTAATCCTAGGCTAATGCATTTGGGAGTTAAAAGAAATGATATCTAGGTATTATGTTGATTTGGGCATCCCTACAGCTTTTTTTATACCTCTGTTGGAACTTGTAGTTTTTTAATGCTGCCCAATTCAGGCTGTTTTGTACCCAGTGTATTCAGTGAGGGGAAAGCCAGCAGTCAATGCAGCCAGGAACAGCGTAAAATCCAAGTCTCAAAGTTCCAGCATTTAAATCATCTTTGTTCACACGGAGTCCCTGCTCCCCGCGCGCTCCCTGGGCTTTCTGCCCCTCTCCTGGGGCATGCGGCACTCTTGACTGTATAGTGTTTACAGAGGAAAGGATCAGGAGCTTCCTGAAAAATTATCTGAAATATGCCAAGAGAGCAGCATTGCTGTTACACAGGCTTTTGCCCTTTTTCTCACGCGCGCACACAAGGCTTGTTTTTTCCCCTTTTTTTTTTTTTTCTGTTGTGCATTGAGACCAGTTAGAATAGCTAAAAAAAAAAAAGAACTGCAGCATGAGCAGCATGATTTTTCAATCGCTGTGGTGATTGAAAAATGAAATGCTATTTGTGTCTCTTTGTAAAAACGAGAGAGTTCAGGTCTGTTTCTGTACTGCACTTACTTCGAGGTGGCTCTTGTGGGGAAGGAGATCTCAGAGCTCCTGAAGTTTAGTGCCACGGGCTGAGTTTGTGTGGGAACATATAGATTCATTTTAAGAACAGATTACAGCTGAAGCATCGTGTGTGTTGTTTCCTGGAAAAGTATGTTAGATTGTTCTTATCTTCTCTAATTATATACTCTTGTTCCCTTCCTCCTAAAGTTCAAAGGGTTTATTGATAATGGTAATGATTCTCCAAAGCAGCTGCCTGTCTGAAATGATCATGGAACTACAAAACAATTTAAAACACAGAGCAGTAAAAGATAAAAAAAATTCTATTAAATTATACTAATGTTATCAAATGAAGCATAAATAATTTTTTCAGAAAGGCAGCCAAGACAGACATTAAACCTGGAGGCACTTTCTAAGGAAAGTTATGGCTTAATGCTCTGGATTTCACTGCATTTGACATTCTTAGCAGAGCAATGAGGATAAATGCATCTGAAACCTTTAAATCATTTCACTTGGCGTTATCTCATCAGTTCTTTCCAGTTCAACTCTTGTGCCTAAAACATCACTCTTTTGGGGGGCTGAGATATTAAACATTTTCTTTATTAAATTATTCACCTGATGCCGCTACACTGACTCCTCATGGGTGACTTTAACCAAGGTTTACAGGAGCCTCGTAGCTTTGGTGTGGAGGTGCTATAGCACCCCAAGTACAGCCTTCTCTTAGGGAATGGGGCTCTCGATGTCCTTGCCCAGGTGACCCACCTGGGCTGAGCTGGGCATGGCTTCTCCTCAGCTGGCACAGGGAGCTATGTTTAAGCCGACAGCAGTCCGGCCCCTCCACCTGCATGTGAGTTCCCCCAGATTCTGGGCATCAGGGTGGATGGGGAGGGCAGGGAGAGGCAGTCAATGCGACCCACCACCCTCTGAGATCTCCTTGTTCACCACCTTATACTGGCAGGACAAGTCTAGTGAGGGACTGGGGCATGGAGTGTGGGTATAGATTTGAGCTGAGCAGCACCTGCCATTCAAGAGAAGTCATTCACTCTCATGCCTGAAGGATTTGCCTCCATGTATAGCTGCAGTCTCCTGCCAGGCTTGACTTGAGTCATCAGTGTGGCAATGATGCTGGGGGTGTGCTGGGGCTTATCCTCATTCATTTAGGCTTGAATACAGTGTCCTGTAGCATTTGATGCTTTGAAAACACCTGCAAGGGGAAAAATAATTGATGCAACTTTTGCTGAAGAGCTATTAATTAGAAATATTTTTAAAATAGGTTCCTCATCTCCAGATGGAATGGACATATCTTACTTTAGTGATACTGACCAAGTCTTCAAAAGATTCTAACTTGACCTGACAGATGAGGATGATAAACTGCTTCCTAGTCATATTGTGGCAGAGGTCTGAGAGACAATGTTACAGGGGAAGCTGGTGAGTGCCAGTGAGGTTGCACGGGGATGCGTCCTGCAGTGCACATGGAGTCCTTGCACCCCACGTACTCCCTGGGCTTTCTGCCCCTCTCCTGGGGCATGCAGCACTCTTTATTATATGGTGTTTACGGAGAAAAGGATCAGGAGCTTCCTGAAAAATTATCTGAAATATGCCAAGGGAGCAGCATTGCTGTAACACTGACTTTTACCCTTTTATTCACATGCACACAGAGCAACAGCTCTGTCCCCTCTTGACAAGTCCTTGGGGCCTTTGGCATCCCGTCAGTCCAGGAGATGGGGATGGATGAGCTGCAGGCAGGCAGGCAGCTCACAGACAGCGCCAGAGTCTGCAACTGGAGAATGCACAGGTCCCTGCTCAGAAGGGCAGGGAAGGAAGGGTCTGAGAGTCATCCTGGAGCTGCATGCCTCTGCTCCATGATTTCATGCTCTTGTTTCTGCTGGTCAGTGAAAACTTTTGTACCAAACCCTTTTGACAAGCACTTGGATTTTGCCTTGCAGTGCGTAAAGTTGTCAGGCAATGTAATGCTAAGCATCCTGCCGTCTGTGCCTTGCCATGGTTTCACTCACCATGAGAAAAGAACAAACAGCCTGTAGGTTCCTTGCAACCACCGAGAGAGGGGAAAGTGGCTGCAGCCCATCCCTTACCTTCTGCCCAACACCACAACTGTGCCACTGCCAGATTGCTCAGACTTGAAATCCTCTGACATAAAGAGAAAAAACATGAGATGCACACGGGCTTGGCGACACTTCACCTTCTTCCAAGGAGGCTAGATTGACCCTCATACTTCCCATCATCCTTTATGTCATTTGCAAATGTCACCCTGTTTGCACGCACACAAGAAGGGGATGATCTCTTCCGACAGTCTCCTTGTCCATGGCGAAGGGTGAGCAGACCAGCAATTCCTGAGGAATTCGGGCACTTTACCTTAGGAGATACCATGGGCAAAACAGCAGGACTGAGATCTCCTTACGCCTCCTCTCACACAACTGGATACAGCAGGGAAATTAAAAACAAATGGGAGCTGTTCATGCCTCTCACCTCATAATAATAACACACTCAAGCCTTTAGTGTGCTCTGCCTTTATCTGGTTGATGGGCAATGACAATCTAAATTTAGGCTAGAATCATAGTAAAACCTAAAAAAACCTTGCAACACAGAACACTTCTTGAATTTTTTCAAACAGAATGTGACTTCTGCTGTCTTTTTAAAGGTTCTAGCCTCTATCTAGGCAATATTCATCGGGGGAATAAAATCCTCTGAATGGGGGGGAATTGTCAGACAGTGGGAACTGATGTTTCAGTATGGAATTTTAGGATCTTAAATTACTTATTGGTTGGTTACAATTGCTTAAGTTGGTTCCCACTCTGCTACAAATCATTACATTGTGATAATTTAATGCATCAACATTAGCAACAACTAGTTTAAATGACAGCTGAGCAGCAGTAGAGATTTGGCATTTTAACCAACAGTTACTTTTCCAATTAAACACAGATGCCATGCGTAGGGTAATCTGAATGCAAAATAAAAGTTGACCTGGCTGTTGGTTCCAAGCTAAAGGAACAAAAACCCTAACTCTGGAATGTTTTTGGTAGTCATATTTTAGAAATAATCTTCCATGGTGAGCCAAAATCTAAGCAGACAGTTATAGTCAGATAACAGTTTAAAAAATAGACTATGTTTTGGCTGTACTTTTACTGCTGTTAAATTTATCTTCTTAAATAGCAGGGAGTATGAGTTGAGGTTTGAGAAACAGTAATTTTGTAATTATTTTATATGGATCGAATTATTCTGTCATCAAATTTGCATTTCAGACAGCATTACAGTATGAAAATATAATTAGAAACTGTAATTCAGGAATTGCTGAATGTGATATTTCCCAGAGGGAGCACTGTCAAGAAGCTGCCCTCACTACAACTTTAGCAAATATTGAAATCCTATAGGTGGAAAATGTGAAGGCTGAGTTGTAAAGTTCCTGTCCCTTCTGTGGTCCTCACACGCTGTCAACTTTCTGCTGAACTTCATTTTTTCATAAGATTCATTTCCACAGAAACATCTAATCATTAAGAGCTGAAGGGCTCAGATCCTGTTCTGCTGAATTTCAGTCTGACTGTGCTGATAGCTGCTGAATTGCTTTCAGCCACAAAATGACACTGAGATAGTGTAAGGATCTGATTTACATGCAGAAAAGGCAAGAAGCTTGTCGTTTGGTCTGAAATGCTGGTTTTAATTTGCCCAGCACACAGAATTCCCAAGCAATGCCTCTTTTCACAGAAGAGAGCTGAGGATGGGACTCAGTTTAACTCTGTCTCTCTCCTTTTGTAATTCAAGGTTTTTCAGCATACATGTTCACAGTGTTGTGCAAAGTTTTGGCTGTATAAATCTCACTCATGTCAATCTTTATGGTTTTTACTATTCTTGTTGCAATCTTTGGCTTATCATAGACATACTAGCTGGAGACAAACATGCCGTGTCATTTTTAGTTGGGCTTGTGTTGATAAATCCCATTCACTTTTGTCTGAGACTAACACTTCTTAGGAGAGCATCATCCATGGCCAATTTTTTTCCCACCACCTTGTTCAGGCATTGGGCAGGTCCCTATGTGGAACTAAGCCTGTGATGCCCAAAGCAAAGCCAACATTGTGAGGAAGCAGAAGCTGAGTGTGGGGCATACTTGATGCTTTGATGCCCCCATACATCTGTCACAGTCCTGCTGAGAGACAGTCGCAGTGCTACACCAGGACAGGAAAAGAAGAAGTGTGGACCTGTGAACCCAGGACTGCATGGATAAATGGGCTGGCTGGTGACATGGTTCCTAGTGACTCAGAGACACTGTCACTCACAGTGTGCTCTGAGGATCAAGACCATTTTCTGTGCCTGCCCAGAGCCATCTTCCTACACCCACCTGCACTCAGCCCTGTCATTTTTCCAGGGTGCTGGGGAGGACGTCTGTCCCATCACTCGCATTTTGCATGATGCACATCCCGCAAGCTGTGTCTGGTATTTGCCATGTGAACACAGGGCAGGAGCTTCAGGGCATCAGTGGAGATGACCATTTCTGTTAGGGAGGATGCAGTAAGCTAGGTTGGCTCTTTAGGGACAAGTAGCACCTGGGGTGCAAGTGCTGGTTGGCAGGTGGGGAATGAGCAGTTCCTGAGCATCACATCCACAGTTTTACACATTTACTTAGAAACTGCAGAGGAGCAGGAGGAAGTATTTCAACTGGCTTTGTCTGCACATGGGAGCTGAAAGGCTTTGAGACAGGTTTATACCTGCCACATTTGTCACAAAGCTTCTTAGCTGTGTGCTGAATTTCATTGTCAAGAGAATGTGGCTTAAGGAGTGGGCCAGAGCCAGGCTGTCCAGCCACAGGGGAATAGTGGACCAGGAGGGATGGGACAAAGTGGGAAGGAGAGCCCTTGGCAGGACTAACTGACTGGCTGCTGGCAGGATGCAGCCAGGGCAGGCTACTGTCATTGTTTCTGCACTGCTGTGTCTGCCCATGCAGGGAGCTCTGGCAGTACTGCCCCGTGTCTTTGGGCATCTGCAGAACAGGCCAGACAAGACTTACGTGAAACAGAGCTGCCTGAAGGAGCTGGGAGAGTGAAATATGCTTCCTGCGTTAGCAGTGGTGCCCTGTTGTTTAGCTGCTGTGTGATGTAACAGTGGCTTACAGGGCTGCTCTCTCTGCTGGGTGCTGGTTCAAAGTAGGGCTGGAGGAATGCTGTACAGTCAACTCTTGTGCAGTAGCTGCTACTGGAGAACAGAGGCTTTGTCTTTAATAGTTTCATGCTTGTTGTTGTATTATAGAAGAGAGCAGGTTTTGGAGACACCCAAGAATAAGCGTACGAAGGTTTTATTAGACAAGCAGACCAGGTGGTTTATAGGCTATCACTTGAGAGAAGACAACTTACAGCTGAAGAAGATCAAAGTTAGTTTCTTTCCTTACCAAATTCCCTTGCTCCTAGAGCAGGCAGATTATGCTTCACATGACCTTTCTGTGTCTCCTCCAGGACTGCAAACACACAATGGATCCAGCTCATTTGAAGTGTCTAACTTCAGCTGAATAACACTCAAAGAGACTTCATCGAGCAATTCAGCCTCAAGAACCTTTAACTCTAAAAAAAATATTCCACTCATGTTGTGTGTGTGTGTTCCTAATTGCAAATCCAAGATACCAGGGTGAAGCGAGCACAAAGCCGTTGATTATTTCCACAACTGCTGTGTGCTTCCTATCACAACAGTATTCTTTTGTGCAGAATGGCAGCATGATTGCAGACTCCTCTTTAGCCTTACCATCTTAGCGAGCCCAGGTCCAATTAGAGCAATTATATCTCAGCAGAAGCACTATCTGTTGTCCTCTGGACTTGTCTGTCAAGTGTCCTATTCATCGCTGTTTATGGTGTGTGAGGCTTTTCACATAAAGTCGTTGTGACCTGGCTGAAACCATCCCATCAGAAGGGTAGCCTGCATTTGTGAAGACTTATTTCACAGGCTGATGTGAACAAGAAGAGTACAAAGTTACAGCTGGCCAAGGATAAATCTTCAAGTCTAGCCACATTTTCCTCTTGCTTGAGCATTATTGCTGATTTGACACAGCACACAGCTTTCACTTTCAATTATTTCACTTCACCCTTCATTTTCAATTACTTTACTGCTAAAAATTGAGAACATTATCAGAATTCGCAGCTCCTCCTTGCTGTGTTGGAGGGTTTCCTTAATCAAAATCCCCAATGTGAGTTGCAAGACATGTAATGTTTGATGGCATATGCTATTAAACCACTTACAGCTCTGAGGTCTGTGTGGAACTCTGTGGTCTTTGAGTTGTTGAAGAGCTACTGGATAGTGGGAACTTCTGTTTTGCTTTACTTCTGCTATCAGAGCATGATGCAGGAGCTGAGTGATTCCTGCCAAGGAAGTCCCCCTTGTCACCACTAAGGTAAAAGCTGAGAAGCAGAGCTTGGTGAAAGGCAGAAGTGCTGGGACTTGGGAAGGTCAGGGGCAATGCAAAGAGGAACTCTTTCTGAACTAAGATCAGATTTTTGTTTTCTCATACTTCTCTTGGAAAGGAAAATCCATGGAGCAGTGTTTAGAGTTTTCTTTCTGAAACAAAATGAACTCTTTTCTGACAATTAAGAAATGAGATTACCTCTGAAAGAGCAGCCCCTGTCCCTGCTGCTGACTCAATGGCATCCCTGGGAGTTCTGGTCAACATGCACAGCAGTGCTCAAGCAGAAAAGGATCACTTTAAGAACTGGAAACATGGGCTCGGACCTCGGTCATTCTTCCTCCAGCCTCATCAGGGCAGAGGCTCCATCACATTTGTTTCCCATTTTACCTCTGTTCTGCTAGGTTTTAGCCCACAAGGGCTAAAGTGTCTGGTTGGTTTTGCCAGGAGGAACTGCAGAACCACCTGTATTTTTGGTCCAGATGTCACCCCTTGGCACAGGATGCTGCAGGCAGGAGAGTCATGCCAGCTCAGACCAGGGCTGCAAAGAGACCTTACTGATCTGGTCACACTGGTGGCAAGAATAAATGAGAGCTGATGAAACAGCAATATAACATGCTCCACACCAACTCCATGGGAATCTTGGTGAATTTATTGAAGATAAGTTTATACCATTTACCTGGATCTGCAGCCTTGGCAGATTCAGTTTCTTTTCTTGCAGCGATGGCCTTTTCTCTGAGAACCAAGGGCAGTGAGCTACAGTGCTCACCATGGACACATAATGCATGTGATGGTTCAGTTGGGAAAATACAATTCTTTCAGAGGTGACAAAAGGTGACAGAAACAGGGCGACTGCTTGCCTCACTTTTTCTCTTTTTGTTAGACACTGGGACCCTTGCAGAAGCCCCCACCTCTATTCAAAGCGTCTGATTAGAAATTGGAGTGTATTTCACTATTAGTTCACCATGTGCCAGTTATTAGCAGGCTGTGGTGTTGTTCCTGTACTGACAACCTGTAGTAGAACAGACCTTTCCTGTGTGCTGTTCCCCCCATGCTTGCGGATGGCACTCCAAGCAGGGTGGTGGAGAGGCAGCTGGGAGATAAGAGGTTAAAACAAGCCACGGTTCCAATTTGAGACATTTTCAAAAATAGCAGCTTTTCTTTTGTTTGCTGAATTCCCCATGCTTTTACAGTGCTGTTCCCATTATTCATCTCTTTCCCAAAATAACTTTTTTAAGCAGAGGAATGGCTTGAGTGGGGAGAGGAGGAGATCTGCAGCCTGAGCGGGACAGCTGTGTGCTCCTGTGTCTGCAATGAGGGATATTTCAGTCTTCAGGCAATTTTGCTTCCTCAATGGCAAGCCCAGTAATTCCTTCCTGACAGGTCTCAGTGGTGGTTCCTGGGGGCAAGCTTCAGGCTCACACAGCTTGAAGCTGCCCTTGCAGAGAAACATTTATTCTTCTTCTTTCAAACGGGAAGCCTGAACACATCCAAATGGATTCAAGCTACAGGGGGATATGCTCTTGGCCAGCAAGGTGGGAAGATGTCTTTCAGGAAGCATGCTCATGCTGTCCAGCATTTTTGTAGCTCAACTTGACCAGAAGCACTTCTTCCTGGTGGATGCTCCTTTGAAGGAGAAGGAAGGGGTGCTTTTGGGAAAATAAGCCCAAGGCAGCCTGGCTCCAGGACCTGTGATGCAGGCAGAACCTACTGAGCCAAGATGCAGCTTCAGCCCTTGAAGCACCTTGTGTGTCCCATTCTTGAATGCTAGCCTGGGGAAGCAGCTGCTATGGAGGGGCTCCCTGACAGCATGCACCAGGGCTGGCCGGGAACATCCCTCACTCATCCCTCACAGTCAGGCATGCAGCCAAACAGAAACACCATGAGCTCCAGAAACGGGTGCCAGCAACCTTCCCCTGGGATTATAGGGAGAGATGGTAGAAAAGAAGCCCTGAGAGGAATTAAAAATTAAATGCTCATGGCAGCAGCTTGCTGTCACCACATTCCAGCAGTTCATCTTCACCGTGGCTGGCCAGACGCCCAAGCGATGAGCAGGAGCAGAGGAGTGTCCCATTTTCACTGCCCTCACTGGAGATCATCCAGCTCTCCTGAGGCCTTTGTGGGTGGATGAGGATGAGCTGCCCCTGGCACTGGCTGCATATACACAGGACCCACCAGAGCCAGCAGCACGTGCCTCTTTGTGGAAATCCCCAGAGCCATAGTGAAAGGCCAGCAGGAGGTGGCCAGACCCAGATGAGTCACATGCCTGTTGGAGAGATGCTGCTGTCCAAGTATGGGGTGGTGGAGAGCTGAACCACAGCCCCTTCTCTAGTCTTAAGATCAGGAATAACCCCAGCAACAGGCTTGCTTAGTGCAGATGGAAGCTGAGCCCATAGGGGCTGGGATTTGGGAAACAAGGGTCAAGCCTACCAAGGTTGGTATTTGGGTGTACAAGGACTGAGCCCCACGGGGGCATTTGTTCCTCCTTGGCATTCAGTCCAGCTCCTTGGTGTGCAAATGCCCTGAAACCACTTCAGAACCACAGCAAGCCCATAACTGAGCTCAAGGCCGCTTGCCGACCATATCCTGAATGATTGGGCCTTGGGTCTAGTTCATAATCCCCTCTCCATATCCCCCACTAGGTAAGAGTTTGCTTCCCCCAAGCCTTGGTATTTCTTGATTTGGCATTAACATTCAAGTAGGTGACAAGCTATCCAGTTTCCTGAGATAATGGCTGTGTCTCTACTATGGCTGCTGGCTGTGTCCATACTGCATGACAAAGGGAGCAACCCCAGCACCAAGAGCTCAGTACTTGAAACCGCTCTCTGTCTGGAGTGGTCTCTGTCCATTTAGCTCTCAGCCAATTCATATCCTCCCAGCCTGTGGCACTGGGCCTCTTCCATGGGGCAAATGGCACATGGTCACTCTTAAGGAGAGTGCAGAGTTCAACAGCATGGGTGAGGGAACTTCTGTTCCAGTTGGTCCTCCATGCTGAGAAAGGCACCCAAATGCATTTACTTTGTAGTCACATCATCATCATCATCATCATCATCATCATCATCATGGCCAGGCTTCGCGAACGAAGACTTGGGAAGGGCTCTACCCACGTTTGTTACAAGCGTGCTGGTGGCTAAAAAGGCCAATATGAGACAGGCACGTCCGGTTGCAAAAGGCACAGCAGAAAGACTCCTTAGGTGGTATATTCTGCAAGGCACGATTCTTTCTGCATTGTCTTTCCTCCTTGAGAGTGATCCTGCGTGCGTTCTCAAAAGCATCAGCAGCATTATAGATGCTGTGTCTCCAGACCTCCCTATTGGAGGCCAGAGCATGTTGTAGTAAATGTCATCATGCATAACTGGGTGGGAATCCTGGGAGGAAAAAAAAGAACCTTAAGAATAGCAAAGTGTTTTTTCTGAAACCCAGGTCTAGGTAGAGCTCATGAGCTTCAAGCTCTCACCACAGCCACCAGCAGGAAATCAGCCCACTGGAGCATGACAAAAAGACTGGCAGCTCTAGTCTGTCAAACAAAGCAGTGGGGCTCTAATAGGAACAAAGTAGAGGAAGCGAGGAATCTGGCTGGAAGGAAGGATAAAGAAAAACCTTTGATCTACAGAGAAACAGGCTCTTTACTCATCTGTCTGTACAGAGGGACATTATCATGTACACAGCTGACCTGACTCTTTAAAGAGTGTGGGTTTGATGCTGATTTCATGTCGTATCTTGGTACACACACTTCCCCCTGTATGGTTCAGTTTTAATCCTTTTCTAGTTTACAATCCATTTAATTTTAAGATGTGAAAATTGCAGAGGTCAGTATCCAGTACTACACCTCTTCTGCTCTGGAGTTTCTCCAGAATGAGTAAATTATTATCATCTGCATTAACCTTCTCAATGAGAGACCAACATGATCCACTTTTCTCTATCACGCCTAATATCTATTTTCCAAACCCACCATTGCCTGAAGTGAGCATTGTGCACTGCACGACGCCCCTCCCAGCTCCCTGGAGGCCTGCCCAGTCCCCCAGCCCCATGCGCGGCACTGTCTCTGCCACACAGCGCTGCCAGGTATTTCATGTTTCCCTCTGCAAAAAGGGAAGTGGTGTCCAGGTACTGTCTTCATAAAACTTCAGGGTTGAAAGAGGTTAAAAGCAAAGGAGATTTCTGACTGCAGTTTTCTTCCAGTACTTCTAGTTTTGTTGAATTCAACCTTTATGTGTTGACTTTGGAGCATAACGTCAGTAGGATTTGAGAGCCAAGGGAGCATTTGCCTATCTCCTTGCCTGCAGCTTTTCAGGTAGGTTACTTCCTCTTTTAGACATGGAGTGTTTTCCACTTTCCCTGGATTTCCCAGTCAGGTCTGGCTGCCCAAGCCTCTGTCCTGGTGCAGCAGCCTTCTGTCTTTGTGGCCATCATGCAGCCAGTGGGATGGGACGTGCCTTCCACTTTCCTATGTGCTGGAAATCCAGCTAATTTATCAGATGCCAAGCAGAGTTAGACTATGTCACTTGGTAGATGGGAAAATCTATCACTCTGGGACTATTTAGGCAAGGGGCCTCATTTAAACCCCTCCACGGACTCACTTGTCGCCACAGGCAAATCACTTAGTGTCAGTGGCTGTCCTGGTCAGATGAATGAAAACAACTACCCTGTCTTGGCAGGTGTTTTCATGGAAGCCGTTGCATGGAACTCTGATATTATTTGCAGATTTACATCACAGTCCTGCAGAGCATGAGCATATTGGCTGAAAACTTTTGAACAGCGGGGTTTAGCAAGGCAGGATCCTAGCTTTTAGTGAAGCAGGACTTGGGCATGACTGTGTGAAAGGATAAGGTTTTCCCGTTTCACTTGCGAACAGGAGCTGCTCGTATTGCTCTGCATAATACAGGGGATTTAGGAAGACTAGCAGTAAGACATTTTTTCAGATTCATTGAATATGTTTTAATCCTTATTAGCCTTGAGCAATTGGCTCCCAGTGAACTCATGGAAGGATAGGTATAATTAAAGATCTGTCTTGCACAGCCTGCTGTGCATTTACAGCTCCACAACTGCTCTTGGTAGTGAAAAAGAAATATGTCTCTCAAAAGAAAGCTCAACAACAGGAAATATTTCTTTCACAAATATGAACACAAGTGTTTCTTCCAAGATTCAGCAGATAAAAGCAAAAACGTTCTTAAATTTCTAGTTCCACTAAGCACCTGGCTCCAATCTACAATTCCTTGACTTTGTTAATTTTTTAACTCAAATGTGATCCTATTTTAAGACATTGTTGTTTCTCTGATAATAAAAGTCTATTCAACCATCGGCATGTTTCATCAGTGTTTGCATTTCTTGTTCTGAAGAACAGGGTTGTCCAAATTGCTGATGCTGAACAGGATGTAACTCCCTACTCCTTGCTATTTAAAGTTCGGTACCTAACTCTGCCGGCGGGTAATTTTGGTCAAGATTTCACAGAGTGCTAAATTTGTCTGCACAGACAATACAGTGAGTGTTTTTTCTCCCAGCCATTGCTGAGATCCCCCACCAAATCCATTGCAGAGGTTTATGATCGCTGCCTCTCAGGTGTCTGGCATAAATGGAAGTGGCGCCATTGTGGGACGTGCTCATTACTTCAGGCATTAGCCTTGAGAAGTGCTGGGTAATAGAATAGTTTGTCATGTCTGTTTAAGCACATTATTCCTGAAACTGCTCCTCCTCCAATCAATAAAAGACTTCATAAAATTGTATAAACATATTAAGAAAAATGTGATTTACTCAAGGAATCTTTATTGCATTTCATTATAAACTACTGAATCTAATATACAAAGAAGATCACTTTAATTATAAGTGAACAAAAGAAAGATCTGCTCTTATGTTCCCACTAGGCAACTATGAGCAGCATGCACCTTCTCCATCTAATGTGGTTACATAAAGTAATTAGATTTGGTAGTTCTAATGGGAACAGCAGTTAACTATATTACACCCAAGAGAAATTGATGTTAGGTGGATTTGTTAGGTACTGTGGTATCTGTTCTCAGTAGTTTTTTCTTGCACTGGGGAAACTCATGAGATAACCAAAGGTAGGCAGAGAGTTCAGGTGATGGGCTGCTGATCTCCCCATTTCATCTTTAATCAGTTTCACTGCACTCAGTGCTGCCCTCTGGAAGTTCATCAGGTAGCAGAGAACTGTGTTAGTCCTCTTCACTTGCAGACCCATGAATGGCTTGTTTTTGTTTTACAAAGTGAAGTGCCTTGGTGCCATTCACTGTTGTTTTGTACTTTACTAGTATTTCACCAGAATGAGTATATCATCCTGGGCAGTTAATTTTCAGAGGAAGAAAAAGGAAAGCTCAGTCCAAGGTGGCATCCTAGGACAAGAGCTCCCTGCCACTGTCTTCTTCCCTGTTAAGTGAATGTCTGACAACTGAGTGAAGGTTTGATAAGCAGAGGGATTCCTCCATATCTGTCATGGTGTGGCTTGGGAGGGAGCATGAGGCAACATAGTGCCTTCCCACTGTCACAACTGAGACAGTCCTGGGCATGCCCTGGGGCAGAAGGATGGCTGTTGGGAGGTTTAAGTGCCTACAGCCTCTGTGCCCTGGTAGGGTCAAGAAGCATCTGATGAAAGCCTGTTCTGTGCTATTTCCCTGTGAGTCTCTGCCAACCCAGGAACCTTCAAAACTGACCTCAACTGGTTTGGGAACACAGGACTAGCTGATACAAAAAGCCAAACAGATGAAAAAATTGTTTCCTCCCTCTTCCTGTGCATCAGTTCAGTCAACACTGAAATGCAGCTGTCGACTAGTAATCTTTGTGGTCAGAAATCTTCAGATGAAAAAAATATATGATATTAATAAGTTATTATGGTCCCTAGAGGAAACAAAGGGGTCACAATAAAGAAGTAAAACTTTGTAGAAAGCGTGAATTACTCTACTCCATCAATACTGAATAGAGATCAGGCACATAACTCCCTTTCAGAGAAAATTAAAAGCTTGCTATTTCATGATTTGGACAACATAGTCTGCTAATCCTCTTGGCTTCAAGGTTAAGCCCAACCAGCTGTGAATTTTATTGAGGTTACTACTAAATCTTAATTTCAATTAAATTTTTTGCAGTAATCATATTGCTGCGCTCAGTTCTGTCTGATGCTTGAGCTGACAGAGCTGGCCAGTTTTCCTGACCTGTCTGCTGTGTTCTGGTACTCGTTCCTCTGCTTGCATAAACCTCCTCTCATAGTCGTGCCACTGCCCTTGACTGATGTGTAGTGGTGGGTGATTACATACTGCAGACAAGACAGAGATATCACAGACTTAATGTCACTGCCATTGGGTCTCCTTTGTGCCAGAAAGACTCTGCCCACTGTAAGAACCACACTGGTTTTTTTTGGTTCCAGAAGAAGGCAGGACAGTAGGAGACCTCCTGACTCCTCCAGGCCACTGCAGGTATCTGTGTCATATAGACCCTACTTGTGGATTTTTCAAATTGCATTTTCACATGAGCTAGTCTGTTTGTCTTGTGATCTTTGAAGAAGGCTGTTCCACAGACTTCGCTGCTCCAGTGGTTTGAGATTTGCTTCTCATTCCCAGCCAAAATTTATTATGGGTAGTTTATACTCATTTGTTCTTGTGCCAGCATTGTCCTTCAGTTTAAACAATTTTTCTCCTTCCCTAGTGTTTACCCCCTCTGATGTATTTATAGACTACAACCATATCCCCTCTTGGCCTTTCTTTAGCTGGGCTAAACAGCTGAGTGCCTCTGGTCTCCTCTGAGAGCAAAGGCTTTCCATTCCCTTATTTGGCTTAATAGCCCTGCTCTACAGCCACTGTGGCCCAAAATCCCTTTTCCTCAGCATGCTTTCCTGGCCATGTACTACAGTAATGCAGGTGAGCCTTCGTATTTTCAAAACCTGCTGTGTTTTCATTAATAGCATTGGTATTTCACCCTCCATGGGCTCACCAGGTCAGTCTCAGCAGGTTCACTAGAAAGCATCAGTTGTTTCCTGCAGGACATGTCACATTGCTGTTTTCCTGTTATCTTGTGACTGTATAAGATCACCAGCTCTTCCTCCTGCTCCCTCATTTCTAGTTAAAAGCATAAATTCTTCCTACTGGTCACTCATATACTGCATTTTGCAATAATGAATTTCTTCTCTTTGACTATTCCAGTACTAAAATTATCCCATTCTTCTTGTGTGGTAGTCTTAGCTTGTCCAGCTGATGGTGCCTCTCACCTTGGTGTCATCAGTAACTGCACTGCTTTGAGATTATGCATCATGGTTATTAATGAAAACGTGCAACTATATACATCCCAAGACTCATCTTGGAAGAGTCCTACTGTAAACATCTTTCACCTGAGATTTCCCCTTTAATTTCAACCCATGATCCATAAAGAGGAAATATCTGCCTGGCTCTTCTAGCACATCCCCTAGAGAAATTCTTTGCTTTGATTTTAATCAAATACACCTAATACATCTATATACTTATTAAAAATGAGTACTTATGTGCTGGTTTGAAAGCCAGAGCAGGCAGACTTTCTGCAGGGTTTCCATATAAGGTCAGTTCTGCCAAGAAAACTTCAGTTCTAACCTCTAACATTTCAACAACTTTAGTTTGAGATCTCACTTCAGTAGCACTTGCCAATTGTGGAACTCAAGTCGGGGTGTTAGCAGATGTGTTTTGCTCTGCTTCAGTCTCCCAGTGGGTTATGAAGCCAAATTCAAGTTTCAAATGACTACACTTATTTTTCAGACTTAGTGCACTTTTTTTTAATGTGAATTTGGAATGGGGTGAAAATTCTTTTGTGTTCTGGCCTATGTCCATCAGATCTTAGCCTGCAGATGAATAGTAAAATTATATTTGTACCCTTTACATTCAAAATTTGTGAGACTATAAATATCTTGTAGTCCTAAAACATTCCTTCTACTTCTTCAATTAAGACTGTGATACTTCTCCTGCAACATATCCCTGTGTTTCCTAACAAAGATCTGTCTGTCTTCTCTTCTTCTTTGTGCAAAAGCATTTAGAGACTTTTGGAGAAGTTGGTACTGATGTCCCCTAAACCAAAGAACAGAGCTACTTCTCTTTTAGGCTCAAATAGAGCAACAGAGAAGAAATTACTGAATATTTAGCTGCCCTTTTGATGACAGGAAAAGCAGTCCTTGTCCTCCTTTCCATGAGCAGATCAAGTTTTGGATATTCAGTGTTATCAACTGATTCTTCTGAGTATGTTGTATAAATGAGAATTGAATTAACTGAATAAGAACTAGTTCCTTTAAAAAGAAGAGGAAAAAGGAAGAGGAAAAAGGAGAGAAAAAAGCCTTCAGAAATATAAACTCCATCTAGTTAAGTTTGTTCCCTACATTATAATTTAGCTCTTTTTAATGAATATTAGAGCCTTGTCTGATCTGAAGAATAAGCTTCACCTTTTCATACTGAGGACTGGCTGAAAAGCCTTGACCTAGTGCTACATCTGAGATGTTGTAAAGCCCAGGACCAGATACTCCTATGGCACCCCAGACTTCACCGTACTTGCTTGGTGGACTTGCTTATCATGGATGCAGCTCTAAGAATAATTGATTTGAGGATTTGTCTACTGAGCAATCAGGTAGAAAAGGCTTTATTTTGGCATGAGGTTGCATTTTTCCAGCTATTTTTGCTAAAATGAACTCCACATCAAGAAGAAATTATATAACTCAATTTGACATTGGATGTTGAGCAAATTGAGACCGTGTTCTCCTTAAACAGTTTTGTGAAACTAGTCTCTGATATTTCTGTTTCTGCCTGACACCAGACCATGAATTTGGAGTTTGCTCAGTCACTGTCTGGACTCCAGAGATGATATTGACTAGATTCCACAGCTTGTATAGAGACAGTGAAATTTAGGCTTCTGAATTCTTATTTTTCTGTAGGTAACTAATGTGGAGAGTTTGATATTAAAATGATCCCTTCCTGAGCTGTTGTCAAAGGATGTAACTGGTTAAAGGTTGATTCTAGATTCAAAGCATGCAGTGTGTACCTGCGCACATGCTCTGGCCCAGTCAGCCCCCTCGCTCTGTTCACGCAAAGCTGGGGGCTGTAGCTGTGAATGCCCAGCGGCAGATCCCTTTCTTCAAGGAAGCTCCCTGCTGATCTGAACCCAGCAGAGGGAACACTTTTGCTGGTCTCTGCCTCTCCTGTCAATACAAGACACAGGCTGAAGATAAGCAGAGCCAGACAGCTGGGTACTCAGTGCATACAGAGCTCATGGTATCAGTCAGAGATGTCCCTGGGAGCTGCAGCCCCCAAGCCAACCTAGTGGCTAGTGCAGAGTCACAGTGTGCATCCATGTGCCTGGAGCCAAGTTTCTCTCCCTTTACTCCCCTCCCAGGGCATCATCTGTTGCTGAGAAACTTGGATGTAGGAAGCATCCAAACCAAAAGCATAGGGAGGGGACTGTACCAGACAGCAGCTGCTTAGGACCTCAGAGGGAAGACTGAATTCCTTGTATCTGACAATTGAGATGCAGGCAGTCACTTTATTGACAGAATTAGCTCATATTCCAGTCCATCACGTGTACAGATAATGCACTTTGGGATTAAGCTACTGTAGCAAAAAATTTCCTAACCTAATTTTAAAAGATAAAAGCTCCAGTGAAGTGAGACTTCATGGCACACTCCACTCCATTCAATTTCCAGTGCTTCAGGGGAGCAGGCAAGAAAGCCCTCCCTCAGGGTGCTGCTCTGTACCTCTGAGCTCCCCCTCTGAAAGCAAATCTTCCAGGGAAAGAAATAGAGCAGCACTAAATCTCTCCTCCCTCTGGGTACCAGCATCTGCTGTCATTCTTTGCAGCTTATGTGAAAGGTCATATGGAGCAGGGCTCTGAGAACCCCTTTGAGTAAAATAACAGGAGTGCTGTCCTCCATCAGGAGAAGACCTGCTTCCCTTTGTCCCCTCCCTCCCCACTTCGATTCCTGACCACCCTACTCTCCCCATGAGTTTTGGATAGCCACAAGCACTGCCAGTCCAGTCCCTGGACCTTTGAACTGGAAACAGGTGTAGTCTCTGAGTCCTGATGGCACAGGAGATGCTGATTTATATAGGCTGTTTTACCTCAGCATCAGAAGGAGGAGGGAGAGAGCAGCCTGTGGCACAGCAGTGCTGGGAAGATATCTTAGGGCTTTGTTCATGTTTTGGAGTGAGGGAGAGTTGAATGCACTGGGCACTGCACAAGGTCAGATGGTGTCTGGGGATTGCTCAATACCCACAGGCCTCCTGTGGCAGCAATAGAGGGACAGAGATTGCAGCCAGTAAGGAAACCCCAAGAGCTGAGTGTTTTAGGCTGGATGACAGCTCACACCTCAGCAGTGGAACATCTGAACTTGTCCATCCCTTCAGCCTCAGAGGTGGAAATGGCTCTACCACAGTGTGGTCAAGCCCCAGGGAACAAGATGGTTGCGTGTGCATAGGGCAGCTGTGCCCAGAGGCAGTCAGGTGTTTTGTGCTCTCCACCCCCACAAGGCATCACAAGTCACAGAATCAGAAAATAGTTTGGGTTGCTAGGGACCTTTAAAGGTCATCTAGACCAACCCCCAAGTTTTAACAGGTCATTGATTTTCATTCATGATTGAGCTGCCGTGCATTGCTAGTGAGACCAGAGTTTCTTATGCAACTTCACTGAATTAAATTTTTTGTCTGGCCATGCTGCAAGGATGGCATTGTTAGAAACCACAGGCATGAAGCCCATGTAATGCTGGTGGCAGTAGCTTTATTTCTCTTGGCCATGGTAGGGGAGTTCTCAAGCTACACCAAACTTCCCTGAGCAATTGGTTGTCTTCACATTTGAAAGGCAGCATTTACTTGAAAGGCAGCATTTACATAGCAGGCTCCAGCAATGTTCTTGGTACATGCTAGTTTAACATAATTTTAAATCACTGATCAGGACAAAAACAGATCCGTGTGTTAGTGTGTTGTCTTCCTTTATGTACAATGCTTTGAACAGTGTGCTAAAAACATGTGTATTAAGGAGACAGTGGTATCTTGTTCATTTGGAAACCCGCACAAAAAATATACATAGCTTCTATATTACCAAAATCCAAATAAATTAGTACTGTTTGTGCTGTTTGAGTGCTTACAGTGCAGTTCAAAGGGAAATCACACACAAAAAGGTGATGTTCTTGGACACTCATGGCCTGCCCATAATTGTTGCCTGCACAGAAAGCTGCAGCAGCCTATTTACTTGCACCAGCTTCACAGTTGGTCTCCAGCCAGCAGCTGAGGTTCGCCCTAGTTCTATGTGAACCTCAGACAAGGTTTACAGGAAGCCTTCAAAAATACTAGTCGGTGGTTTCAGTAGGGTTCAGCAGCACCAGCTCCCCAGACCTTCCTTTTTCTGCTTATTTTCATATCTTCATTTCACCATGCATATTTCAAAGAGGAGTGTTTGCAATTTTTTTATGAACCAAGGTTGATACTAGAAAGTTGAGTGGACAAATGCTTTTTGCCTGGATTCTTTGGCCAATATGCACATTGCTTACAAGCTTCCATTTAAAATAGTTGTCACACAAGTGTATAAAGCACTCAGAGAAGCCGTTTCCTTCAGTGCTGGCTCTTGGTGCAAGCGGTTCCAGTCATCCAGTCATCTGGTTATGAGCTCTGTGCACAGCACATCTGTGTTATCCCCCTCCACCCCTGCCTCAGCTTGTCCTGCCCCTATCTGATGTGATTTTTATTTTATTGGGCTTTGTTTGATTAATGGTCTTCTTCTCCACTAGTGCCTGAGGATCTGCAATGCCTGGCGGGATGAAAGGTGGGGTGGACAATCCAAGCCATGGCCACAGGCAGGACAGTGTTAGAGAAGGCACTGCTGGCAGTAGGCCAGTGAGTAGGGTGTGATAAGGGAAGGTGGGTTTGAGGAATTGCATCTGTTTCTGTCAGTTCTCCCTCGGACAAGCCAAAGAGGTCTCCAGGCTCAGTTTTTCAAGATCTTGCAGAAATGCTGCTTGTAGCTGCTGGCCTTCACGCTGATGTGAGCAGCTATCACTTACTGATCTAAGGGAGGAAGACAGCTGCATGTTAGGGGAAGATCTGGCCGACTTCCATCATGCTGCATTGCCATTTTCCACAAAAGCATTTACCAGGAATTGTTCCAGCCCCTTGCCATAAAAGAGCAGTTTTTCTTGCTTCAAATAAAAGTGAATTTAGAATTTGAACTACATATACTTATTCTTATACATATGGTAGTTTCTCACAATAAATGTGCCACATGGCATAAGATGAAATTATATTAGAGGGACCAGCACACACGTCAAAGCTTTGATTGTAAACTTCCAGCTCAGGGAAGGAGATGAGCAATCTTTATGTTCAATTATAACTGCAGATATTTCCTTTTTCCTAAGCTAGTGTCTGTTACCATGGCCACAACCTTCAGAATTTTCTGGCTATTTTAAAGTCATTACTAGGAGTGAAAGAACAGATGTTTAATTACGTTCTTCTTATTCCATTCACTAGGTACAGCTGACATTTTAGGACTAATCCATAAAAAAATAAATCCTTTTTTATTGTTTATAATTTTCCTAGAGAAAAATAAAAAGAAGTTAATTAATATGTGCCAGTATGCATTTTGTATACAATTTCTAAGCAGGCGTGAGGAAACCAGTTTCCTGACATTTTAAAGATTGATTATTAGCCTGGTATTAGCAGCAGTCATAGGTAAGTGAAAGCCATGCTGTAAAAAATAGACCAGGAGCTGCCAATTCTTGTCCTAGCCACTGACAGTTCCAAAGGACTGAGCATTTGAACACTCTGGTTTCCATCCAAAGAAACACTGTTGAGCCAGAGCCCCTCTCTCCAGGTATTTGCACATCACCAGCAGAGTCCTTTATGGACCCTGCTGCTCAGGTGTTGCGACTGTAGGTACACTCTCAGTGTCCCCACTGTACATACAGTCCTCTGGGATTTATCAAAACACATGACCTCACAAGAAACTTCTTCTCCACCACGTTGTGGCATTTCATGGTTTGTGAGGAGAGACAGTAATTACTCAGGAGATTGCTCAGCCAACAGGACTGCAGTACATGTGGTCCCCTAGATCTCTCATGGTCTGCTCATACTGTGTTCCTCTTAGACAATGTTACCACTTGTGTCACAGTATAGAAGATCTGTTCATTAAAGGTTTCTGGACTTAGGGTTGCTTAAGTTTAACATTTGTCTCTAATGGTGGTGACCCCAGTATGTGATGAAAGCCTTGGCATCTCCCTGTGCACACCTCCCTGCTAGACTGTCTCAAGCCAAAGGAACAACTTGATCATAAGAAAGATCAAGTATGATGTGCTGAATCCTACTGAGACTGGTATGTAACTTGGTTTATAATGAGAAATGTGACAAAAACGCAACCTCAGATGTCTGCACACTTCCAGGGAAAAATGGCTGCAAGCAGGCACTTTTGAATGTTTGGCTTGAGCACATTTGGATAGAGGGATTCCACTTCTCATTCCACTCCTACTTTCACTGCCTAAACTTATTTGGATTTGTGTTTTGTAGCTCTGTGCCTGAGCTCTTCACCAAAGACTTCCTTGGTGGACTGAAGTGTTGGGAAAGTGAATGCCCTAGAGAAGTGCATCATGAGATGTGAATTCAGATCTCCACATTTAGGCTGTTCTCCCATTCCCTTCCACAGACAGTTGCTCTAGACCAATGATGTTTAACTCCCTCTTTAGTATTTTCTTGACTTGGAGCTGCTAGGTGTCAGCTTTCTGACGAGTTGCGAGATTTCCTAGTTTTGCTGTTGTTGCTCAGCTCCTCTTGGTGGTGGAGTTTGTTCTAGCTAGTACTGCTACTAACTTGAAGCTATTCATGTACTAAGCTGATCATAATCTCCTCAACAATTATGCTAATGAACACTAATTTAAATACTGTGCAAACTGGAACAAAGAACAGTACTGTCTTTCCCTCAAAAGCAGAGCTCAGGCTATGAAGGGAGATCCAGCATGGAATTCTCACTGAAACCCCAAATAGAAACTGAGATGCCAAGAGGGGGAATTTAGGTCAAGGCCAGTGGCTGCAGAAAGTCCCACAATGAGAGATGTGGTCAGCGTCCAGCAGCTTCTCACCATCCCTGCTACCATGTAATGCTTACAGAATCTCACCGCACAGCTGCTGCAGGGCAGGCAGTGGAAGAGCTGACCAGCAATGGATGTGCCTCTCAGCCATGGTGGGGAGTGGACTGGCTGCCCAACAGCCCCCTCTGACCATGGTTGGCTGTCATGTTGCCTTTATTTTTGGTTATGCAATTATTTTGCTAAGTTGCAATCCCTTGTGTTGCTGTAAAAGCTGCTTTTGTCTATGCAGCCTCTGTAATTAAATATGTCCCCTCTCATTATATCATGCCTGCAATGCACTATCCACTATCCAAAACTTCCATTTCCTTACAGTTTTTCCCATTTGCCTGTTTCTCACAGATGGCAGTGAGTCCAGCAGATAGAGGGCTTAAGCTTCGGGCTTTAGGAACTGATTCTTCCTACAATAGTAGTATAATGCTGCAGACTTATTCTAAATAATTTGGTGATTTATCCTAAATAACTCAGCCATCTAGCCTGGCTGAGTCAATGTAGGACAGAAACAACCTGCTACCTACATAGAGCAGAAACATAATCACCCTGAAGCAGGAAAGGAGGCAGGAAGGGGTCCATTCGGCAGGCAGCACATTTTTAGGCAATCCAATTTAGGCAAATGTACTTAAGGCACATTTTTATTTTGCGGTGATGGAAGAGAAGCAAGTGCCTTGCTTCCAACATCTGTTTCATGCTCCATGCGTGACTGATCACATCTCTCACTGCAGCAGCAGCTCAACAGAGCTGCAGCCCCAAGGTCATGTGAAGGTGCTGTTGGTTCTGTGCAAAGCAGCTCTGACAGCTGACCTCAGAACTCTCCCATCTAACAGTTCTGAAGGACCCCTTTGGTTCTGTCTTCAGGGCATTCACAGTTCAGTCTGTCATCCCACTTCTGCAGCCTGCTTCCCACTCTGGGTTGTACTACCTACCTGGTAACCTAATCAGGAGATGTCTTGTTTTCTCCTCTGGAAAGTGTGTCCATCTTTCTATATTATTTAAGATAATGCTATATAAAAACACTTATGTTGTATACATGTACATATACATACATAACATGAAAAGACAAAGGTGAATTTTTAAAGTCAAATAGTTGGAAATGTTGAAATTTAGGTGATCTGTGCTTTTATCTCTCAGCTCTTCTAGTTTGCATTTATTTTCATATAATAAGAGCATATATATTATTGCAGTCAGATATGACTTTCCATTATGCTTCATTTTTGTGACACCCCCTTGGAAAATAGTTGCAGAAATCCAAGAATGAATAATCTTTGTGAATAAGGAAGATTGCTTCAGAGAGGGATTTACTCATAGTTCAAAAGCTGTGTGCATTGCATCTCAGCTTCCCCCCCCCCCCCCCCAAATAGTTTGAGTGTACAAGGGCCTCACATGCATTACTATCCCATAAAGTGTAACTTTACCTGTTTAATTGAGTATGGTCCTGTGACAATCGCAAGAACTATCTGAAGAGCTTCCTATTTTGAACAATCCAGTCTATGTGTCTTTCTCAGAAAGAAGATGCATCCTTGTTCTGTGGTGATTATAATGCACCTTTCAGTAGGGTCTCAGTGTGTTTCTAGAAGATCATCTCATTGAGGAGCCACAGTTTCCTCTGTAGATGAACTATTCTAGACATTTTTCAGTAAAATTTTAGTTAAATATGCTTCTGTTATCAGCTAGCTTTGTAAATGAATGGTTTTCAATGGATACGAGAGTGGTAATCTACTGAGATAGACTTCTGCAGAAAAAAATCAACAGAATGATGCTTTTTTATTTGAGATTACTTTCACAGTTCACATACAGAGGCTCCTTTCTTTGAGCGTCTCACGCATATTCTGAAGAAAGAATACTTTAAAGATAAACCTGAGCTGTCTTATCTTCCCTGAGCACCCTTGTTTACTTTGGGCCCACTTCAAAGCTATGCCTGAAAGGACTGGTATTTAATAAAGAGTAAAATTAGATTCTAGGTGAAATGTGCAAAATACTGCGATGTTCATGCTTGTGATTGTCCAGGGGGAGCTGGACAGCACATGCTGTGCTCAGTGTAAGGCCCTGCATGCTGCCTGGCGCAGAGGGCATTTGGAGGTATGTCTTCACATGGCTAGTACGTGTTTGGAAGTTCTGCCTTCTACCTTGGGGCAGAAAGAAGTAAATTCTCTGCATGTGTGCACAGATGAAAAACTCAGACCTCCTAGTTGGTAAGATGATGGCAAAACTGAGCATCTGCTTGTCTATGAGGTGTGTGTGTTCGGCCCTGTTACAGCATTTGGGGTTGCCGTCTCCTTTTCTTCATTGTAATCAATCAAGAATTAGACAAGTGATCATGTGTGCATGGACACACCTGCCCATATAGTGTGAAACAAGTGTCACCATGGTGGTTTAAGAGTATAAGAGACTTGTAAGGGAGATAATATTTTCATTACATTAGTGTATATGCTGTGAAAAAGCAGAATGTACCTTTGGCATACACTGTTGAGTGTTACACGCTGGCATCTACATGGGGAAATCATTAAAGAATTTCTGCCCAGACTGGAATGAGGTCACACCTGGAAATAAATTTTTTCCTGAGATCTCCCACTTGGCTTCAGGTAGCCTCCATCCTTACCCAGTTCATCACCTGAATTCAATTGTCCCAAGAAGCAAGAAACATCAGGTGAAATCAGGCCATTCCAGAGCCCCCAGTAGTCTTCAAAACCAGCAGGTTTTAGTGAAAATGAGACTGCTCCACAGAGGTTAGTGACAACCTCCTTCTCCACTAATATCCTGCTTTGCTCCAAATGTGCTAATTACCCTTTTCTGTCAGCTTGTAGTGCATTAACAATGATAAATTTACAGGCCACCTGTTCCGCTCCTGTGTTTAGCTTGGAGCTGACTGCTTTGTCTGACCCATTAAAGCACCTGTGAGGGTCCACTGATTTTTACCTCATCAGGTGGTCAAAGACTCTCCTTCACACAGTTTCTTAGCAGTGGTATTTAACCATTCTCATCCAGTTCTACAATACTTTGCCTTTTCTGCCAGTATCACATGCAAAAGTTGGTGAGGACACCCAAGTTTTGTGCTGGTGAGAATTACCTGCTGATCTCTGCTGAGGGGCAGCATGTGGGGCCTCTCAGGAGCACTAATATAGACCTCCAGTCAGAAAGGAAGCCCATTATTGAATTTCCAGGTGCATACCTAAGCAGCAGGTAGACGAAACTTGTTTAGAAAGGCCTGGTTTTTTTCCTGCAAAAGCAACAGGGAAAATCTAAGTGATGAGACATGCATTATTTCACAGCAGCTCCCCAACTTTCAATTTTGTGTTTGACGTGGTGACAACTCTTGTGCCAGGGCTCCATCAGACCATGTCACTGCCAGCATGTATCCTCACTTCTTGGCCCATACAGGCTATCACTTGCTAGCCACATGCTAAACTTAATTATGGCTAGCCAGCATCATGGGGCACGGCTTGTCCTCCATATCCTTGTGTTCCTGGTAGCTGGTAGCCCCTGCTAGTGATCCTAGTATGTCCATGTCCTCAACTCCTTTGGAAGGTTCTATGGATATGTGGGCAAGAAGACTGCTTCCAGGTCTCTGTGAGATAAATCGGGATTTATTCAGGGACTGGGAATTGAGGGCTCGTAATGGGACACCCCCACCCACACAGCACTGGTGCACACTTGTTTCTGTGCACATATAAAACTCAGAATACAGAGATTTCATCATTTAAGTGAAGTACATGTAGTTGAACTTTGGCCTCCACTGCTTTGACTACAGAAGAAAACAAGGGTCTAAAAATAAGGAAATGTTTGCCTCTTGGAAATTTTCTAAGCAATTAATCTAAGAATTATTGATGTTTCTAATTTTGTCAGCAGAGGGTGGACCATCAGTTGCACTCAAAAAATTCCAGCTCTTTGCTGATAGCTCATAAAGAATGGCTTTTTAATGAAGTTGCCAGAAGAAAGGTTTGGTGCCAAAATCAAGGATATTGCTCTATCCCACTCCTACTCCTTCATCAGGGAAACTTCCAAGAAAATTCTGGCTTTCTCTCAAAGATGTTGTGTGGGATTTTTTTTTTTTTTTAATTTCAGTGCCTGAAAACCAACTCCAAAGCTAACTTTACTGCCAATCTTTTAAAAATCAGAGTAATGCTAATAGGAGGTTTCACAAATCAGTATGAGATCACTGAAACCAGTTCCCATCTGATCACACATGAATGAACGTGTTTGGATTTGAACTGTGTTCATGATATCATGATAGCTACATCTTTCATTTAGATTGAGATCAAATGAATCTTACCAAGGGCTGGGTGGTAAACTGTTGGTAAGTGGTCGTTTTATCATTCTGTGAAGACTAATGTGAAAACATCCTTATTTTAATTTAACCAAGTGTTAGATTTTACAGCACCTTGCAATGAAATATGTACTGTTTCTTTATGAATGGCTCCCTTTCCTAGAACATTCATTAAAAAGCAGTGAGCCTTGTGAGGTATATCCTTCTTTTAATAAGGAAAAAACAAGTAGAAAATCAGAAGTCTTTATATATATTTGCATAGTTATCAATTTCTTAATTTTTCTTGGAGGATTCCTTTGGCAATTCACAGGAGGATCCCTGTTTTGCTCACTGTGATTTTCCAGTGAATTCATTTGAACATCAAGATATGAGACATATTTGGTGGAACAGGATGTGCTTTTATTATTGAATAAGTGATTTGTATGGTGATTTTATATGGTGCTTTACAAACAATTCTTTAGTGTTCATCTTGTTTCTAAGTAGTGGAGTTTCACTGGTTTTCATAACATTGGTAGCAGAGAAGAGAACTGGGAAATATTTGATGCATGAAGTGAGAGGAAGTATAGAATATCTAGGGAGTGGGTTGGGACAGAACTTATTGGTGAAGACATGGAAGGGAAAATTGTCGGCCGAAGATATTTTAAGGACATCTTAGGAGCTATATGTAGCAAGCAGGGAGGGGGAGACATTTAAAATGCAATTTATTTTATATTTTTATATATATATTTATAATATATTTTTATAAGGCATGATACTGAGAATGTAAGAAGTTAAGGTTACTGTAGAAAAAATAGGCCATATGGGGCATATAGAGCAAGAAAAGATACTGGAACAAATAATACCAGAAACAGAAGTCTCTATCTGTGAGATTATGATTACATAAGAACATATGGCACTGAAGAGATCTGAAATATTGGCCATCAAGTAACTGGTGAATCTTCCATTAGCTAAAGGCAAAATGTTCTCATTAGAGTCAGCATCTCTCATACTTGCATACATCTCCACTCCTCTCCATGTCTGAAAAGTAGTGCTTCCCAGGAAAAGAATCAGATCTCTGCCATAGAGGCAAAAGCAGCAAGGCAAGACATGGTAGATGAAATGGTAATATTTCTAGTAATTAGATACCAAATACATCCTCCTTATACATTTCTTTTGAATGATTTAATTAGAAAAAGACACAGAGATTAAGCCCATAGATTAACCCTTCCAAGGTTTCCAAACCCTGTTGCTTTGGACATAGTATATCTCATTGTTAAGATGCTATTTTGACACAGGATATGGTGTGAAAAATGCCATATTTGCAAATGTTAATAGCTGGAATAGACATACATAGGAAATAGAGAAAAATGTAAGAGAAATTTTTTTTATTACAAACTTTTTCAAAGATAATAGAAAAACTAAAAAAGTTTGTGTTTGTTTTAGGGAGCTAAGAAATAGCAGTGAAAAGTAAGAGGTAAGGGAAAAGGATAAATAAAACATCAAAGAAAGGACGAAGTTTTATAGACTAACACAATGAGTAAGCCCTAGGAAATGAAAAATCAGAGAGGCACTAGAAGTCACATACAAAAATGTCAGAGAAGCTGACATCCTGAGAACAGCAAAGAGACAAAAGTAAACCAGACTGAAAGTGTAATAGGATCAGCATTTCTGTTTATTTACAGTCACTAGGAAGTGGTGAATGGTGACATTTTATTCCACGTTGGATAAAATCTGGTTTTCCTATAGTTAAAGTTTGGAAAAATATTTTCTGGTTCTGCCACTTCTACTTTTTTACAAAAATGATACAAGTTGTTGTTCACAGGAGAAAAAACAGTTCGTTTATTTGAAAACAGTTGTCTGGTGGACTTTGTTTGCTTCCTTGGAGGATGTTAGTAGTGAAGGCAGAAGTGCTATTAACCCGTTCTTTTGTGGAGGAATTCATCTTAGTTGAATTTACAGAAAATTGTCAGCGATGGCAAAAGAGTTTTCAATCAGTAATTCATATTTTTCCATCCAGATTCAATCCTGGGTTTTATACAGTATTTCTCATTGCAGTTTGTGTAATGCTATGAACATGTGAATAATTACTGTTGACTTCTTGTGAACAATTTTTTTACTACACTCTGTTTATGACTGTATGATGCGTGCCATTTCAAAGGTTCCTTTGTAAAACAGTATTGTTTATATGAGTGGCTACTACCTACACTTAATGTAGAGAACTGCCAGAGGTTTGTTTACTGATAGCAAGTAATGGTAAGAATATCAAGATTATACAAGCATTTATTTATGTGTGTGTGAGAGACAGACAGAGGAGCACGGCAAATTATTTTTGCACTTAATTTGTCAAATGTTTTTCTATGCCTCTTAAGGGAGTTTGCTTACCGACCTTTACCATGTTGTCCAAACTCCCAAATTCATTCCTGTTGAGTAATTTCTAAAATCAGGCAGCACACTGTGTTATGCATGAAATAGCAGTTGGGTAAGACACGGGTCTGTGTTTTTCACTGCATGTTGTCATGACTAGATGTCATTCTGACTTTCACGGTGAATAAAAATCAAAATCTTCATCCAGGAACCTTATAGATTATATCCAAGCAAAGTTTCCCAAGCTAAGCTTTTTCAGGTTTGTACACATATGATGCTCAGTGGGAACAGAAAGCAGCATCTCCACGTTAAATGCCTGTTGTACACCCCTAGATCCAGCCCTTCCAGGCCAGGTGTCTTTGTAGAGTGAGGAAGAAGCAGGTGCTGTAAGGTGGCTTGAGTAATCATCAGATTGTTAAAAGAAAGAGGAGATAGTGTCATCACCAAAAGTAACCCCATTCTTGTCCGTGGGAAACTTTTCAGAGGGCACAACAAAGCATCTGATTTGGGGTCCATGGCCGAGCTTAGAAAGGTGACTGTATTGCTGGGCCAGCTTGGGGGCAGTTATGTGGTTTTCCCACACCTTATCTGCAGCATGAAGGTTATAACTGTGAAGGCAAAGAGGTTTTAGGGAAAAATAGCAAAGACATTATCTTAAACCAAAATTAAAATGTTGCTTTATTTTGTTTGTACTGAAGTCTTTCATGTCAACAAAACTTCTCAAATACAATTCATATTGTGACTCATTTGGTTGAAGTTATCTTTGAAATCAAACAGATTTAATTTACTGATAATATTCAAAATTAGGCATTTATCATGGAGCAAATATCCTATTTAAATTGTCATTTTAAAACCTTTGTAAAATGGAAGTAGCTTACTGCACTGCAATTTGGGAATTACAAGTTCCTTTCAGATGTAGGAGCTGTAGGCTGTGCCATATGTCACTGGGAGGATGTTTTCTCATACATTCACAGGAAAATCTTGGATTTGAATGACGAATTCCATGAACTTGGCAATAGAGCATGAAGAATAAAATAGAAGTGGCTAGCCTCAGTCTCCCCTAGACAACTAGAAGCTAGAAACTTGCCATATGTCAGTGACTGCCATGGGCAATGCCCAACATTAGAATATCACCCTGTTTTGCAGCATTACATACTGCCCCAAGTCATTAATGCAAAGCAGATGGCTTTGTTGTTGATTAGAGCTGGTTAGAATCTGAAGTTCCCATACCAAAGGAAATTTTGACATTTATATTTATTTTCACTGCAAATTGGAACAAAACATCAAAATTTCCCAGTGGGATGGAAGTTAAAAAGGACCTGGAAACACCAAGTTACTTCACTTCATTGGAAATTAATTGTTTTCTCAGTAATATCAAACTACTGTAATTCTAAAATTAGTATCTAATATAAATGCCAAAACAAAATTATTAAAGTTACACTGAAACCTTTTTGCCTTGTTAAAAGGAAAATATTAAGTTGAAACAATAAAGTCTGACATTTCCCCAGAATTTGTTTTCTTCAGTGTGACAAAACATTGTGATTTCAGCTAAGCTGCATTACCTGATGGAAATGGGTTCTGCTGAAAAAATGTTCACATAGTGCTATTGGTCCAGAGCGAGTAATTCACAGGATCATCTTGCAAGTTCAAGGACATAAAAATTCTCAGAAATAAGACATGCACAAAGAGAAAATTAATGCAATATCTTCAGTTTAGAAACTTCCTTGAGGACTGCTTTAAAAATTCCTGCAACTCCCACAAAATTTCTTTAGTCATCCAGATCCCTCATATTAAGTCTCTTGTGTCCAGTGCTTAAGTGCTGGACAAATCATCCCTGGTGTGGACCTTCATATTTATGAACTTGTAAACTATGACATTATCTTTGTGCATCTTGTTTCCATCTCCTTAGCAAAATTCTGGTCCTGGCTGCCAGAACCTTCCACTCCCACTCTCCTGTTGCCTACTTTCCTGGAGAAAGTTCCACTAACTCTCTTCAATATGGAACAAAAACTTGCAGTTACTCTCCAGGTAGGAACCTCCACAATCATTTCTTTCCCTATGACAAGAACATCTTTAAAAATATCCAGTTTGCCAGCTAATGGCTCCATTTTTTCCAGTATCGTGCTTTCATTTTTTTTTCTGTCAATACCAAGTCTCTGCTGTGGGATAGGAGACCATCTGTTAATTTTTTTAAGGGTAGACTAAGCACGAATGTCACTCTTTGGGAGTCACATGCTACTTATTTACGAAGATAAAAAAATCAAGATCATGAATTCACATCAGCTTCTCGTCTTACTTTGTGCAACAGTAGCTTTCTGCTTTAGTTTCCACTACCCTCCACCAAGGTATTGCATATATGGTTACATAAAAGGACCAAACAAGATGTAGGACAGATTAGAAACCTGATGAAGTTGCTGCTAGATGAGTTTGATGACTAGTGTGCTCAGGTGCATTGGGGAAGATTATGTTACTACTGGTGAGTGCCCTACACAAAGGAGAGAAGCCCTACAGAAGAAAGGAGAATAAACAATTTGACATAGCTGGAGATTTGAATATCAGGATAAAGACAAACAGCAGTGACGCAGGTGTGTAGGAAGGCTGGCTTTTCTAAAGCACTCAGGCCCTCATTAGATACCAAAATCAGTGGTGCTATTTTCTGGCAGGTCTGAGTTTACTGGATACATCTGCTAATTGAGAAGTCACCTATTACACAGGTGCCCAAATGGAAGGTGTGTTTCGTTTGAGAAGCCCGAGTTTAACTGTAGGCATTGGGCACTTGGAAAAATGTGACCTTGAGTATTTTATGAAATGTGATCCAGAAAGGAATTGTTAACCAAAGAGACTTTAGGCTCACACGTTGCTTAACAGGAGACACAGTAACTGCAGAAAATGTCCATCGTGTGGATCTTGATATATGGTCTTTATTTGAAAGGATGTTAATAGGTCACGTAGAGAGGATATTCTGAGTTGGAAGGGACCCATAAGGATCATCGAGTCCAGCTTTTAAGTGAATGGCCTGTACAGGGATCAAGCCCATAACCTTGGCATTATTAGCACCATGCTCTAACCAACTGAGCTAATCTCAGGGTAAAGTCATCTCCACCTGGAACAGGTGAGAGATTTTGCCAGCTCCCCTGCTGTCAGATTAACACCCGTGTTTATAAATACTGCAAGTGTCCTGTGCTTAGTGAAACAGTTGAATGCAGTAAAATCTGGAAAAGCAGCCTCCTGGGGGTGGATGTCCTAATGTGCTGTTAGCGAAGTGCCTCTTGCCCTTTGCCATACAAAATTAGGCAAAGGCAAACATACTTTTAAAAAATACTATTTCCATAGAGTTTTAAGAAATGAAATACGTAAATATATATCTAATTCCCAAACGAATCATCTAAAGTCTGCCAAGACAAAGAGTTCATTATTTTAAAGACCTTAGATGGTTCTACTCAGGATTAATGAACAAAATGTTGGGTTTTTTCTTACACAGCATATTGTAAACTGTTGCTTCTCAACTTCACAAATGAATGACTATGAACCAAAAAAGTGTGTGAATATTGGCATGGTTTTTATTCTGTGAGTTCTAAAAGAATTGGGAAGAAATTAAATTAAATAGTAAGACCTTTTGTGAGTGTGAGAAGAAGGCTTAAGCATATCTATATAAATTGTCCCTCTTTTGTCTAGTTTCTAATTTTTATTTCCCTGTTTCTCATTAAGGAGGAAAAAATTACTTTCAAGCTGTTCTGGATGGGTGAAGTCTTTGCTGGCCCTGGGGAATGGCTGTCCAACACTTACTGCACCGTTTTTCACACTGCTCATAGGGTGGTGGCATCACTTCCCAAAGCACTCCAGACAAAGCCCACGACACTGAGAAAGGTTGGATTACCAGATTCCCCCCCGTGTGCTCAGGGGAGCACACATTTACACCCACTTACACCTTGGAGGGTCACTGCAGGATTTGGGAACACTGATTGCTTTGCATGTAACTCCAATCAGTCCCTTTTCCGGGTGTCTTCACTGCCTGCCTACCCTGGCCTGAGGTTACACCTTAACTGAGCTCGAGTGAACTCCATCTCCTCTATGCTAGGGGACAGCCAGGCTGTTGGCACAGCAGCAGCGAGTACCTGATTGCCAGTAGGTTAAGGACAGACCTGATTGCCCCATGCAATCAAAATCTGATGAGTGGAGGTGGAGCGAACAGACTCCGTCACATGAGCAAATACAGACACTCCTCTTTGACGGATAGATGTGCACCAAAGTTCATTCAGGAGCAGCTTCACAAACAGTCTCTGAGCCCTAAATGTAGGGCTTTAAGATGGAAAGAGTTACTAACCATGAATGTGAGAGGAGTCACTGCACAATGTGCCACACTCTACAAATGCATGTAACATGCTCTTTTCCCCAGTTTCCAATACTAGAAATACTCATGCCTAGTCATTCTTTTCCTAGCACACACTCAGCCTTACAGGAAACAGAGACCTTTTCTGGAAGCCCCAATGATGCTGAAGGTGATGCAGAAGTGAGGGGGTGTGAAGGCATCAACCCTTTCACTGCACGAGGCTGAAACTCTGCTTATTGGTTTCAAAACAGTTCCAGCTGAGACTGTGGGCTTTGCTGAGAGTAACGTGATAAGCACTAGGCTGTTATCTAGTTAAGTCACTGATGCTGAAGACCACGGTAGTAGTGTGGTAGCATTTATTGATGGGGCATTGCCTTTCTGCTGCTTCCCCCTCCTTCACCCTTGCATCAGCCCTCATTGCTAAACTGCACAAAGGAATTACGATGAAGAGGAATAGGAGACAATGTGGAACAGCTGTAGCATTTCTCTGCCAGAGCAAATGTAGGGGGAGAAGAGCCTGGGCTTTTGATGTTCAATATCCATAAGCGCCTCCAAGTTTAAAACACATGAACTCCACGCAGCTGCTCCTGCTTCTCCTACTTGCACTGCCCACCTCAACCAAAACACAGAGCTGTAAAGGTTTTGCTTTTAATTCTGGTCTTGAATTTCTCCAGAGGTAGCAGGAAAGCACAGAATAAATACTGTTAAAGGAGCGATTAGGGCTACCTTTGGTGGAGAAAAGATCCCCAGTAAGGGGGCTGGAGGAGCAGGAAGGTGTCACTAAACAAAACGGGAATAGCAGTGAAAACATCAGAATCCTGGAATCAGACTAAGATCCTAATACAAAATGAGTGAAATTTATTGTGATGAACAGGTTATGAAGTACCAATGGGCAACCAGATGGCACATGTGTCCCCTGTTCCTTCTGTTGATAAATAAAGCATAAATGATCCCATCCACACCTTTTCCTTGGTTTTTTTCATCTTAATTTCTGCATTAGTCTTCATTCCTGTTCTTTGATGTCAGCTACAGTTTTAGCCAGAAGTATTTGGGTACTTGTTATACTGCACTGCAAATCTGTTTACTGCTGCTCCTTCTGAATATTAATAAGAGAATGTCAGATTTTTTTAATGAATCTGGCTCATGAATTTCATCCCGTGTTTGCTGTTTGCCAATATAAACAGATAAATGGAGGGTGGCAAGGCTCAAAATTTTATTCTGCATATATTTATTTTTTTGCTAAGTCCCTCTGTGATTTTTAATAAGTTTGGTTTTCTTTCAAAAATGTGTTCCAAGATGCTGTTAAAAAAAAATTAAGCAAAAGCCTTTCTTGGCAAGCATCTCCACACTGGTTACTCAGATGAACGTGTGAAAACAAACCAGAAATGGCCAGAAGGAAACAAAGTGGCTGCTTCCAAGAGCTTGTGGGGTAGTTTTCTGTGGAATGGAGAATAAAAAAAAAAAATCTCTTGATTGGGTAGGACTTAGACAGGAAGCTAAAACTGGAGAAGTTATTCTTCCCAGCGCTGCTGCTGTAATCAAAAAGCACTATGCTGTGGCCAAAAGCACTATGTTCCACTATTGGGATCCTGCACTGGCACTGGAATTTCCAAAGGGACAGTGCAAAGCAGTGTTGGAGGTGGCTCTGAAGTTGTGAGCACCAGAAGGGCCAAACAAGAACAATGCAAAAGAAGAGCGCTCTGCCAGCCTGCTCTTCAGGAGCTCAGGGAATGGTCACAGAGTTTCCTGGTGCTGGAGCACATTAGAGATCACCAAACACGTCCCTGCCTTGATCACCTGAGTCTTGCTGAAGAGCTCAATGATGACAGACAGTGCTTTGCCCACATTTACTGTTGGGTTTGCGTTCAGGACCAGACCATGGCAACATCATTGTTCCAGCCACAGGGAAAGAGCATATGCAGATGGAAAGAGAATGTATCATTTGAGATAGCTGTTGCTTTGAACTATCTTATTACATAGCTTGTACAGCAGTTAACAGTATTACAGCCCAAAGGAATAACTGACCTTATGAAAGAAATTTGGCTTTTATGCCAGAATGTGTTCACCGAGGCCTTGACTTTTGTAAATGCACATAACTTCTCCTATTTTGTAAGGGCAGGGACATAGATGAACAAGAGATGCATTTGGAAGTGTGCGTACACTGGATCATAGATAACAACAGAATTTGAATACACTGCCACATGCTATAATTGGTGAACTGATATTTGGTATCTGAAGCTCTACCAAGCAATGATAGCAGCTGGCAGAGGAGAAGGAAGAACGTAGTTCTGATGCTGTGAAGTGTTGATAACAGAGCAAAATTTTGGCCTGGAATCCCTGGGGACACATCCCCAGGGAAAGTCCTGTGCTCTGAGACGCACTGCAGTCTCCTCTGACATCTTCCCACTTATTGCAGGGTAAGGGTCAACCCAAGGTTTGCTCAACCAGGACATAGCAGCACCCCTTCTTTGAGCTTGTGACGGAGTGGAGTTGCACAGTGACAGGCAGAGAAAGAACTGGTAGGAGTGACAGAAAGTGGTGACAGGACAATTTAACTTGGCAGGAGCCCTGTATGCTGTGCTGGGAAGCTGGTAGACAGTGACAGGAGATGACTGCTGCTGGGTAGGACATGAAAGAAGGTGAGATCCCTGCTGCATGCAGATGTGTAGGCAGCTTGAGAAGTAGATGATGTGTCTGAGTCCACTTGTCAGACATCCAGGTTTTCAGTAACAATCAACCATTACTCTGGAGGAAAAAACACAGCGGTGATGGTGATGGAGAGTCGCACTTGTACCGTAGTCAAGTCATTAGACATTGCCACGAGGGACTGACTCATGCTGGAGTGCTGTTCTCTCACCACTGCCAGGTAGCAGAGCTGGGTCAGATTGATGCTGTTGTCCTGCTTGGCCTTTAGTTCATTCCAGCAATCATCAGGAACTTGTACAGCTGCTTGGCAAAGATTGAAATCCCACGATTGCTAATCTCAGGGAAATGCTCAAATTATATGTTAGAAATATTAGAGACAGCATTGCACCCATAAGCAGATTATTTCTTGGAAACAGGTCAAATTGTGTGTGTTAGAAACCACAAAAGAGTAGTTTCTGAAGACAAAGTCACAAAAAGGAAGTTTCATTGCTTATTTCTGAAAAGTTTTCTGCTTTCACTTTTACAGAGTTGGTATCTGTACCCAAGTCTGTGGTGTGATTCACCTTACTATTCCCACTGGAAATAGATCAGGCAGGACTTGTCTTCAAGCTGATTATTACACCTTTCAGGTGCTTTGTACCCTCTTAGCTATGAAGTACCCAATAGCCTAAATTTTCCAATTTTAGAGTAAGGCTTCTCTGAACAAAAGCCCTTTTCTCATTATACTTTTTCTCAGCAGTGGACTTCCCCTCAGATTTAAGCCTAAATGAAAATTAAGATGTCTTCTTGTCTTTAGCAGACTGAGCTCGATTAAGAAAAAGAATACATAGTGTTTTCTTTATATTATGGTTGTCAAGTTTCAAGGGCAAAAGCACTGTTAGAAATGTGTTCCCAGAAGTTGCTTATTATAGCAAACCTTCAACAAAAAAAAAAATTATTTCTTTTAAGGAAATATGTTTAGATTCTTGCATTGCGTTCATGCAGCAATTCAAGAGCTGTGTGCTTGTGGCTGCTGCAGCTTCCACAGCTCCTGTGAGGATGTTGCTTAAGCAGACAATACGTTTGTCTTACCCTGGGGTTTCAGATTGAGGTAACAACTCTGTGAGCAGTAGCAAGCTGCTGACAAAGAGACACATGATGGAAGAGGTGTTCATTGCCTTTCTGTCCAGTCAGTCCTTCCAGTTTGAGGAGAAGGCTCTAACAGCATCACTGTCCTGCCTGCACAAAACATACTCCCCTGCAGGGAAAGCCAGTCGGTGCAGTGTCACTGGCTACTTATGCTGAATTGTCACAGGCCTGTTGTCTGTCCAACAGCTCTGTCTTCAGTCTCATCTTAAAAACACCTCATCTAGACCTAAATAAAAAAAGCTCTAAATATTTCCTTTAAGGAGCGTTGCCTATGACATTACCTACGATAATCAGTGAACAGGGATTCTTTCCATAGCAACTGCATAGCAGTTATGCTTTAGTTACTGATCTTATGTAGTTATTGGCTAAAGTGGTATCAACTCTTCAAGCCATAAACATGTTACATTCTTTTTACTAAATAATATTGCCTTAAGAATTAGGACCTTAATATTTTAATATATTGTTATATCTAGGAAGTCATTCATATTATATCTAACACTGTTGTATCAGATGAAGAAATTGTAGAAATGGAGTTAAACATAATTATTAAATGCTTAATTTGCCATTTTTTTATACCTACAACATCCATTTCTCAGTACTGTCAATATTTTACTTTGCCGTTGTCATTGCTGTTCACTATTTACTTGTTGTATTTTTAACACCTAGTCCTACATTATAAATTTGATAGATCTACACAGGTGGAAAAGTGGGAAAAAATGCCTAAAATCAGGTTCAATTTTATTTCATTCTGTGCATTTATTGCTGTTATTGTTAGCTGACATTCTCTTAGCTCACTGCATTCTGCCCATAATCTAATCTATCCTGAAGAGTCAGGCAGCAGTCTATGAAGCGATTATAAAGATCTTCAAGTGTCTTCAAGGATTTTCTGTACTTGGACTGCAAAAGAATTTAGATCTGTTGTTGATAGAATGGACATGATAAATTCCATTTTGACAGTTCCTAGAATACCACCTATTAATAAGGAACAAGGGCAAAGAACACAATATAAATTCATCACAAGTGGACTCATAAATAATGCTCCTGGTTTTGTCTGCGTCACCTGGCATCACAGTGGCTGTGGATTTCAATCCTGGATGGCAAGTCACGTGTTGTTAGCTGTCCTTTTCTGCCTGGAGAACACACATTTTTCTGGTTGTGATGTTCTGCAAGGCAGTGCCGCCTTCTCTTCTGTATTTTTTATTATTTGGTAAAAATATACTGCACCTACAACCTTGTGTGGCTATAAAGGCATTATTTTTTGGACTGAAATATTTTTTTGCTACCTCTTGAAGAACACTGCCTGCACCTTACCTCACTATTTTATTTTTGAGAAGACTCTGGACTGGAAATGTGCAGGTCGAGTTTTCCATTTTCAAATGTTTGAATCATTAAAAAGCAGGAGGGAATTATATGGTTAATGCCAGCTCACTCCTACCACTGCTGACTTACACCTTTGTCAGGAGTCTTCCCTCCCTGCTCTAGTGGTCTGGAAATTGTACTGCCCTTGAGGCTGCAGAAGAGCTGCTGACTGGGGCTGTGGGCAGCTGCCAGCTACTCTGGGGATTATACTGGGGGTTTTTGTGTTAAACTGATGTCACTCTAAACTAAGCCCTAGCCACCTCACTTGTCCACTTGCTTTTCCATCCCACTGGCAGAGTGTGATAGTATTTTGTTTTGCCTGACATGAAGCCCTCTGGCTGCCTTAATGTAATCTGTTCGCTCAGCTAATTCCCAGGTTGTTTATTGTGGGCCCCGTCCAACACCCGCAGAAGGCCACGCAAACTTCAGCTGCCTCAGCAGCTGTTGGAGTGGGCCTATAAAACAGGGACTTATATGCTATTTTCAGGACATTAAGAGCTTGGATTACTTAAAAACTGTACAGTGGTGTGTTTTGATCAGGATAAAAGGAGGAAAGGCAGTAGAAAAAATTACCTTTGAGGTGGTATCTTCTACTTTTCAAGTGTTTTGGAGCCACTTTGGAGGAAAAGATATTGTTTGAATCAAGGAAGTCACCCAGGTTATCTCCTGACCTGAAATGGTGAGGAGATGAAGAAGCTCCCATCAGGCAGGACTCTTCACCCTTTCCAACCTCCTCTCTGTAAACAGGGGAGCCCATCCTCCATGCAGTGTGTAGGCAATGAGTTTAGACAGGACATCTAGTTCCCAGACTAGATATCTAGTTACCAGACAGCCATCAGTGGAACCTGTGGAGGCACAGGTAGATCTAGGATGGATCCCATATTTTTCCCCTTGAGAAATAAAGCTTTTTGGTCATTCTGGTCCAAGAACACAGGAAATACAGCCCTCTAGCTGCTTTGGAGAGTTCAAATTCCTTCAGGAGAAGGGGAGCTTCTCATCACAGAAAAAAATTAGCCTCAATTTCATCTGCCCAGTGCCAAATAGTAGATTAGGTTCAAATGCTGGTACATTTCTCAGTAGCTGCCTGTGACATGTATCGATACTTTATTCTTCTTCGATTTTTAAAAGTGATACCTTTGTTTAGAAAGGACATATTATTGAATGATCATCAGCCTCTCCAGTCATTGCTCATAAATACATTTCTGGCCCAGAGACTTCATTCTGACAACAGTGTGAAAGTCCTGTTTAAATTATTTTACAATTCTGCTTAAGTTATCCGTATATCAGATCTCAGTTGTGACTGTCACTTGCATGACAAATTCTCAAGCAGGTTTCTGTCAATAGAGAATGGCTTCCCACAAATCAGGTATAATGGTAAGCTTCCAGTAAAACTGATGTTGCCATTTGAAGTCAACATACTCCAGCTCCAAAACTTAAAACGCAAAGACATTAGTCATTAGTAAATCTGCTGTACAATGTGATATGTAGCAACTTACCTTAAATGAAATATAATTAAGATGATTTGACAGAGCCTGTATCCAATAAATACTTCTCAATGGTTGATTTAAGGGAAACGAATTTACAATTTTGTTGTCTGGGTACTTTTTCTTCTTCCTTTTTTTTTTTTTTTTTAGAGTCTTTTTCAAACAGCTATGACCACCTGGTTTACTATTACGTAGTAATACATCCAATTTTTGGTTACAAGGAAAATTTAAAAACACAAAAATACTTTGAGGTAGGGGAATCCACCACTGATAAAATCTCTTCAGATTTTATCTTCATTTTGAAGTAAAGTGGGAATTGGTCCATACCAAATAACAGAAGCAATTTCTGGGTTGCTCTGTTTGATTTTGACTACAAAGATATATCTAGAAGGGCTTTGGAGCTCCTGGTTTCAGCATACACTGCAGTTGCACTTTGATCCCATTTTGAAGCAAGACCAAGGGAATATAGCCCTTTGTACCTGCCTGGTTTCCACCAGAGGTACAAAAATGTATCTCATTATTCCAGGTCCTCGACACAGTTGGGTGATTGGGATGGAGGGTGTGCTGCAACACCCAGCTACTGGTCAGCTGTACCTTGCAACATCCATTGCTTACCTCATGCTTTCAACGTCAAAGTAGGATGGCAAAAAATCAGTGTAATCACAGTTCTCCAGACTGTCAAGACTGTGTAATCAACATGTAGATTAGGCTTGGTGATTTTTCAGAGTATATATATATATAGTGGTAGACATTGTCCAAAGTGTCAATTGATTCCCAAGAGTGAACTGTCATCAGAAAACTCAGAAACATCAGAAAACTGTTTTTCTACAGCCTCCAAGCTAGTCAGTATTAATAATAATTCATATGCATTTGTTTTTGCTCTGCAGGTAATATTTTAACTCCAATATGGGAAAGCAAAACAGCAAGCTACGTCCTGAAGTCATGCAAGATTTGCTAGAAAGTACAGACTTTACAGAACATGAGATCCAGGAGTGGTACAAAGGCTTTTTGAGAGACTGTCCAAGTGGTCATTTATCTATGGAGGAGTTTAAAAAAATATATGGAAACTTTTTCCCTTATGGGGACGCTTCTAAGTTTGCGGAGCATGTATTCCGCACTTTTGACGCCAATGGAGACGGAACAATAGATTTCAGAGAATTCATCATAGCCTTGAGTGTAACTTCGAGAGGTAAACTGGAGCAGAAGCTGAAGTGGGCATTCAGTATGTACGACCTCGATGGGAATGGCTACATCAGTAAGTCAGAGATGCTGGAAATCGTGCAGGTATGTGCTGCTCAGAGGCACCCCTTTACCTCCCTCCTTCCCAGCAAATTGGGAAGCAATGTTGCAATGAGACACAGAATTAAAAAATAGCAGCATTGCTTTATGATCTTGTATAGCTGCTTGGATATAAAATGCTATTTCATTTGGCAAAGATTGTGTCACAATTCGAATTACAGCATTTGATATCCACTGCAAGTTTTTCCTGAGCAACAAGCTGCATAGGCATTTCTGTTGGGCTGGAGCACAGCAACTAACCTGCTGATAAATGTAATTCTCTCCTCTGGGAAATCACCATCAATTAATTATGATTAATTACAGTTGAACAAAGTAGGTATATTAGAACAACCAGGCAACGTACTTTTAAGGAAGGCAGACTTCCTCCACAATAAGAAACAAATGTCCTTTGATTTGTTACTGATGTTTACTTCATGTTATTATGAAGAACCAGCTCCCATATTTTAAAGGTGTCTATCTGCCTAATTCCAGTGAGGTCTGTGTATTCAGAATCATACTAGCTGTCTTCCTATTAAGTTGCCAGTATAGATAAATCTTATCTGGGTAGGTGATGAATCCACACGCAGCCCCTTTGGTTGTGTTTTCTTGTGGTGTTAGTAGGAGTCCGATCTCACTTTGGCTTTCTCTAACATGTTTTTGCCCTTGAGGCACATCACTCTACTGAAACATTTTAAACATTTTTGATATTGTTGTGTATTTACACAGCTTGAATCTGTATAATGCAGCACTGTTAAAAAAAAAAAAAAAAAGGCTGTTATCAAAATCCTTTCCGTGGAAATTTTGATGTGCTAACAATGTGCTGTATTATTCAGACTTATATTTGTACTGGAAATCAAGGGAAAGGAATGCACACAAATTTCTGGCTGTGATGCCAAGCTGCATGTAGGGAGTCAGCCTGGTGGTACTCCTGTCTATCAGGGCTCTTCTCACGTTCTCCAAAGAGTGGCCAATAGCAGCACTTGTGCTGCTTCAGCAAGACCAGATACAAAGCTCAGCTGCAAACCTGGGGGTGCTGTGTTGTCTTTCACTTAGTCTGTTTGATGCTCCTGTGTCTGTGCTGAGGAGCAGAACTGAGACCCCCCTGTCTCTGTGCCATGACAAACCCCATGGAATATTTGCATTAGAAGATTCTCTGTTCCTTACAAATCTTCCTCTCCCCCAGGCAGGATAAACAGCCTGTCAATTATTGTTTTTCTAGCTGTATTTCTCCTCATGAGAAAGCAAAAAGAATCCCAAAAAGAACTAACATAGCACATAGCAAACACAAAGCGCCAAACCCAAGTGACCGCCTGCTCCTCAGGAGGAGGAGACACCCTGGGTGCTGCAGGACCCCTCCTGCTGTCAAGGAGCCCGGGAAGGCACTGAGCTGAGAGGCAGCACAAACCCCCCAGGCCACTGGATTTATGAACAGGGACAACAAGGCCACAAATTTGTTTGTGTCAAATTTAATGAAGACATCAGTGGCCGGATTTTCTGTAGTGAGCCAAACAAGAACAGGCAAAGCCGGCAGCTTTTTCCAGTTATCCCAGATCTGCTTGCCAGTATGTTTAGAGGCTGAAATACTCTGCCTTCTCTTCATATTCATATCGGTACCAAATCGTAACGGTGTCCTTTACAGCCATCAAACAAAATTGCAGCCTAGGGGTCAGCGTAGGGCAACATTCTATTGATGTGTGTATCCAACCCCAAGCAGCACTTTGGCTGCACACAGCCCTCAGCTTGGCACTCCAGACCTTCCACTGCACTTCTTGGGAGGTTTGGCTCTCTCCTCCTTTCAGATTGAACCTGAAACTCAACCACATGATGCTTTGTCTCATATAATGTCACCTCATTTTGAGGGATCACACAAAAAGCAGTTATGGAAGTGAATAGCCTAATAAGCCTGAGCAACAGTTACCATGGAATACCATGGAATATCAGCAGTTTTCCAGTCAGGAAAGCTGCCCTTTCTGTGATGGAGCTTCCTATGAGGCAGTATGCTTGTAGATCTGACCCTGTTCTCTTCTTTCAAGTTTTTTTGGATGCATTGATCTCCCTGTATTGCACTGGTCACTCACAGCTCCTCCCAGTGGGGTGGGATTTGTTGTATAGTCTCTGGAGCGGTGTTCAGCTGATATCTGAAACTGAAGTAGATTAGCATATTTTCTTGCTTTGTTGAGAGGTTCCTTTGATGTAGAGTGATTAGATACAAAAAGCCAACAAACAACTATCACTTTCATTTATGAAAGATGATTATTTTTTAATATGGAATGACAGGATTGTGTATCACATGTCTTCCTGGGGGCCTTCAGCTGTCACAATCTGATAGTGAAAACCAGAACTCTGTTGTAACTCTGATATATGTCTCAAAGGAACCTATTACAAATCCCTTATCTGGCATAAATTTGCATATCGATAGAGCAGGATTATGTTTTCATTGGATTTTTGCATAAGACATTACACCAAAATGAATGTTAAAAAAAACACTATCAGTCTAAAAGTCTTAGTTTCACAGAAAAATACTGTCCCTGTTACTGTGGGATTACTGTATCTTAAATAATATAGGGGCAAGGCACACTTTTCTTCTTTTTCAGTCTGCTTTTTTTGTGCTTTGAAAGCCCTCTCTCAGTGATTTTCACTGTTATGCTGAAGGTTCTTTGCATTTCCCTTCCATTGGTCTGGCCTAATCTAATGCAATGCAGGCATTGCACTCTTGCTCAGTGTTGCAATAAGGAGCTTGAGGTAACAGTGGTAGCAGCAGCAGCACTGAAACAGCAGAACTGCTGTTTAAGATGCCCCACAGGAGCCCTGGTGACTGTTCAGCTGTCAAGGAGATGAACGTGAATGGTCCATAACAGCTCTTTGAAGCCTGTTTTCTTTGCAAAGTGATGTGCTGCATAGCAAAGCACCTGCATTCCTTTAAACTCCATTTACCATAGTGCTGTTAACCATGTAGGCATAGCCCAGTGCTGACTCACCACACCTGCCCAGGAACATCCCTCCAAAAAGCCCTGCCTAGAGACCCATGAGAAGCCAACTGCACAGTTTGGAGGTTTATATAACTTGAAGGACTTTAGTGGTGGGTTGATGGTAGTAGAGCCTAGAGAAAGAAGGTCCATGATACACTTACCAGGCACAGCACATCTGCAAAGTACTGTGGGAAGATGCTTCATAGCCTGCCCTCTTGACAGACCTTGCCACAGTTCCTCTTAAATTCATGTCTCAGGCTTTTCATGTCTCCCGTATGTTTACCTATAATCTAAATAACCCAGTCTACTCAAAAATAGCTGCAAACCAGCTAGAAGATTTGTGTTTGTTCCCCTTGCTGAAACAGGACATATTTGGCTACAGTCTCTTAAAATAAGAGTTCAAATAAGAGATGGAAACCTTTTTCTAAGGATACATTTTTTCACTGTATGGAGTCAAAAGCCATCTTAAGAATACTGAGCAGAGAGACAAGAATAACACTTTCAGTTTAATAAAAACAGAGCACACACGTTTCACTTGCTAGGCTAGCTTATTTGCAAGCCAGGAAGAAACAGAAGCTGGTATGGGAAGAAGCAGAAGCTAATATGGCTTTGTAAAGACAGTGCCAAAAATCTCCATGAGATTGAGAGGAAAGCAATTTTTTTCGGGCTGATTATTCACCTCATGAGACTTTTAGCTATCAAAATTTATTTCAACAGAGTAAAAAGGATCGACTGAAAATTCATATTGTCATTGCTGCCATCACCATAAGGAGGTTTTTGACAGTTTGCCAAGTACACAGGGAAATGCAGCCCTCACCAAGGCTCCTGGCCTGAGTGCAGCAGTGGCAGCCAGCGACTGGGAGCAAAACCGGTGTGTATAGGCAAAGGGGATGAGATTTGCACTAAATCACCCACTGCTGCTCATCCACATGCAGCTGGAAAATCAAAGGGCAGAGTTCAGCAGGGCAGCAGATGAAGCTTGAACCTGTGCTTGCTCCAGTGATGTACACAAGGTTCTGGAGGCACAACTTCTTGGTGGCATTCAGGGGTGCCAGGGAGCTGTAAGGAGCGCTCCTGACAGAAGTTCACCTGAGAAAGCTGCCCTGACTCAGGAGGCTGCTGATATACAGCAACCTCCAAACTTTTTCCTGTTGAGTGCCACTGGTGGTTTTCAGCCCAGGTGCTGGGAAGCTGAGGAGTCACATTCCATGTGGGATGGAGTTCCTGCAGCCTTTCAGTCCCAGGTCCCAGCTCAGGGTTAGTACAGCCCAACTCCACGTAATTATTGCATGAAACCTACTTCCTTTCAGAGCTTGCTCTTTCAAACATAAAATAAAAAGCTCTGTGTAGCTGCACTGAATTAATATGGGGCAAGTCTCAAGATTCCTAATCAGCTTTAACTGGCTTTTATTTTGGGAAAACTTCCCACTAAAGTTCTGAGTAAGGACATAAGAATTTGTCCAGAGTAACCATTTTCAGCATGAAAGGAATGCTTACTATGTTATTCCCATCTGGCTTTCCTAGAATATCTCATCTGTTATTCCCTTCACACGCCTCTGTGAAAAGGACCCTGTAGGATGAAGTCATCCTGAAGCGCTTTTTTTTGTCCTAAAAATCTGCATATTCTTACTATGGTTACTTTGATCAGGGTAAACACCCCTGCAGTCCCAGGCTGGCGCATTCCTCCCACACTTTCAATACAGATTCTCTGCTTTGCCGTGCTCTCACCCAGAGTGAGAGAATGACCCCTCCACCTCTCTTCCTACTCCAGACAAAAGCCAGACCGCTTCAGATGCTTAAACGCTGGCAGAGTTATAAGCCTCATCTCTGCTCTGACCTTGCAAGCCTTGCATGCTGATGAGGATGAGTAAGGTGTAAATTCTCAATGTCCACCCTCTCCTTTTTTTTCTTCCCCTGTTGCCTCCTTCCCCCAGCTCCCTCATCCCTATGTTTATGTGCTTGCATGTTCGCCATTTCTTCTGTTCTCCTGGTATCAGAGTATCTTGGTTGTGTGGACAGCATCCCTGCCTGCTCTGAGGCTCTGCCCAATACTCTGAACCCTAATTCCCTTGGGAGTCTTTGGGCACTCCTGCCATGCAAATCATGATGACAATGATTAAAAGGGTGTCCACCACACTTCCATTCAACCAGCAGCTGTTCGTGCTGAAATGTTCACCTCTATTCCTCTGTTTCAGTCCTGTGTTACAGACTAACCAGAGGGCAGACCTGAAAATCCACAGCCACAGTCTTGGTGGCATAACGGGGGGAGCAGATGTTTGATTATGCTGAGCATAAGTGAGGGATAATTAATTAAAAAGACAAATGCCTTTCTTAGGGCGTAAGTCTTGAAATTATTTACGGGCCAGGAGATGTGAAAGGTGACCTGTTGGCAGAGGAGAAGCCAGCAAGAATGCCAAGGAAGTGAGTTCTACCTAGTCTGGGTGTAAAATGTCTGTGCTGCTTAGCAGTGTCCTCCACCTCTGCTATTACATTCCTGGAGCCAATCCTTGGGGATCCTGGGCCAGATGATGTGAGCTGCTAGGCAGAGTGCCTTCACGAAGGGGAAAAGGGGAGAGGGGTGACCCAGTGAGCAATCTGGGGCTTGTGCCAAGGACCTCCCTCCCAGAGCAGAAGGAAGAAGATAACAAATAACTAAAGCAATCACATCTTCACCAGCTAATTAACTGACCGCTGGAGAAAGCATATTGGGTGAAAACAAGCATTTGACTCTGTGGGCAAAAGTGATCCACATCTACAAGGCTGCAGGGCAAGGCGATGCCTGGTGCAGCACCAATGAGCTGCAATGGGAAGCAGAAGGAGCTGGTTAGACAGGGGCAATGCTGCCTTGGGCTGAGATGTCCTGCCCCTCCAAAAGGACAGGAGGATCACCCAAGGCCACCACCCTGAAGCTGTCTGGATGCTGCTGTTCTCCTAGTTGCAGCACTGCAAAGATACCTGACACAAAACCCACTTGTTTATTGGTGCTGCGTGCTCATGTTTGCAGGCAAGGTTTGGATAAGCATTTCAGAGACAGACCTTCATCCTTGTTTTAAAATTAAATTGCCTCTCTTTCAGGGGAGCTAGTACCAAACATGACTAATGGATTTGTCTGTGCAGAGAATAGCTATGGGTAGTTCCAGTGCTCTGTGAGACCAGAATGAATTGTGAGTGGGATTTTGAGTTGCGTATGCACACCAACCCCCAAGGAAAAGGCCAGCTCCTTGATGGTCCAGTCTTTGTTATCTGTGAGACACAGCAAATGCAGAGAGTGAGTCACTGACCTCTCTGCCACAGGACAGGATGCTGACCAGGGAGGGAGAGAAAGGAGATGGGGGAGAAGCAAAGGCAGGGTGAGGAGACAGGTGTAGTGAGGATGGAACCTGGGAGGACAAAGCACAGAGACACACCACAGCACGGAACAAGACCTTGGTGGTCTTACCATTCCCCCAGGCTCTGGGAGCTGCCAATGCCTAACATGCTGCACAAATGATAAATTCATCCAAAGACTGTCTTAATAAGGAAAAATGTAACCTCAGTCCAAACCCAGATGGTGTTCAACTGTGACTAAATGAAGAAACACACTGTTTCATAAATGTGTCCCACTGAAGAGGGAAGCTGCATGTACTGGTGCCACCCAACGCCCTCCAGCATCTCAGAGCAGGTTCCAGCTGATGTTCCCAGGATATTTTCTGCCTGCATCTGTAGTCATATCCTTGCACTGAGATAATGTGTTTCTTACCAGCTCTTTGCTCCTGTCTATCACACAGGCAATCTATAAGATGGTTTCGTCTGTAATGAAGATGCCAGAAGATGAGTCAACACCAGAGAAGAGGACAGAGAAGATCTTCCGTCAGATGGACACCAACCGTGATGGTAGGCACCCTTCTGGTGGGGTGGGTGGGGTGTCCCACCCACACGGGACGACCCCACAAAGCCACCACCATACAAGGCCAGCAGAGTGCAGCCAGGCAGGACTTTGCCTTGAAGGGCTGCTTTCCCAGAGATTTTCCTTGGGCTCCCTCAGCGTCCTTACACCATGTTTGTCCAGAGGCTTGTCAGGTGTACTATGACCCACGGTATGAGCTAAGTAAACATGTTTCTTTTCTAGGAAAGCTCTCTTTGGAAGAGTTCATCCGAGGCGCCAAGAGTGATCCATCCATAGTCCGTCTCCTGCAGTGTGATCCCAGCAGCGCCGGCCAGTTCTGAACCTATTCTTTGGATGAATTATGTATCTGCTTTTTTTTTTCCTTGCCAAACAACATTCATGGTAGTGTTGCCTCTGTATGGCCAATTATGCCTTTATTTGTGGCATCTTATAGCTTCTTTTGTTGTGGATTAATTATAAGAATGCTGAATTGCTCTTATCAATTTGTCCAGGGCATGGGCAGTACTGTTTTAAACAGATATTGTGGTGTTATCATTGTTTTAAAATTTTCATTTTGTTTTTTTTGTTTGTTTGTTTTAACGTATCTATTTTGGAAAGTACCCGTTGAGGAAGAGTAAACCAACAACAAAACCCTTGGCAGCAAGACACGCTGACAGATTTTAGATTGCTGCTTTAGTTGTTAAGTATTCACCTGCAGGACCTGAAAAGTGTTGTAGAGGCTGAACCAAAGGTGTTGTGACAGGTGGGGTAGGATTCAGCTAGAACTTATCCAGGAGGCACCAGTTAACGTCAAAGACAGGACTGAGAAAAAGTACAAAAGTGCAAAACGTATGGGGTATGTTGTCCACTCCTATACCTCCTTGTTTCAATGCTGTGAACATTTTCCAGGTTGTGAAGGAGAAGGGACAAAACAAAGGTTGACATTTTTTTACTAGGTTTACAGTGGTTGAATTCACATGGCTTTATCTGAAAATTCAGCAATTTGCAATCCTGATCTCCAAATCCACAACTGACAATACCTCTTGCCGTTTAGGATCAGCAAAGGCAGACACAGATAGGAAAAACTGGGTCTTGACAATGAATTTAAGGGAGATACATGTTGAATGTGAAATTTTTAGGTTAGTAATAAAGCAGTTGCTACTAAGGAGAGTGGGCATTCATGTGAGGAACTCACGGACACCTGCAAGCATCTCCAGCTGAGGCACATCTGCTATTCTGAATGCTCTTGCATAGGAGGAAATTTTTGGAGGTGTTTTTGTCTCTCTCCACATAGGTAACAGAGTTTCTGGGCCTGCTCTTAGGGGGAGGCTCTCATCAAAACTTGTTTTAAACATAAAATTGTAGCATTTATATTTCATTTATTTTAGTAAAGTTCAAAAAATCTGTACTGAAATGAGGAAATGGTACGCTTTATGATATATTTATATATATAAAAATTAAAACAAAAAAAGATCAGCTCTTGAGAGAAATGTTGAATGTTTATCTTTTCGCCTAGATGCAGGAGTTCTGAAATTTGCTGCTGAAAAACTTTATCCTTTGGTCAAAGTTGCTGTATGCAAGGCTAGTACACGTATGTGGGATTTCTTAGGGACTTTACAAGCACTGTTGCAACGGGAAGCATTATGCTGAGTAAATTGGCATTAACCAATCATTGGCTAAAGTCTGCTCTGTGATCCTGTTGGAGAGGTATCGATGCAGGCAGCACACAGTGTTGGGAATTCATGAGCTCATTAGAGTAACCTTTGTCTGACAGGAAAGGTTGGCATTTTGTCAAGTGACCTTGTAGTTGCTAATCCCCAGTAGCCTTAATTTAAAATAAACTAAGTAAAATAAGTCTGCTTTACAGATAATGATTAGCTAAGTACTAATTAGAAGTCATGAACAAGTAGTTATGAATAATTTTATGTGGAACACTAGCTAGCATGTACAATAACTGACAGAAACAATCCTAGACTTGATTTTTTCATACCTTTGCTTTGCCAGGTGTGAAGTGCAAAGCATGTTAAAAGACAATAAAAATAAATTGAAAATAACATTGTTAATTGGTTGTACTAAAATTATTATGAGTGGCTAATTACACTCAATAAATGTATTCAAGAACACACCTTTATCTCAAACAAATCACAGAAATCTGGTTGATGATATATTCCCCTCACATTAATCAAAATACTGAGCAGAGATGAGTGGGGGAAAATGAGAAAGCAAAAGAGGCCCAAACACAGATGCAAACAGATTTTAATACCCAGTGCTTTCAGCTGTTATGAGCATCAGTGACAAGTTCTGCACCAATTCTTATGGCTGATGGAAATGTTCCCTATCTCTTTCTCCCAAAACTTCATTAGACATCCTGTGCACAAATCTAACTCTTCAAAGGAGAGCCTATGCCTACTTTCTTCAAGGTAATTTTCTGCTTTATCTGGAGAGGCCCTCTCTCCCGTATCCATCACCTCATGGATAGTAAAAGTTATGTTCCCCTTTGAGTGCTTTGAGGGTTGTTTTTCAGCAGGAGAAACTTGGACAGACTGCTGGGGATTGCTGCAAGAAGGTCAGTGGGCATGCACTGATCAACACCCCCCTCTTCCAGACGAGAATGGCAAGTCCCGCCACCTCAGCTGCTCCTGGGGCGCTCCATCACCACTCCAGTGTGGGCAGCAGGACAAGGTGATGCCAGAGGATCCCTGCTGAACTTCTAACCTCCCGGCTCAGTGCAGGCACCCACGTCCAAAGCAGCCCAGACCTATGGAAGCTGGCATTTACTGAAGGTGAACTCGGATACCTTCTATGGTTCCATCTTCTTCTTAATGCTGTGAAAGCAGTTGCATGTGACTGAAACTTTTAAAACATTGCCTTTCATTTAAGCGAAGGTATTCCACCTCTTTTTCATTTTACAGGATATTTCCAGCCCAGAACCTAATCTCTCAGTTTGTTTTTGCTCAGAAGTTTTGGAGTTCTGGGGCCAGGATCATTTCATATGTTACTACCGTACAACATGTGTTTGAAAATACGACCTGCGCTATGACCCCAGGCCAGTGGAGATGTGATTCTTCCCACAGTTCACAAAATTTGAAACTATAAAAATTAGGCTACAGCTGCAGAGAACATAGCTGGAGATAAGAGTATTGTATAAATATTTGCAGAGTGAACTAAGGTTATTCTTTTACCTGACTACCACTGGTGGGTATTGTTTTAAATTATTAACTATCTCTTCCTTTCTCTGCTTCTGCATGTACTTAAAGAGTGATAGCTGGAACTGTGATAGGAGCATCCACAGACCTCAGATCAGCAGGACTGCAGTGGTATGCTGTGCCTCAGACTGGAAATTTCTGCTTTGCTGCCATTTGCATTTGCAATCATAACTGCCTTCATAAAGCTTTTGAAGGCAAAGTGGCATATGCTGCATAAAATAGCACAGCAAGTCAGACACTTTCAACTGATCCTTTAGCACTGTCTTCATATAGGAAGGATGGCAGATAGCACATAGTGTTTCATATCACCTCTCTATTTTGTGAGTGCATTCTCTAGTTTTAGTTGCACGTGCAAGAGGCAACCTTCACTCACATGTTGTCCAAAAGAATTAACAAGTACATCCCACATGTAGACTGAACCCAGGGAAAATGCCAGTCCCATTTATCCAACATTCCCAGTTAGCTTGCCAAACTCTGTGCCAGAAGATACGAAGTGAGGACTATGGCTTGTGAATTTTGCAGCAGACTGTCTTTGTTTTAGGATGCTTTGGGAAGGGAAAAGGGTTGGTTTACCCTTGTAAAACCAACACACGTGTTTCTGTGAGCACTTACAGTTTGAGAGGGACTGAAGAAATATTTTTGTTTCAACATTATTTGAAGCCCTGTCAGTCCACAGCCATGGATGTTCCTGAGGTACCCAGATCTGTGCTGTTCCTCTTGCTGTTTTTAGAAGCTTGTAGGATTTTTCTTATTGCTGGAGCATTTTGTCCTTTGTTGTTCTGTGCTATAAGACCTCCACATTTTTTGCTGCTTAAAACAGTAAGCCAGTAGTGTGTAAATTCTGTAACTGGATGAGGTCTGTGTGTAGCAGTATGGCACACCAGCATAAGAGGTGGTCACACACAATTTGAACGCTCCCCCTGGGGGCTGAGCCCCAGGACTTTTCAGCATGTGCTCTCTTCACTGATGGCAAAAGTGCAATAATGCGGCTTAGCTTAATTTTCTTTCACTGCAGACCAGGTTAAGTCACATTACCTTTCATTTGCTGTGGGCAGAACCTCATCTCAGCTGACTCATGGAAACTTGGTGAACTGTGGTAACTTGATGTTAAGCTCTAATCTGCAGATTAAACCGAGATGAGAAGATGGCCTTGGCCATACATCTCAGTACATGTGAACTAGGGAACACAGTGACAACTGGCAGGTCCCTAGAGGCACGTGGCAGTGAGAAGGGAATCTCCTGCCTCTGAACAAATGCCCTGAGCTGAGGTGCCTCCTTGTTTTAAAACTCTCTTTTTTCTCTTAGCACCACTGGTGAAGATGCAACATGATAGCAATATAGCATGTCAGGATCAAGGAAGCATCCTTCAAAAGAGTTTCCTTTTGAAGCTTAGTGTACAAGTGCCAAGTGAAACGATCAGAGGGGAGGAGGGCTGGACAAGTCTTCCTGAACACCCACTACACCAGAACCTCCTTTTGTCTCTCTCATGGTGCTCCCTGTTTCCTGGCAAGGCACTTGGTGCAAGACCGGTGGAGAAGAATATTTCACCTACCCTTCACACAAGCATTTGGATGCATTCTTTGCTCTGTGTCTTACTGACCAGGATCTCATGTAGGAGTCTTAAAGTGGGGGAAGTTTGTTTCATTGGTATCACAGGCAGAACTTGTGCTTCAAAATTTGGAGAAACTTAGTAAACACCAGACAGCTGAGCATTGCTCAGGGCTGCATGCAGAATTTTCCACTGACTGTGCAGTAGGCAGATAAGATACAAGGCAGTGATACATCAAACTCGTGGTGTGATGTGCTCTGAGATAGGGCTAGATCAGAAATAGCACCTTCTATCTGAGCAGCTCTGTTGCTGCTTATGCCATCATAGGCATTGACGCTCTAAAATACCTCCAGCGTGAACATGCATCTGCAGGAGTATAATAACTCTGCTCTTCCTTACATACAAGCAGCAGAGCTGTTCATTATGCCCTGGCAGGAGCTGAACAAACAGCTCCTAGGATGAACATAGGGCTTTCCCTAAGTGTAACTGAGGGCAAAACATTGCCTGCAGGAGTTTCCCTCCCAGTCATGATAGAAAAGAATAGAATGCTCTGATTGATTCTCAAAGCCCAGGTGTTATTTTGCAGGCTGGGGAAGGTGGGAAAACAGCTGTGTTTTAAGCACAGGGGGGAAAAAGCAGTAGGGATTGTAAACTGTCATGGAGAGCAGTGACACTAGAAACCAGGACCAGCACTGAGGGGCTGCAGAGGCTGTTAGGTGCCTGTGGCCTTCGGAGCAGTAGAACAATCAGTTGGATGTAAAGTCAATCTCCTTGCCCCTTGCAGAAACAATCCCTGTCTGCTATGGGAATCTCAGTCATCAGCACCCCTTATTCCAGCCTGGCGTTTGCTGCTGTTTCTTCCAATCATCCATACTGAGAAGTTGTTTCAGGGATGAGGATTTTCCATTTCTTAACAAGTAACAGCTGGAAAGGCCAGGTGTGAGGGGCTTCTTGCCACATACAACTTTGATTTCCTTATTCCTCCCACAGGTCATGTTATTTTTATGTATAGTTGGAATTAAGCTATCATATGTAAAATGCTGATTAATGCACAATAAGCAAGACAAAAAAAAAAGCTTGGGTTATAGTGAACAATGCAAAAAGACTGCGTAAAAGACTATGAAAAGACTACAAAAACTATAAAAGACATCACTGCCTTTAGCCCTGTGTTTGAATTTGCAAGGTGAAATCCTCTTGGCAGTAGTCAGCACAGAATAGCTCCTCTGCACCAGCCCAACCCATGGGCCTTCCTGGGCTGCTTCATCCCCATGTCACCTTGTGCTCAGAATGGGGACTCTGGGTCCTGCCACAGAGATGGTCATCGGAGCTTATTAGACCTGCTGAGGGCTTCCTAGATTTCGAAACACACAACAGCCATCCTCTCCCTACTGTTCACTTACTGTGCAGCTGAGACATGTTTTAGATCTCCTCTTGCTCTGACCTTATACCAAAGATGTTCTCACCTTCCCAGGGCATGCACTCAGGGTGTCTGGCTCTCCGAGTTTTTGCACCCACCTCCCAGTTGCCATCCTTAGCATCTGTATGAACAAACACCAGCCCTTGACATCTGGAGGAGCCAAGTTTGATGCACTTAGAAGGAACAGCTTCTGATTTGGTTTCCAGCCTTTGAACCACCTGTGTGTACCTTGCCAACTATGCTATTTGCTTCCCATTATTAAGTAACAGCAGTATTAAACATTTCAAGGGCACACTGGAACAACATATTTTTTGTTATCATGTATGTGTTTGTTGAGGCACAGCAGACTGAACCTGACTGGTGCTCATTCTCTGCTCCCATGGTTTCTTCCAGGCTGGAGCAGCATTCTCCTATGCATCACCATTCAATGTGTAGTGCCCAATCCTTCCTGGAGCTCCCAGATGCTGTGGACCAAGAGATAATTCTGGCATAGTAATATCATCCAGAAACTCTTCCTGCCATCTTTCAAAAACATGTGTTGAGGGTGTGACCTCTGGGTTTCTCCTGCCTGGGGACAGGGGTTTCAAGGTTGGCCTCATGTTTCCCCACTAAACAGGATGATGGGATGATGGTGATTAGTAAACCCACCTGAGAAAATCCTCTTAGATTCTAAACTTCATTTGTGCTGCTCATTGGCTGCACTCAGAGGGAAGATTAATGAGTCCAATGTGGTTGTTTGGGGGAGAACTTGCAGCTCCTTTCCACCATCACTTTTTTATTTCCTGTCATTATCTTGTTCCCATTTCCAGGGCAACCAAATATTTTTTATTAGTATCTGTAATAAAAAGAAAAAACAAAACCAGGGTTTTAATCTGATAAGGATCTAAGGAACACTACTGAAGACATCGTGCTCCATGTTAGTCATACAAATACTCTACAAGATCATATTTCTTTGGTATTTTGTGCTTAATTTTCTTATTTGCATTTGAGGTGTGTTTGTGATGTATTTCATTATCTTGGATCCTCTTATATTTAGCCCCACTGGTCCTTCAGCTCTTATGCAAAAGTCCCAATGATTCCAAGAGCAGGGCTGTCTGAGGTATTACTACCAAGGTGGGCTCACAGTGCGTGGTAAAAGTGAAGTGCTTAATTATGTTAGGGGTTATTTTTGTCTGCACACTTGTTGCAAGGAAACAGAGCTGCATGTCAATGTGTTTATCTCTTCCAATTGCTCACTTCAATTCCACCCAAGCAGTTTTGTAGTCAATATTTGTGTATTCAGCTCTATTTCACACTTGAACCCAAAGTGACCAATATTTTCCTCTTCTGACGGAAGTACTTCATATCTTTTGATTTTTAAATATTGACGAGTGAATGACGTGATGGATGCAAAAGTAGATAGTTACACTTTTGTGTTCTGGCTTTGGCTGTGGTAGAGTTAGTTTTCCTCACAGTAGCTAGAATGGGGCTGAGTTTTGGATTTGTGCAGGAAACAGTGTTAATAACAGAGGGATGTTTTCTTTCCAGTGGAGCAGTGTCAAGGACTTTTGTGCTTCTCACCCCACTCCATCAGTGAGGGGGCTGGGGATGCACAAGGAGGTGGGAGGGAACTCAGCTGGGACAGCTGACCCCAAATGACCCAGGGATATCCCAGACCATATGGTGTCTCAGTCAATAAGCAAAGATGTGAGGGGGAAGAAGGAGGAAAAGAGGGACATTCAGAGTGATGGCATTTGTCTTTCCAAGTCACCATTATGCGTGATGGAGCCCTGCTTTCCTGGGGATGGCTGAACACCTTCACCCATGGGAACTGGGGAGTGAATACCTTGTTTTGCTTTGTTTGTGCATAGGGCTTTTGCTTTCCCTATTAAACCGTCTTTAAACTGAGAAAACCCGTGAGTTTTCTCACTTTTACCCTTCCAACTCTCTTCCCCATCCCACTGGGAGGGAGGGAGTGGCTCTGTGGGACTTAGTTGCCAGCTGGGGTTAAACCACAACAATTTGTTTAAATTTGGGCAGGTACTTTTGATGCTGTAGAAACTAATAAATTGAGATAAACCACAGCCAAAAGCTGAATGGATCAAAGTGTACAGTTCCTATTTAAATCCATGACTATTCCACAGGGAGAGCTTTCTCATCTCTGTTCCCTCAGGCTGTTGCCTCATTGCAGCATAGAGATACCAAATGAAACTTTAAATAATCTACCATAGGCAGACTAACTGCAGCAGCATGGAGTTCAGCATATCCTGTGTCTTGGCAAAATTAGATACCTCTCTAGATGAATGCTTTGTAAGCAAACCTACATATCTTAAGGAAGACTTTTACCACTCAGAAAGGAGAGGGACAATTATGAATTAAATTAATTTGGTCTGCATATTTTTCTTATGGCTGTCTAGAATTGCTAGTGTCCTGAGTGTAGTTGCCTATAGGTATTGTGATGTGTTAATTTCCCCCCCTGGTTCTGTTGTAAGCTTATCTGATGGTATTCCAAGTCTCCAGCTAGTTCTTTGCCAGGCAAAGCCCATGAAAGGACATGCAGAGGTGAGCAGCCTTCAGGCATATCGGGGGCAGCTTTTGAGGATATAGCCCTGTGCTGCTGTGTGCTTTGGGATTCTGTGCCTGCAGAGCAACATGTTAAACCTACCTGGTAAAATGGAAGTAGATGATCAGGCCACTGAAGGAGATGCAGAATTTGGTGGAGGGTTGTGTATGTTTTGTGCCCCTCAGCACGTGCACGGTTCCCCCTGCTATTAGCTTCCAGTTAGGATCTTTCTTGAACCCTTAGCGTTAAAGTTTTCTTATGCTGATAATGTATTTGTATTATGCAACGTACTCAGAAAACAGAAGATTATCTCCCTATGACTGTCCTCTCCTCTCGAGAAGCTGTTATCTTCTGTACATATGATATGCAGAATGTATGGGAGTCTTACCAGCGTTGGTTTGCATTTTTAAGACTGTACTAATTAATGTGTGATGCTATTGTGTTTTTGTAGTGGCATCTTTGATGTAGGATGTAAAAACTATTTAAATTTTTTGTTTGTTTGTTTATTGTTCAGCTTTTAGAGATAGCACCAACGACTGCATGTTCACTAGAATCAGCCTTTTTCAAGGGCCATCATAGCTGCATGCAGGCACCGGTGTTTCACCCGGCGCGTAGCACCTGTGCTCTTCTTTTAATAGGGGTCAGTTTTGAGTGGAAACTAATTCTTCCTGAGAAGTCTAGATTTCTGTCTTACACTCTCAAATTCAAGCTTCCTCCTCCCATGCTGTGTGCCAGCCCTGGCCCCAGGAGGAGACCTGGGAGGAATGTCTCCTGACCAAGGGCACCCCGCTGGCATCAGGCTCCCTTCCCCCTCAGCTCATGCACATGCACATCCGGTTTTCCTTGGAATTGCTGGCTATACCAGGACAAAACCCATGGGCTCACATTATGAGACCATTTGTGCAAGTGACTTTAAAAGTAGTTAACTAAAATTTGGGGAAATCAAGCAATTAAGGAAAAGAAGAGCCTGAACAGCAATTTTAAGGTCAGAATCTTATTGGGGTGCTTAATATAACAAGAATTTGGGGTTAGTCCCTAAAAGACAGGACCCCTTGGGGGGCTTAGGTCTATATTTCTTGTCAGGTTTGGAGAGGGAAATGGGGCTTGAATCCAGCCTTTTCGGCAGGGCTGATTTACTAGATGGACTAAGTCTGAGAGACACTTCTCCAGATTGTGTCCTGGGCCAAAAGTCAAGACATGCTGCAGCTTAGGAGTTATTTTTCTATTAGTTTGTTTTTTTCTTTTTAATGGAGAAAGCAGTTCAAACTGCACCTGGCAAAATGACTGACTTCAAAAGCATGTTTTTCCTTGTTATATAGACACTCACAAAACAGCATTGTGTGGTTAAAAAGGCGCATTTGTGATAGTTTCTTTTTCAGTGCCAAAATATATAAGCAGTATTGTTTGAAGGGAAATAAGAATTTTTTTACTGTATTGTTATTACTGTTGAACAAATATATTGTTTTTAAATGTTAGATTTTGAAGACTTTTGTATTGTAAACTGTTTTGTGACACGGTGCTTTTTCATACTGGAATTACTGATTGCACCTAAATATGAATTATTGTTTTCTTATATAAATATGTAACCTTGAACAATCTTGATGAAAACCAATGTATGGTGGATACTGACAGTTCAAACAAATTGACCTACTGAAATCCCCTAAATGTTCTTTCCTACTAATAAACATTCTGCTGCAGCTAGCTATGGTGTGCCACGCGCTGTTACTGCCTTCATGCTGGAGCCTTAAAGTCTCACGTAGCCCTATGGTCTGCTGAGAAAACCTCAGAGAAGCCTTTGCCTGCTGTCTTCACAGCTCCTGTTCCACTCACTGCCATGGGCAAAGGGTCAGCAGCTGTGAAAGCCAATTTGGAGGGCTTAGCCAGGGCTTAGGCGGTGCATGGGCACTGTGCCGGCACGTTGCAGCCGGCTGGGCTGTCCACTGCTAACACAGTTTTTCCTCCAGCAGCTAAAGCCAGCAGCTGGGTACAGAGTAGGGTAGCACGGAGTGGATTACAAAAGCAAAGGAAGGACAGCATAAGGCTGAGAGCTCTGGTCTTCTGGAGCTGGAAAGACCAGCTTAGCTAACTGACAGCAACTTTCCCTGCCACAGATAAATCCCTCTCCAGGTTTAGGGTGTTTTTTTTTACCCTAAGGACTAGCACACCATCAGGGGGGCAGGATGTGGCAAGGGAGCTCGGGCTGGCAAGGTGGTAGCTGTGGTTAGTCGCTCTGAGATGTGGCTCATGAGGCAGCAGCAGAGCTTGTCACAGCAGGAACTCCTGCCAGCCTCAGACAGGCTCTGGAGGGGGCTGGCTCTTGTGCATGCTTCTTAAACTCCACAAACTTTTACCTAGGCTAAATTTGGAGCTGGGATTAGCACCAGAGTGCTAAAAGTAGTTTAAATCCCACGGGAAGGTAACAGAAACCAGTGCCTATTTCCTCTTGAGATTAAAAAAAAGCCTATTTGTGGAACTGCACATTAATATAAGCTTGAGACAGGCTGGAGCCTGGAAGAAGCATCAGTTACAGTGTCCAGGTATCCCCCGTGCTCAGTGCAACTTCAAACCACCTTTATTACACAAACTTCCAGTGTGCCAAACTCCCTGTGATATACATTCTCCTCACTCTCCCATTAGGGCCCTAATACAATTTAGCATAAAAAGGCTGGAGTATATGGAAGTATTTATTTGCTCAGGGATGCTAAGATCCTCCACTTTACCACCTTTGCTGGCCTGTGCATCTCACTGTGCAAAGCCCATGGCTCCCGGTCATGGCCACCACCGGCCACTGGAGCATGTTGCACCCCCATAGTCTGGGACTGGACCTCCGAGTGCCTCAGGGAGGAGAGAATCTGAGACCCTGTGTCTCATCAGCTTGTTAGCCCTGGATATGGCCCCATCTGGGAAATAGCATGCTCCAGATCCTATCACTGTTTCTGGCAGCTCGAATTGAGCCAAGAGATAGGGAAGGTTCCAAAAACCACAGCTTTGCTGCTGCAGTGAGTCCCCTAAAGTTTCAGTCAGGAGTCAGAGGAGGGGTGTTTTGCTCCCCACTCCTAGGAGAGGGTCAGTTCTTCTTAAAGACCTTGTGAGTCACCCTGCTAAACCCTGCCTCAGCCATGCCAGAAACAATCGGGCCTTTGAGCATGCAGTGGGTGCAGCAGTTCCCCTCAGCTGACACTCCTCCATGGCCTCACAGATGCAGTACTGCCAACCACTCAGCTTCAAAGCATTCACATTTTAAGAGCCACTCAGTAAAATTACTTCCTATAAAACATATTTAAACATCTACCACAGGCATTGTCCAGGAAACATGATTACCCTAAAGAGCCCCGTGGGAGCTGGTCCTGGCTCACCCTAAGCCATACAGAGCACTGAACTCCTCCACCTCACTGTAAGACGGCTGCCCTGCTACTGCCTAGGGAGATTTCCTTTGCTGAGGCATATGCTTTCCCAAGCAATGTCTCACTTACTTAGATGTTCTCACCTCCTGGATTCTTGTTTGAAAAGCCAAAGTCAACCCTTGAAGAATAAAATGGTTGATGAAAATGTTTTACTGCAAGATGCATAGCCAGGTATGCTTCAGTGCTTTGGGCACCCAGGGCACAGCAGGAGCAGATGCAGGTAAGGAACTCATTCAAGGTGCCTTGGAGCCACAAAGATGATAGTACCAGTGCTTCCAGCTAGGTTCCCAGGACAGTCCAAGTCGTCACAGAATCATGGAACAGTTGGGGTTGGAAGCGGCCTCCGTAGTTCATCTGATTCAACTCCTCTGCTCAAGCAGGGTAAGTGAGGGTTTGTTTTCCAGGACCGTGTCAAGGTAGCTTTTAAATATCTCCAGGGATAGAGGCTCCACAACCTCTGTGGGCAACCTATTCAAGTGCTTGGTTACACTCACAGTAGAAAAACTGCTTCCTGACTTCAGAGGGAACCTCCTGTGTTTCAGTCAGTGTTCATTGCCTCTGGTCCTGTCACTGGGCACCACTGAGAAGAGCCTGACTCCATCCTCTCTGCGCTTCACTTCAGGTATTTGTACTTACTGATACTATCTCTCCTGAACAGATGTAGTAACACACACACCACAGCAACAGAAATATTATCTCATACATAGGAATATTTATTTTTTCCTTCTTAAAAATGTACAAAAAATAAAATAACTGTATTTACAGTTTATCAAACCCCTCTCCCAGTTGCAACACTATTAAGTTACATGAGCTATATTCTTAATATAAAAGCACACTATTTATACATAAAGTTTCCTTGTTTGCCAGTAAGACAGCTTGTCACAATCTTTGGCACAAACATTCTTGTTTGTATCTTGTCTCAATAGGAAATGGAAGAGCATATAAACATTTAATAAGCTTTACATTTTAAAAGTCATAAGATACTCCTTTCCAGTTCCATTTCAATCAATATACAGCATCTCTGACAGCTATAGAGTTTAGATTTTACTAATTGTTTGAATTAATTTACAACATTTAAACAACCCATAGAATGAAAGAGGAATATATATAGGAAAGATATTTGATCTCTGAATTCCATTGACTAAAAACTTCATGAGAGAGGACACAGAGGAAGAAAACATTCTTTTCTTCGTAGTTTACATTCAGTGGTAAAAATCCTCCAAAATGTCTTGTGAGGATATCACTGTTCATCCACAAAGCTTCATTGAAAGGATGCACTTTATTTTGGGGGTATCAGCACCTGACTGTGAGAAATAACTAAATTTGAGAATTTTAATGGGGTTTCATAATAAAACATCAAATGGACGGAAAAAGTACCAAATCTGTAGCAGGAATCAAAATTTTAACTTAGAAGACTGTTCTCCTTTCATACATCTCTATCAGATCTTTCAAAACACAACATCTACAGACACTGCACTACTCTAACTCTTCACAGGGAAAATGCTCTGAGCAACAAGCCACACTTAAGCTGCACTAGTTAAGATGCAAGACTGCTGCCTTGAAGAAGGAAAGGAAATGAAAATTTTGTTCCTTTAAATAAACAAGCACAGCAGTGCCACAAAGAGACAACAGGAGGCAAGGCAGATATTCCTGTCCCCCGCTGAACAGTAGCCAAATCTTACTTCCATTTAAGTCATAGTACTTGGAAGATCCAGTAATAATCAATATTTTTCGTTGTTTAATGAAAGCGACATGTATATTTTAACAATATACATGCAAGCACTATGTACTCCTCAAGACATTTGAATCAAGCAGGGCACAAAGCAGGCCACTGCTCCAGAAGTTTGCAGTACTTGTACTGTCCCTTTCCCATCACTCTGACAGGATGATTTAGACCAACAAGGTGAACTCTGAGAACTTGTAGCTTGCCACAACCAGCATCCAAGGTTCAGTGCTCCTCCAGCAGCTGATGCTGAAGGGGTGCAGGTTGATATACTCTTTGTAATGTCTTAGTGCTTACGATGCATCTGCATCTAGAGCAGAGAAACAAAGCCCTTGGACCCTGGCAGATAAAGCTGAGATCATCCTTACCTAGCTCCAGTCATTGTTTTAAAATAATCTTACCACCTATCTACTTGTCTTCCTCAATGCTACTGACTTCATTGAGACTGTAAGAAGGAACTAAAGGCAGGAGTATTAGTTTTCTACTATCAGGAATTCACACACTTTAAGACGTATTTAGAATAGCTTTCAGTTAATCTTGGAAGCAACTTTCCTTCTCTGGACAGTGGCTCACTGAAAGCTCCTAAAATGGCAATGGAAAGACAGCTCCTTAAGCCCTAGTATTTCTGGACATTGAGCTTCTCACTGATCCTCCTTGGTGCAGGATGCTGCAGCACCCAACAGATCCCAGCTCATCTCCACGCAGGTGTAAGACAAGAATGTCCCACTAACCTGAGTGCTGATGCTGCCAGGACAGCCTATCCTTCTCTGTGAACCCTAAATTCTCACTGTCTCTTCTTAATGCAGCACATGCCAACCTGGGCCAGCCCCAGGCATCACAGGCACTCCCTGTAAGAGAGCTTAGACAGCAGGTTTGTTGGGAGCAGAATCAGGACCCAATTCCTGCATACATTTACTCCTGTGCTTCACCTGCAGCTTCTTCCCAGATGTCATTATCAACTGAGAGATCCCAGCTAACATCCTGAGGATTCCAAACACCAAGAGAGAAATACAAGAATTAACAGCATTGCTCACCAGTCCTATGTGCTGGACCCAGTTTCTAATGCCACCTGTCAAAACTGTTCTCTTTTTTTCCTTAGGAAAAAAGTATCTGGGGTAAGTCAGCATAGATTTTTTTATCTTGGTCTGAGCCAAGTAGAAACACACTGAACCATCACAAATCCCCTGTATTCCCAGGATGTCTGCTCTTGAGCAGAGCAGTAAGAGCATCTTTGCTGGAGTGCATTTTTATAAAAAGTTAAGGAAATTACTACAAAACTCTGCATCAGAAGGCAAAAGAGTGCATGACAAAAAAAGAGAGTAGGAGGAAGACAGAACACACACTTCGCTTTACAGACATATCTGGATTCTGGGTATGTTAGCCCTGACACTAATGGCCTGAACCTTTTATAGTTTCTGGTCCCACAGAAACTTTGACATGTACTTAACATTTCTGTTGGGAGTAGAGACTTTAATGGGATGCTATTGCTAATAAAGTTAAGAAAGTGTGCAATAGCTTGCAGGAATATGCATGGAAAAACTTGGCCAAATCAGACTGGTCAGCTATCCCAGCTGCTTTGCTTGAATAACAAATAGCTCCACACAGCTCAAAACACTAGAGAGTGAGCCCTGTTAAACTAGGCAGCGTTTCTTTATTCCACTAACCACCTAATAAAAAAAGGTTGTGTGACTGAAGGAAAAAATGTTTCAGAAGGAAAAAAAATAAACTCTAAAGGCTGCATGTAAGAAAGGACCCACACTTCTGTCTGTCACACAGGACTCATGAACAGTGCATAGAGAATAAAATGCAGCTGAAACTCACAGGACTATACCCCGAGTGAGGAGCTCCCTACAATAGCCAGAGGAGCTGGAAAGGAGAGAGAGAGGTACTGTGTTTGGATGCGCTAGGGACATTCAGGCCTTGAACCCCTTTCCTTGTGATCCTAGCCTGCACAACTTTATTTCTTCACAGAACTCAAGAGACAGGGTGGAATTTGATGGGATAACCATGTACTTCAACTTGGGTTCGGATCCAGCCCTTGTGAGACTGACCTATCTCCACGCCTCAGTTGTGGGATACTTGGTCTGCACAGGCAAAATTATTCCAATTTCGATAAAAGTATTTACATCAAGCCCAGGTTTATACCTCACTCAACTGTCTCAGAAATCATTAAACAGAGATACAAGAGCAAGTACCCTTAAGAGGAAGAGTTTGAAGTCCTGTTTCTTACAGTCTAGAGGAATGCTTTAATGAGCAGGCTGCTGCAGAAAGCACCTTTCCCACCACAGGCTTGAGAAAAGGCTGCTTTGGGAGCCTTCCTTCTGAGCCTCTAGGCACATCAGGCAGCAGACATGTGATGCCTCTTGGATTTGGTGACAGCTGGATGGGAGACTCAGGTATCTACAGCGGGGAGGCGGGCACCTAAGGTGGGCTCCCTTGTGCCACAGAACTCAAGATGCTGTAGCATGGTTTGCTCTAATATTTCAATATATAACTGTGTGAGCAAGGATAGAGCATATGAGTGCAGATTAAGTTATCAGCTTCTCAGTACACAACCTTAACAGATTGCAGCAATTTAATCCTCTAGGAAAGATTCTGTTAAACCCTAAACCCAATACATACAAAAACATAGTGGCAGTAAACGTGCCCACATACAGTAGTTAAAATATATTATTGCATATTATAAACATTATATACAAGGTTAAAATGGTTTCTTTACCATTTAATTACAAGTGACATTTGTAGCTGAATGCCTTACTTACAAGTCCTCATTGCTACGTGCTGAGAACTACCAGAGGTATTTGGCAAGACTATACACTATATAGAGACACAGATCAGTCTGAGCAAGTGAACTCTCAGCCACTTTCCCCATCTTTAGAAGTGCAACAGCTTTGTAGCACTGATGGAGACAACTATTGGTTAAAGTAATTTATACCAGATTTCTGGAACTAGACCAGCAGGATTCTTTAACATGTTTTAGAACAAGCTTATCCACACTAAAGTATGGATTAAAATGCCATGTTTCACATTTGCAGTAGGTCATCTGATTACAAATCTGGGGGCTGGTAACTGCTTGTACACTAGAGAGTGGGGAACAATAAATAAGGGACCAGGTTAATGTGGGTGGCTTTGTGCTTGACAAACCCAAGTCTATATGCAGTGGGTGCACATGTGCAGAATGGACAGTATTTTAAAAGTAGTTTTGTAACAGTTTCTCTGATCAACATCTGTCAAGTTCCTGGGAAATCTTCTGCTTTCCAAGAAGGATGAAATGCTGTGGTTCCTTACAAAAAGGCTCTGCCTGAGGCTAGATCTCTGTCAGTGTGATCTTGAAGCCTTCAACCATGCTCTCCATGTGCAGGATGAACGTGTCCTCGTTGGAGTAGTGCTCAATAATGTTGTCATCCATGTTTACCAGGATACTGGTGACAAAGGCAAAAATCAATGTTTTTATGTACTGAGACACTGGAAGAGAAAGTCATGCACTCTGCCACATATGCTCGCTTCTCTACAACACATAAACAGACTCCAGCACATGCCAGTACAGGGTCACTAGTGGGAATCATCATCAAGATCTGCCCCATAGTCCCCTACAGTCTTTGGATTAGAGGCTGCTCCTTGCTAAAGTAGCTGAGGTAAAAGTGCCAGTGCTGAGATGCTAACACATTTAAGCTGCCTACAAGATGAGCTGCAGTTCAGATCTCTGGCAGACCAAGCTAGCTGGTGCTTCCCATGCCTGGTGCTAGCTCCCCCAAGGAGTGCTGCTCCATGCTGCTCCTCAGATATGCTACATGAGCTGCTGCACCTCTGTGTGTGTGAGCTGCTAACACAGGGAAGTAGCATAATTTGTGGTTTGCACACAGCTCACAGACCGAGAACTCAGTTTGGATGTGAGAATATAAACAACAACTATTAGAAGTGCATATGAGTGTTTTCCTCACTCTTTACCTAAAGTGTTTCTTCTAACAATAACCTCAAAATGGTATTAGAAAGAAACAAACCATGAGAAATTTCACCTGTCTTCTCAAAAGCTAAGGAAATTCCCAGGCACAACAATGCCCTAAGCTAGAGTTACAGCTCTGTAACGAAAATAAATGATTGGTTTAAAATTATATCACTACAATATTGTGGTTAAATAGAACTGAAAAAAAAAAGTTAAAATAGAGACATTTAGATTTATGGCAAGGAGTAGTGGCCTAGCTATTTTAAAATCCCGGCTGTAATATTCATGTCTAAATTTACTCAGCTGAAACCCCTGCAGCAAACACTGTCTGCCTGCCTCCACACTGCACTCACAGCAAAGACAGCATCTCCCACACTGGCCCTCCATGATGTTATTAAGCATATTGTGTACAAAACAGACTTTATCCAGGTATCTTTTTCCAAACACAAACTCTTTCTTCACAGTAAGTTTATGAACACTGGTCCAACATATACTGGAGATCCATGTTTCCTCCTCTGCAATCCCTTACTGTCTCCACAGACATGAAGATTTCAAGCACATGGGCACATCTACTCAAAGTAGATGCCCAGCATCATGAAGCTCCAAGCATAACTGGGATCTCTGAGTACTCCTAAAGGATCCCGCAATAGACCCTTAGTTATTTAATTAACTTACCCCTTTTTGCTCTTCTTATAAAGTTTTGCAATCTTTTCAACTGGTAGCCCATATTTCTCAGAGATCTGAAATAAAAAAAAAAAATAAAAGAAATATCATTAAAGACAAATGAGAAATGTAAAATCATCACACCTTATGTAAGGCATTAAAACAAAATCTCTGCAAAGTTTAGAAGGATAGCTATGCAGAAAAGTCACTCACAACCATACCATGGTTGCATTTAAGGATGACTCGAGGAGGAATAATCCTGAACAGCTTGATCAAAACCCACAACTGTTTCCATCCAGAAACTTGAAGGCCATAGTCTTTATAGGGTGTGAGTCATCAAAACTGCCCCAGCATCTCCTACTGCTCTGCTAAAGGAGTCAACACTCTTTCCAGTTTCAGATTTTACGAGAGATTTTCAATCTGATCTTTCCGTTGTTTCTTAATCTGATTTTCTGGGATCATGGGAGCAAAGGCTTCTTCCAGAAGGCAGACACATGGCAAGCCAGTAAGAGCTGATGGACTGATGGATCAACAAAAACATGTGCATTTCTATTTCTCAAAGATATTTCAAGGTTTGTTAAGCTAACAGGACTCTTCATGGTGGTACTTTTCTCTGAATAGTATCTTCAAGGTACTTTTTATTGTGGAAGGGCTACCAACATGCTACACAAGTGACTAAGAAGCTTCTGTATTGTTGGGGAGGTGACTCAATCTAGTTACTACAGTGGCAAAACGAGAATGCTTTGTCTTACAAAACATCATCTGAGTGTACAGATAACAAGATGAGATGTTGTAGAGAAGCGTGTTAACAAGGAAAAGGGCCTTGTAAAATAAACCTCTTGCCATCTACCCAAATGATAAAGCAGAAAATACAGGAAAACTTCAGAAGGAAGAACTACTTAGCTGACAAATTACCAGTGCCAACAAGTACTTCACTGCAATGGTTTGGCACTACTTTGCAGCAACATATTAGTAACTTTTTTGGATGTCCATTCTTCAATGAGTCTGTGGCGTGCTCATGAAGAGGGTGTGCCTGAGCTCTCCACCTGAGCCACATTTCCTTTCCAAATTATGACTCTTCTTTGAGGGAACAGGTCTCACAGCTCACACTTTAGAGACGGATTGTCCCAAAAGGCAAAATAATTACAGAAAAATTATTTTTTTGTCAGTGATTAACGTTTTGTGGTACTTTACTGCCAAGCAAAGTAAGTTTCCAGCTCTTCCTAGGTGAAATGAAATTGCAGCTAAATAGCTGACTACTCATCTTTTGCATTAGAGAATTGAAATGCACAATTAAAAATCCATTTAAAGACTGCCAAACATCAGTCACTGTAAAATCCTTTCTTTGTGTTTGCATTCAGACTTACATTGAGAAAACGTGGTATTTTCAAGAAGTAAATTAAAGCAATTATCATGAAGTAGAAAACAGAAAGCAAGCAATGGATAAACTCAGTACTGAGGAAAGAATCAAACAGCCACAGGTTGAGCCCCAGGCACGGCTTCCTTCCAGAGAGCCAAGATTCTCTGAGAGAGAGAATTAATTAGCCTGTACTTGCCTACATCACCTATAATTGTATAATTGTCATCTGATCCAAGATACAATTTTGTGCTTAAAAAGTATAACATAAGTCCAAGATTCTGAAGAACCAATAAAATTTCTTTTACACTGCAAACACTCTCCTCTGACGGTGTTAGCGTACACCTGTGGCTAACAGAAAGGGAGTAACTGATAAGGTACACTAGACCCATCCACTCCCTAAGCTTTCCACCTAGCAGGGAACAAAATTCAAACTAAATTTGGGTGGTATTTGTTACTTCAGTTTTACTGATGTAACTTTGGATATGGTGCTGGACATACTGGTTGTAGTCCTGGTTCCATGTTCTCACCTGCCTGGAGAGAGGCCTAATTCTGCATCAAGGCTGTGCAAGCTCCCATTCTGTACAGTCACATTGTCCCTGATGTGGAGAGTGGTCCACTTTGCACATGTACGAGAACAAGAGCTTCACCCTACTTGTCTCATATCTCACACAAGCATCCCCACTACCAAACTACAAAACAAATCTTTTCCACTCTGAGCTCCATGTAGCCTATGCAAAAGGCTCTGTGCAGCCTATGGAAAAGCTATGTAACCACATTACTCTTTCTTATCCTCCAGCTTTGCTTACCATGAACGGAATTATTTTGTTGTACCCTTAAATTTAAGCTTTCACATAAAGTAATAATAAAAATGGCTCAATTTCACTAGACTGTTGAAAAAATCCTCTGTAACAGGCATCAGAGAAAACCTGCCACCTGAAACTGCAGAAAACGTCACAACTGTGTGAACATGAGGAAACAATTTATCTTCCTTTCTGGATTGTTAACTCTGAAATCTAGTGATATTGTAAAGATCAGTACTTGAAGACACTTTTCACTGACTCCATGCAAATAAACAAGCAGGGCAAAACATTCCTGTGCCAAGGAGGTTTAATAGCAGCTAATATACAGCATTCTGCACATTCCAGCATAAATCTTCTCTAGGATGTTTGGGATATCTAACACTCATGCATTCCAAATGTTGCCTAAAGCAGTTTGGGACTCTGGGACATCACTTCCTACATGAACTATGAGAGGCTGGGCTGAGAAAGTCTTGCCTGTCACACCGCCTATGACAGGTGTAGGATTTATATAACATGCAGGGATTAGTGAGCTTTGCGAAAGACTTCCAGCTGACTGAATAAGCACATTTCTCAGGAACCCCTCAGGATTTGACCAATTATACCAAACAGCAAACTGTGGAAGCAAGGCTCAAAGTGGGGGTATGGGAGAGCCTCCTCCTCACAGATTCAGAAAACAAGACTCCAGCACAAATGTGCTAAATCCTGCTGCAGAATCCGAGAAAGCAGAGCCAGCATCTGCTAGGGTTTCTCACTTAACACCCTCTTCTCAGCATGTTTGTTGCCAATGAAGGAGAACACCACTACTGCCAACTTCCATACAAAACAGGATTTCTCACCTGACCCCAAGCAGGTTACACTAAATTTTAATGACATCTTTATTTGGACAAATATTTTTCCTTATCACGTCCATTTCCCATTTGCCAATCTTCTGAGCAGAGAATTCTTTCTTTCCCTTGGGATGCTCAAAGCAGTGTGACAGCCTTCACACTGGAACTGAAATAGCTGTTTGGGTGCCCCTTCAGGCTAAGGTCCCTTGGTATGGCAAGTTTGCACAGTTTGATTGCACAGTCCAGCAGAAATGCTCTCTGCTGGAGTCAGGAAGACAGAAAGGGTAACATCTGGGCTGGTCAAGACATGTAGGAAAACATGTTTGCCAACTTATTTCTATGAAAATAGAAATTTGAATGGAATATTGAAAATAGAATCGGTCTGGTCTGTTGCCCTACATTGGTTGGAATATCACATATATAGATATGTACCTCATAAACTTCTGTCTAAGCTACGTTTACTGAACTCATCTGTTAGTTTTTAATTACAGAAAAACTTTGGGACATTCTTGAATTTTCTCAAATTTGTCTACCTTCTGCAATTTGAATAAATATGTGATTCTGCACAATGTAAGACTAGAGTATCTACTGAGATACCCAGAATTATCCCGACTTTGGATCAGGCTGAAAGAAGGATTTAGAGCTGGTCAGTCACCACATATGTGATATTTTGTGATGGAAAATTGTTTCACTATTTTCTGTTGATCAAGACTGACTAGTGAAAACCAAACATTTGCATCACTTCCTGGGAGGTACTGTATTTCTGAAACCTGAGACCTCCAGATATTTGCCAAAAAAAAGAAATCTGAGAAGGAATCTAAGTGTTCATTTGGAATGGGGGTATATGTGAGAATAAAATAAACATAGGATCTGAGAAAACAATATCATTAATAACAGAAAATTAGAAGAAAGCCACAGACCAGGAATAGGGACTAATGAAAAGAAAAAAACCATAAAATCCATAAACAGAGAAGGAGGGTATGATTCAGGATCACTGGAGCTCTCTTTCAGATCTGGAGTTCTGTAATGTCCGGAGGCTCAGTTTTTAAGTTCTTAGTACTAAGTTTAGAATTGAGCATTTAGGATGTGCACAATTACAAAATGACATGATTTGCTGAAATTAATGTAGAGGCAGTATCTAAGAATATGCAGATTGACAGCTTTCTGGCACTGGTTTATCTACAATATCCTACCAAAGAGAATTAAAATTTTCTGAATGTGTTCCTTCCAGTGAACTGAGACACTTTACAACAGATTAGATTTCTCTGGTGCCAAAACATGCCAATGAGTCAGCAGCTGTGCTGACTGAGGTATGCAGAAACCTTTCCTGCTTCTGCACCAGCTTTGTTTTTGTTACATGGTGGCTGGAGAACAGGCATGGAGAAGCACAGACTACTGGAGATAAAATATTCAGGCAAGCTTGAAAGGTTATAGAAGGATTATAACATACTTTCAACTTCCATACAAAGACAAGATGAAATCCTGTTACAGTTTACCATGAATCAGACTGCAGTCTCTTCAAGCAAAGCCTGGTTTTTGTTACACATGCGCTCTGCCTAACAACTGAGCTAACAAACAGTACTTGCAAAAGCACAGTTAGGACATCCTTAGCATGCTGCTGACACTCCTCAGAGATACCCTGATCTAAAAAGGTGATTTAAACAACTTCACTAACCCACAAATCTTTTTCTGCCTTCTGCTACTGGCCAAATATTGACCAAATTATTCAATCTTCACTGCATTAGAAGTGTTTGGTACATGCAACAAGATACTGTGACAGTTTTAAGAGAATATGAATATACACACTTCTAGCACTTGGTTGAGCTCTCTAGGGACACTTTCATCCATTCCCGTCTTCTCTCCTACACGTAACCAAGGCTGGAAATCAACTCAGCATCCCACATGTCAGTCTCAAATTAGTCTCCCCACTGAAGCAGTGAGATACATGGTTACTTAACTCTTCTCTCACCAAATTTCACATATCTACTAGCCATCAGCTCATATAACAAGGATTAAATAGGGAAATAGCAACTCTACTGATGACAGCTTATGGGTAACAAGCAAATACTCAAGTTAAAGAAGCAGCAAAGAGGCAGGTGTTAGGTAGGTCACTCCGTCAGTGAGGGCTAAAGAAGGAATTTGAGACAAGGTATGAATGACAAGTCTGCATTGGCTCAGCACCTGCCTCTTGCATGCTGGAAGAGCAACTGCACAGAAGCCATGTGAAATTCACACAGAAAAGGTTCATCTTTGGACCTCTTCTTGAAAAGATGGCTGTGAACATACTGATGGGCAGTATGGGAAAAGATACAACAGGCTCTGAGCCATCAATTAAGAAAGAAGTATTTCAGAAAATGAAGCCTGCACCTCTCTGCTTCCCTGACACTGGTTAATTACTGCCATTCCTCAAGGTTCGTGTCTCCAATAACCAGCTCTGTGACACTTTAATCCCAGCAACCTGATGACAACACTGAATTCAAAATATACCAGCATTTAGAGATGTGCTCCAAAAAGGCTTTGTGAAATGCTTTAAATGTACCTGAGAACATCTTTATGTTATGATTAATATCAATACTACATGGAAAACCTGAAGATTTTCTTGCCAAGAAAGACAAACAATGTGAGGACATTGGATACTTACAGCTTCCATTAGCCCCTTTACTGTGGGTGATTTCAGCATCAAAGCATCAAACACCTCATCTGTCTCCTTCCTCACATACAAAAGCACTGAAATAAAAAAAAAGTCAAACTTGGAGCAGGTTCAGTCAATTGCACAGATGAAACACCCCATGCTGAGCTGAAAAACAAATATTAATCCATGACAGATAGAATGAAGCACTGAAGACGGTTTGCACTTAAAAAAAGGTACTTTCAATATCATCAGTGATCTAAACATGAACAACAAATCATAGTTGCTTTGAGAACATAGTAACGAAAATTCAGCTATTTTAATATAATGTGAGGAATCTGTATCTTCCAGAATCTAAATCTCTATTTACAGCAATAGGTTAAAAAGCACTTGGGCCCTGTCTCTCAGTCACAGGACAAAACACACAAGTTAGGTCTTCCTAAAAGCTGTGTCTTGGCTTGTACCTCTCCAGGCTTCATCTAAAAGGCTGGGAAAGGACATTCAAAAAAAGCAAGTCTGGTTTGTCTTAAGCTACGCCTTTGAAAACAAAATCAATGAAAAAGGAAAGAAATAGTTCTGTCTGACATGACCATGCAAATGACTACAAACAGCCTGACCAGTCTGAAAATAAACACTGGGAAAATGAGTTCAAAGTCATTTGAGACTTTACAGAGGAGACATTCAAGAGCTGGCAGGCAGGCATTTTCAGGTACCCAAATGCCATTTCTGTTCCTATTCCTCCCTCAGACGTCCTGCCGGGTCTCAGTCGTTCACAGGTGCCCTGCCCTCTCTAGCTCTTGTTTTTTCCTGACTGGTACAGGTAAAGGGAGGAAACTTGCTGCTACATGGCAAAAGCAAAGCAGGCAGCTACAAAGCAAATAAGCATAAACACTAGAAAAGTGTTCTAGGCATAATCTCACAAGACCAATAAGTAGAAGGTTAAAGAAGATGTGTTGCAATTTATTTGGTTCCTAAATAAACTGCCTTTTGAAATAGCAGTGCTGTACGTGAGGTACAAACGCACATGCACTGTCAGGTATTTTATGTCACAAATTGCACTGGTAATTTTTTTTTTTTGGTACACATCTTTTGAAATTGCAAATTCTTGCAGTCCAAAAGATATCTTCACCAGGTAACTGAATAGATGACATGCATATGAACCAACAGAGATTTTTCATACAGAAGTAAGTGTTTTGAAGCTAATTCTCAGGTCAAGACTAGCAGGGTGGACTCAGGCCCATAGGCAGAGAATTGTAGCTTCTTTGCCCAGGTTTTGAAATGATTGAAGAAAGACCTAAAATGTGGGCAGATCAGTGCCCTGTCTTGGTCTACAAACCAGAAATACAGGACAACAATGGCTTTTTTGCATCTCCGATTCAGAAATACAAGCCATAAAACTGCTACCTGCATTCAAAGCCATATCCTTTTCACCTACATTTTAGCAACTCTTTGGGACCTGCCTGAGAACATCCTTTTAAAGGTCTTAGAAGCTGAGATAACTTTGAGTCACAATCTAAATAACTGTCAGAATGTAAAAGAACAAAAAAAATCCACATGAGGAGCTAAATTTTACGGGGTCTGATATGTTTATTTGCATGAGCAAGTGCTAATTTTACCAGTACTAACACTTATATTCATTTAGTAATTGTTTCCTTGTGACTAGAAGACTATCCTGTAATTCCTGACTTTACAAACATCTGGACCTCTGTCAGCCTTAACAATTACAAACATATCAGAAAGAAGTAAAAAAAATCACTTGGTCCGAGGTTCAAGTTGGGGACATTACACAATCCCAGTGCTGAGCTTTAAATCTCTCTGTTCTGCTTGGTGTGGCAGGCAACATTATGCTGAATGAAGGATCCATTACAAGGATAAGGAGGAACTTGAATCACTATTATGCACACAGAGAGCCAGGATTAGTAAACTATGGAGGCTTGTTGTTTTTTTCTTTTCCCTGACAGGTGTGAAAATCCTGTTGATTCACTAGAGCACTTTTTCCTAAATGACTTCTGGTGGCAGTGATGCCTCAGGAAGCCCCTGTCTCATCCCCACACTTTCGGTCTGTTACTCTGGCCCATCTCAATGAATTTTCCTGGATGAGGAACTCTTTCAAAAAGCAGATGTGTGTGAAAAAATAACCCTTTTTTTTGAGCCGGTCTTCAAACAGATCAGATCCCTGCTTCAGTGTATAACACAGCCCCACCAGCCTCCCTGCTGGCAGAGCTGTGGAGAGGTGGCCAGGTGGCCTGGAGCAGGAAGCACAGCCAAGGCAGAGAGAGAGGGGCTGCAAAGATTCCAGTGGACTCAGCAGCAGCACTGCCACTGAATTCCTGTGACTATGTAACACAAGTCATACTTATGCCCTCTGATCCTACTGTCCCCATGTTCATGGCATCTAGATGGGTTCACTTTAATAGTACAGATTACAATACTTGGAGGGGGGGCAGAAATCTTGTACCAGGTAATGAGCTATTTTTGACTGAGTGTTAAAAGACAAATTCAAATTTGTCTGACCTGTACACTACCTGGCCTTATTCTTACCACTCTTACCAATACTGAAATCCACTGTAGTCCCTAATATTCTTTAGATGTTTAAAAGAATTGCAGAAGATGGGGAGTAATAAATTTATCTCTAGTTACTTAAGAAATAGCCCCGATACACCAAATTGCAGAGTGGCAAACAGCCTTTGCTGAAGGCAAGCAATGTTGTTGCACCTGGGAGATTTTTGGAAGCCAGGCCACCAAGCAGAGGATTTATGTGTGAATGCAGAAGAACAAGGTTAGATACCTCTTTTAAAAGTGTTAACAACAACAGACATGTGGCAAAAATGAAACTAAGGACACAATGGGACAGTAAGACTTGGGACATTAGGAAGGTCTGAGCCCAGGCACTACCAATGCTGTGACTAACACCCTGTGAACAATGACTAATGACTACGGTCTGTGTAAAGTGGTCTCTGGATGAAGATGTGGTACATCTTAGTCAAGGACAGTAGGGCTGGTAGCTCTGACCAGGCTTTCCTTCCTCACATTTGGAGTTTTTGCTATTGCCCAGGCACAAATTCCCTTGGTGACAGTGTGAATGCTGTACTTCACAGGGATGGTTCACAAAACTCCAATTGTTATGAATCCAAAATGTTTCAGTGTAGTTTAACATGACTTTCCTGAGAGACAAAGGCTAAACAAAAATACAACTTTCTTTAAGCTGAGAACTACAGGACTGGAAATCAACCTGATCTCAACTCAGCTGCTGGATTTATAATTAACAGGAAACTCCCTATGAAATCTGAAAGGGAAAGTGATTTGAGAACTCAAAACAGGGAAAGACCATAAGTCCAGCCAAGTAACTAGCTACCTTGCACATTTGGTACAGATTAACATACTTCACATTTCTGTGTTGGTCACTTGTACCTCTCTTAGAGGTCAAGGAGAGGAAAGAACAATCCACAAAGATCCAGCAACCTGAGTGAGAATATGAATCTTGTTTTTCTGTAGCTTGCAAACCCCTTCTAACCTGTTCTCTTGAAGGCTGCCCCTTAATACCTTTGCTTCTGCCAGTGTTACAATTAGGTCCATCAGGCAGAGGTGAGGCTACACACTGTCACTTCAGTTCTTCAGCTGGGCTTGGACCCCTCACTAGCTGCTACTTGCACTGCTCTGCTAATGAGCCACCTTGGGATTACATTGCTTTTAATGCATATTTTCATGTATCAGATGTGCTCTCTCTCAGATGTTACACCAGTGCCCCATCTATACCAGCTCTCTAGGACTTTTTGATTCCACTGTACCAAACAAATCTGGGAGAAAAGAAGCTTCTGATATGGCTAAGCTGGGGGTAAAAATCCCTAAACATTTTAATAGTTAGTGACTCCTGTGGCAAAGACAGCATTATCAAATGGGTAGATTCAGTTAGACTCCATCAGCACAATCTCAGATGCAGGGTTCCGGAGGGCAGGAAGTTCACCAGAGCAAAGGCCACGCTGGAAAAGGCTTGGCCTCCAGCCAGCATAGTCCAAGTTGCAAGAAACACTGAACAGGAAGGGGATGTGAAGAGAGTATCCTACAGCTTCTCTAGTTCTGTGCCTCTCCTGGATTTAATTAGTTAACATAGTTTTGCCACAAGTTAAATTTTTTTTGTTTCTAATCTTACCCTTGAAATGCTTGCAAGTCCTGGACAACATTAAAACAACTAACCACAGCAAGGGACAGGAATAATCAAAGCAAACCAATACCTCCTTGGCAACTTCCCAGACCTCCAGCTGGGAAACCCAGGTGAAATTTTAGGAAATGACAGTTCTTTACATAGCCCTCGTAACTGTCCTCTTCTGCTTGACAGAGCCCTGATAATGTGAATTTGGCCAAGGTTTGAGTCAACCAGATGCAAGTCTGTGGTCAGTGCTGACCTCAGAGGTCAGCATAATTAATTTAAGATTTAATTAAAATAAGAGTATGTTCACATTTATTCCAAGAAGACATCAGCCTCCATCCTATAATCTTCCTCTGGTTCAAGTACACCACTCTAACCAACCCAGAAACTTGGCAAATGTAGGCTCGTGGGAAGTTATTTCTATAAAGCTCAAAGGAGTCTTACAAATGGTCAAACTAAGAATCACTTCTGTGCCTTGTTGATTTGTTGTCTCACAAACCGATGGGTGAACTTCAAAATAGGTGAAAGTTTGAGTCATGTAGGTTGGTCAAACCCCTGGAGTCTCCAATAAACTTATATAACAGAACTCATGAGACTGAAGGAATGGCAGATATTGTCCAGGGTGTTTAACTGTGACAGTGTAGGAAGTTATCACCGATAGCACTGCACTGGAAGGGACTGCACACAAAACTGATTTTGTGAACAAACCCACCTTCAGTGCAAAGTTTAAAAGCTCTACCTAAACCATTGCTTCAATGTTATTCAACTTAAGCTTAACTTGTAGCAGACTGGCAAAACAGGAGTTGGTAAAGCATATGAAATGTAATTGTAATAATATTCACTCAGACAGTAAAAAAAGTTAAGGGAAACAAATTCTTTAAAATTCTGTTAGTTCTAATGGAAGATGTCTCTCCATGCCTTATATTTCTGATTGGGTAGGAAATTTCTAAGACTCTATTCCAGCTAATCTAAGTCTGCAGTCAGCAGGAGCTTGCCTGTTAAGGTCTCTGTATTTGACCTAGTCCATCTTGCATATTTGCTTGTGATCCCAACCAGAACAGAAAAGATGAGTAAAAGCTAAAAATAGACAATCATAGATCTGCTACTGGAACATTTATGAACTATGTAGCTTGGCCAAGGATCAAGAAACTTTCCAGCTTTTTTATATTTTATATACACTTGTGTCCTGATCCCTTCTTGAGAAAGCACAGTCTTTTTTTTTTTAATTATTATTTTTTCTGCTTTTAAGTCATTTCTAGCATGCAAAGATCTCTTCTCCCATCTACCTACATTTGCACTAGCATTCAACAATTAACTCTGTCCGAGCCACACCTCCCTTCCAAGCTTGAGGGTTCGACTTCCACAGAATTATTTTTAACTGCTAATTGACTGTTACCTCTTTTCAGGCCTTCTTCTTTCACTTGTTTCAATGGGGATGGACCAAATTCCTCCTCCACAGGCCGGAACATCCTTTTGACCAGGACACTGCTACTAGAATACACAAAACAGGAACCATGTCACAGTAAAACTACGCTCCCAGAAGAAGAGGAGACAACAGCAGCAGTCATGACTCACTTTGTACTCTGGCAAAAACACCCACTAGCTGCTCAAGTGGCACCAGAACAGAAACTGCAAGGATTTAGCTTTTGATGCTTATCTGAACTATCCAGGCCTCTTAATTACCCAGATTGACTGGCTGGGACAGGTGACAGGAAAATATGTTCCAATGTTACTCACTAATTTGAAAATTCCAAAAGCCCTTAACTGTTAAATACTGAGGGAAGGGGGGTGAGGAGGAAGAACCAAATCCACATCTGCACATTGATTCACCTCCTCTTTGGGGTAAAGGACACAGCCTCAGGAAACACAAGCAATATCTCTAAAATCCAAGACCATACTAGCCAGCAAATTCAAAAGGAATAACGTGCTGGGTCAGATCCAACCCAAAGCTGCAACATGCTCCATCAGGGGAGTTGAGGGCTGAAGGAACAACGGCTGCCCCCTCTGCTTGTCATAGCTCTGGCAGGACCTGGAGTCCTGGAGGAGAGAACTGAAGCTAAAGTGCTTGGCACAATAAACCCCTTTGTTTCTCAAATTACACTGTGAGCCTTGTGAAGAATATAAGTTTCATAAAAGAAATAAAAAGGGCCTCACGTTTTCAAGTCCATGTCAGCGGTAGTGCTTGGCCACTCCCTACCACAGATCACTTTTTGCAGGTTTATGGGACTGCAGTTGTCTTACTCCAGACTCTCAGATTTAAGGGTGCTCACTTGGGATTTAAGCAACTCACAAAAGTACGGGACTTGCGCACACTGCGGGCTGAACCTCAACCACCCATATTAAAGCCCTTATTTCATGGCATCTCTTAACTATTAGAGGGACTTCCATCAATTCTTCCAGTCCCTCCAAAGTCAGATAGGGGGTGCTCCCATTTCTAACCCTCCCCCTTTCCAGGATCTCCCGCTCTCTTTCTGCTTCTGGCACTTGGCCATTCTCTCTGCAGTTCCTGTATTTGTCACTTGTGTGCTGCTAAACAGCTTTCAGGAATGCAGTGAAGTTTGGTGCTTCATTAAAAGATTCCTGGTTTTTAAAGTATTTGAGAACCCTTGTGCACATATAAAAGGCATTTCATTATCAAATATATTGTCCTATCCCTGTTTGAACCTTATGGTCCTTTAAACTGTTTTACTTAGAAATGTATTAAAAAACAGATATAAAAACCAGCCAGTTCACATGAAGGAAAGAAAGCTACACCACAAAACAAACCTCCCCCTACCAGTTCTACATATTATTCACCCTCCATAAGCATTGGGAGAACATGAGGGAAGGGGGAGAAAGGATAAAGTTTTATCTTATTTTGTGTTTTGTGTCTTCTTTCTATGAGTTTGAACCGCTAACTGTAAAGCTTGTGAAACAATGAATGTCTTACCCTTCTCTCTCATCATCTGTATTATAGTAAACCTAGAAGGATAGAAATAAAACCCAACAATTATTCCCAAAACTCAGACATTTCTTTAACAGAATAACTTCAAAAGGCAGAAAAGATGAGTGGTTTGCAGTTTTTCATGTATTAAAAATCCTTTTCCTTCTATAAAACAAAACCATCTCAAATTCTAATAGTGATATGGAAAAAGGGTGGCTTAGAGAAACTGCTGTTGAATATCTAGTGGAAATATATCAAAGTATTTTTGAAAGGCATTGTCCTCTCCCCTGGTTCATATATTTTCCCAATTATTTTACAGTCCTCTAAATCAGATCATCACTACTCACCTAAATTAACCCTAATACAGTTTAAGCCACAACACTTTCAAACTTTTCTATGTCTTTAATACTATCTGAAAATCTAATAAAACTGTAGAGAGCTACATTAAACTACAGGTCTAATGGATATACAATTACTAATGGTAGAGCTGAACATTTTTTGTGCAGGCTGTGAGCAGAAGCTCAAATCCAGACCACTGTTTTGTGTAAATCCAAACAGCTCACAGTCACTGGGACCAAATTTACAACAGCAGCAAATGCTGCTAACAATAGCAGGGGAGGTATAAAATCACAGTCTGCTGTCAGAGGCTTTACACAACAGTCAGCCAAATTCCTTGCACTGTGCCAGCACTGCAGGACTGCACCAACAAGTGTACCAGCCCTCCCGCTGCTGAGCTACTGAAGGCAGGGCACCAGAGCTCTGTGTTCTGCTGGGGCAGAGCAAGGCATCTCAGACAGATTTCTAGCACTTGTGCTGGCAAGACTCAGAGCACACTTGGCTCTCACTGAGAGCCTTTGGTTCTGAACCTGCACAATGAAAATAGCTCAGAGGTGTGTGTGTGTGCAAAGCCAAGGTCTGTAACTCATTCTATGAGTTACAGCAATAAAAGACATGGCTGAACATTGCCTAAGAGCTAGGAAACTGGGGTATCTTCCAGTTAGTTTAGAAAATTATTTACAGGATTACATTTACTAAGGAATGCTTCCACCTTCTCCTGTCTTAAGACAAATCCACATTCTGGTTTGAAAATCATGAGGACAGAAGGTACCCAGCACTGATATGTGAGTGGGCGTCTTTCCAATTTTGGAGAGTAAGTCAGTGACAGCTGTGATTGCAATGGCTGCGCTCTTTGTGCTTTGCTCTACCACAATTCTCACTGCTTTAAAATAACTGACAATTGCAACAGTGTCATTGAATCTTCATCATCTTAATATTTAAACACATGCATAAAAGTCTCATTCTACTCCCTGAGATGTTAATAAATAACAAGTTCATAGTAAAAAAATTGTCAGAGCTGACCCTCCAATTCAGGTTTGCAATTTTCCAGCAAGCAATAAAGTAGAAAAAAGTCAAGTCAGCAAAGACTTCCTAATGTTTACTGGTTACGATAATTGGCAATACTGAATATTAACATTAGCATGACAGAGTTTTACTTGGTAGAGTGAAAATATTTTTTCCAAGGAATTTCCAGTTCTCTAGATAATGCCAACAGAAAACGGACAGTGGTGTTCAGTGACCCTGCTCTCGACCTCCCCTATACATGTAAGAGCTCGGTCTTTGTCTTCAGTTGTGACAGGGAGGGGGATCTCTGCTACCACAAGGTGGCACTTCATTTCATCTAGCCAAAGAGCACACTCAAAACCAGACTTTGTTTCAGTCACAGATCAACCTATTTCAAAATTCTTGACTATTTGTTCCATTATTTCTTCCCAGCAAAAGAATAACAAAACCATAACAAACACAAACTAGTCAGTTGTCAATGAAGTATAAACTCCTTCTTCACACCCAGAACTTGGAAAGGTACTTATCCCTTTTAAACTCTTGTATATGTGACACCAAAAGTTGTTTTTATAAAAACGAGAGCTGAAACAAGCACCCCCAGAACAGTGATTTTATTTTCCTGAAACCTGCCCTAGAGCAGAGGCAGACAGATGGCAAGTGGGCACCAGCTCATCTCATTATGATTTCCTACCTGTCCAGTTCTTTGTAAGTTTCCAAAGTGAACATCTGGTATGAAGAGAACTGGCTGGGAATCCAGGTCAGCCATTGTTTTGAAGAAGGTGATATCACTCTTTTTCTGCAGAGGGAGTGCACTCAGCTTCCCTTCAGCTGCAGATCACAAAACAACATGGTTGTGAGAGGAGGCATGTTAAGCGTGACTTAGCCCCAAACCAGAAAGGCCCATCTTACTCACCATTATTACACGAGGCTTGGGATGCCTGGCCTTTGCCTTTCTTCCTGTTCTGCTTCCTCTCTTCATCTCGGATTTTCCTTTCTGCTCCCTGTGTAAAAAAGACAACCCACAGATATTATTACCCAAAGAGGAACCACTGGGAGCATCGTAGTTAGCAATGCCTGGAACTACAGCGGCTGACATATAAGAAATGCTGAAACAGAAACTGGTTGTTCCATTGCAGATAAATCTGTCCACACTGTTGGAAAGGTACAAGCTTCACATTGATCACCTGTGCCTGAAACTCAAGCTGGCACAACCAGCAGCTCCCAGGGCTGCAGTTAGCAAGGGGAACATATCCATACACTGGTTTGGAAAAGCCAGGATGGACAGTTTATGCAGCGTGCAGTCTCTAGCAGGACTGATGCCACCACAACTTTTGCAAAGCCCAGTGTCTCTGCAATGGACAGAATGCTCAGGCCAAATACTTTGTGTATATAATGGCATAAAACACCTGCAGGATTGTTATCATCCTAGATCATGTCTGTGATAAGCTTTTCCCTAAACTCTCCTCCACCCACTTTGTCTAGGGGTGGCATTGCTTCCCTGTGGCCAACTGTGCAGAGGCCTTTGAGATTTGACAGTGCAAGAAGCCTATGCTGACAGGTTACCAACAGTGCAAGGATTCTTACAGAAAAATACAGGCATTTCAAAGAGGGAAAAGCTCTCCAGAAATGGCAAAGCAATGTAGCACTGCCCTACTGCACCAGGAAGTCCTGGGAAGTTGCAGGCTTCTGTTATGTAAATACACTCTCAACCAGTTTAAAAAATAAAATTTGTTATTGACATAAAAAGCAGCAACACCTCCTTTGAAGTTCTCTGGATTTACTTTATAAATAATACCCATCACATTGTGAAGAGTATTAAAGATCCATATGCTCACAGACAGTCGGCATGCAAGATTACAGATTTTTTTTTTCCAAATTAAAATTGGAAGTTTCTTGAAAAGAAAGGGGGGGGAGGGAGGTAAGGAAGCCAAAAATACCCACTCAAGATGGCAAAATTCACACATGAGCCAATGAACCAAGCTTGAAAAGAATGCAAGGAAAGATGTACTCCTGGTTGTGATCTAGCAATAGATTTCCAGAAGCTGAAATAAATGGAGGAAGAAACAGCTCTTTAAAAAACATGAAGATGTCAAACAGAAACCTTGTCTCCAGACCCAGGTCCCAGTCCAGTTGTCACTGACCTCAACTGCAGACGCCAGAGTTGTGCCCTTATCAAAACTGTTTCTAAGGGTACATTTGTATCTTTAAAGGCCATCTGTTCTTTGTAAGAAAGGAGCAAAAATATGCATCACAGCCACTGTCCTGTGGCACATTTCTGAGAGCCCTGTGCTGCACAAAGGGCTCTGCCAGGTGGCCACAGCCCTACCTGCCCTCAGTGCTGCCTCTCTGCTGCTCACGGGGAACAGGAGGAACCATGAAAGTATTTCATACATGGCAGCAAGCACGAGCTTCCTCTCAGGCAAACAGAAACTGAGGAGGACTCAGACTTTGTACACAATAAAAAAATATGTTGTACTGATTTTCTGTGATATTCTTTTTAATTATGAACTTGGTAAAGGTTCACAGCTCTCTCATTATTCATTCAAGGCAAGATACCCCGAAGTTCTCTTGCACACAGGCAATCTCTGAGCAGGGCAGCCATTCCCACCCCCCAGTGTTTATTTGTGCCACAGCCACTTTACAAATGAGGCAACTGCAATACCCACAGAACTACCTACCAGCCCTTTTGAGCTAGGAGCAACCCACAAGGCACATGGCAGGGGCCAGCCAAGCCTACATGATGTACGTCACTGTCATAGGGGCTGAGACAATGGACCACAAAATGATTTTTGCATACAAGAGTATTTCCGCTGCACAGTTTTGACAGCTGAGCCATCTGACACGTATCCAGTAAACCACAGTTTGCATGTCTCTTCAGAACACAAGAAATAATCCTCTCATAGGGGACTATAAACTAGGCTCTGAACGGTGAAATAATGAAATGAGTTTTTCAGTTTTTCATTGATATATATTGACTTTGTATAAATGCAATTAGTACTACTAGTACTTCTGCTACTAACCATTAGTTAAATGCGGCCTATGAATTTCAGCTGATTGAAAATATTTTTTTCTTAAGTTTTCAACTCATTTAAGCTGAAGTCTTGCATTCCAGCTCCAGCCTGGCAAAGCCTTTGCCATGGTAAGGACCACTCCCATCATCCTTATAAAAACTCATGGAAACACCTGCTTGTAGTTCTAGGCCAAAGTATTTCACATCTGGTAGGGCAGGCACATAGACTTCAGCCTAAAGCTGCAGATTAATAGGCAATTGAAATTGCTCAATACCCTATGATAATCCATGTTCTCTGTGACGATACATACTGAAGATAAAGAGGCAGGAACTGCATATATTTTAAAGAACATATGGTTTTTCAGAGTAAAGAAAACTGGATTCACTTATTTTATTTTGGAACAATGTTATGGTATCTGCCAAGTCAAATGCTTCTGCTTCTTTTTAGCAAAGCTAATCACATAAAGAAAATCAAAGTATCTCTGAAGCCCAAGTTCCTTCATACACAGTGGCTAAAGTATCTTGCAATATATAAATATAAATAAATCTGGTAGCAAGTTTCCCTGACAACCTACTTAAGGAATAAAAGTTATATATTCTTATCATAACGCAGCATAAGTAATCTGCACAGGATAAAAAGACTACAAGGGCAGAGAGAAATAGCACTGAGAAAATGAGATGTGCACTGTAACAGATGCTTTGAAGATTGCCTATGGAAAACAAACACAGACAAAAGACTGCAGAATGAATAGAGAGTAAGGACACAATTACAACCTCTGCAGCATTTATCTCCATACATTTATGTCACAAAGCACACACTGGATGTAAGTTGGTGTTACTCCCTAGTTTATATATGTAAATTAGTATTACAATTAAACAATTGCCAGAGTAAATACTAAAATACATGTAATACGTACCACTTAACTAAATGCAGTTTTATTTCTTCAGGGATAACTCTTTCCACAACAGCTATGCTGTATTTCAGCTACAGGACATTAATTTATTTACTGTGCAGTTCCACTGATCCAGATGACTGTAATAAATCAGGCTCTTTTCTCATCAGCTTCTCTTTGAGGTTGTCAGATTGGGGCACAACAGCGCAGTTCACGCTTTTATCATTATAAAAATTATTATATGTTTGCTGGGTTTTTTTAAATGGTCCTATTAATACCTCTTTAATTGATCATGACAAAGAGGTGGGCAATAACCATCTCAGCTTCATAGCCTTTTCCAAAGAGGCAGAAAGCCCTGTTCATGTCCCTGGAGGGTGAGCTACAGGCTGACAAGAGAAGCTGAACCATTTAGCACCACCTTAACAAGTGCCAAGGTTTTATTTTGACATACTGGAAAGATAAGGATGCCAAGCCCCACCAGCTACCTTCTTCTGAGCATGATGAATTCTCCCAGCACTACTAGCAAATGGAAATTTTCCAACCATTTGTTTACTTATGAAAGCCCTGTGACAAAGGGATGTTGGTAAAGATCTGGCAGCATAAGTCAAGGGAGAGGCAAGCCTCAGTCTCCTTCCAAGTGCCAATTAGCATGAATTGTCATGTGAATTGACCTCAATAATTTTGACCTCAATTCACTTAACTTATTTTCACACCTACATTAAGTTAAAAAGCAGTATGTGTATGTATACATTTATATTAAACAGATATATATCCCATTATTGATACCCTTGAGCCCTTCAGTTCCCACTTCCAATACAGTTTTAATGTGTATAATGCTTTTACAACCTTCTGATCTTTTCTTCTGCTTTGATACAGTTTTGATTATTAGACTCAACAATTATTTCCTGCTTTCTAGTCTCGATATTTGAAGCATCAATTAAGCCAATAGATGCAACCAACATGTATTATTCAAAATCTCCACCAGCTGTATCTACAGGTCACCCTTGACGAGTTTGTGCTCCGAATTTCCTTCCTTTTTTTAAATAATTCAATTTTTTTCTAATTGCTCTTCAAAAGCAAGTATATGAAAATTACTTGTCCTTTGATATTTACTGAGCTTTTAACATCCAGCTGTAGCTTCAAATCTCTAAATATTTGACATTCAAAGTTACAATTAAAAGCATAGCATTTTGACTGCAAGACCTCAGTGCATACATTTACATTCATTACTTCCAAAGATTTTGCTCCACCAACACAACTGACTGATTAGCCCTCAAGATCCCGTTGTCAAGACTGCAACAAGGGAATGAATTGAAAAGGGGGAAGGAGCAGCAACACAGAGTCCTGGAACAGTTGAACTCTTACCCTTTCCATTAAAAAGTTAATGTTACATATTGCCTGGAGCATGGCCTTTGTCTTTCTATTCCCACCTGTAAGATGGCAAGACTAATTTGGATAAATTTCCCAGTCACTTAAATAGATGTAGACTCTTGAATCCCTGAACCTTGACTAGAATTCAGGCATCAGCTCCCCCATGGAAAATCTTTCTCAGCAGGGATAAAGATGATAAAGATGATAAAGATGTTAAACAAAAAGTGGTCACACTCTCTTCTAAGAATTACCACTGACATAACATTTCTGAGTGACTGTTTCTACGTGGTGATATATACAGCCGACCACGAGATTGTCTAACTCATTAAGGCATGATCCATGTTTGGGTGCTGAAAAATCTTACCACTTCTCACAAAGGAGCAGTCAAATGTACTGTAAAAGAACAAAATTTTGCAAAAGAGGGAGTGAGTACACACAAAAAGTAGTTACTGAACTACAAAATGGGAAAGACTAATCTATTTTTGCAGTTTACTTTTAATAAGAAAATCCTAGCAACATAAAAGTCTCATTGAAGCTTCCAAAATCAGGTCTTGTAATTAAGGGAGATGGGAAATCCATCAGCTGCATCACTGTGACTCGTCATTTTCCACTGCATCAGAAGAAAGTTTAGCAGACCTTTACTGAAAGGTGCATTTCTCTGTCAAGAGCATCTCCACAAAGTTTACATGCTACCTATCCTGGCTGTTAGAGCCAGGAGAGAAAACCTCACCAGACCAGCACTTGCATGAGCCTATCGTCAGCACTGACCTGCCAAGCAGAGATCTTTACCTTTGTACTTTTTCACTTTTTTGATATTCCAGCATCATGACCTAAAACATGCTGTCCTTAAAAAATCCAACTATTCCTCACCAGATGAGGAATCAGGGCCAAAAAGGCTGCAAAGCAGTAAAATAATTACATGATAATCTGCTAGATTTGTGACATAGCTTGTACAAACGCTACCATGAAACACAATTCTCTAGGGAAAGAAAAAACATTTAATTAGGTCTAAAATATCGCAATAATAAATTGTCTAACAAGGTTCCACCTCCATCCACAATAATTGTGCTTTCCACTTACCTTGTCACAAAAGACCTTGATCTGGCAGTAGGCTCGGTGGATGGGTTTATTGCTGCGGTTGTTGTAGCTGTACGTATCGATCTGAATCATCAAAGGAAGCCCTTTTACTCCTTTTTGTGAGGAGAAGTCTGTGCTCAAGCAATTCACTGTGATGAAAATCTGTGTGCCAGAGAGATTACTTTTAAAATGTGGTACAAACAATGATTAAACTTCCAGAAACACATGAAAACAAATGGGAAAACAAAAGCAGATACACCACCCTACCCACCCCCCCAAAAAACCCAACAGTTACTAATTCAGCTATGATGCATTCTCTGGCAATTCACACATTTGTTCTCCACTTCTGTCCTAAATCCAACAAAGATGCTTCCATCCTGTGAAGTAGGACAAAATTTTAAGGCATGTATCAGCACTTCAGTTTGGATCAGAAGCTCACATTTGAGTTGAATCATTTGGTTGTCCCAACTTACCATGCTTTGGTTCACACCAGAGAGTTCAGAGTACATGAGCTGGATTCTCTTTGGAAGAGCCAGACCAGAAGTTGCGTTCTGTGAGCACTCCTCAGTTGCTTCAGCTGCTAATGGTTGCTCAGTCCATGGGAACTGACTAAAGACAATCTAAAACCTCCTAAAATGTGGTTCGCGTGGATGTCAAGTCTTTAGCCCTGACTTGCTTCATTCTAGAAATCTGCTCTGTATGTTTGCACTGTTTGTTAAAAGTGCAAATAGGATCAGCTGGGTTGGAAAGGACCTCGGAGATCATCAAGTCCAACCCTTCATCCACTACCACCACGGCACTAAGTGCCACATCCAGTCTCACCTTAAAAACCTCCAGAGACAGAGATCATCTTGCTTTGTCCTTTCCAGCTGCCTTTGGTCTGGCTCGTTCTTCTGACAGCTCACAATTCAAATTCAGTGGGGCAATGATAAGCCATACCCTTTTTTTTTATTTTACAAATTTTCTTCACACTGTCATCAGGGGTACCCCTTCCTCCATCCCATCAAGAGATACCCTTGATTTTTACTTCAAGGGTCCTTCATTGTCTTCTTTCAATTTCAAAAATGCATCTCATCCTGTCTTTCAAACTGGGAAGCTCATTGATAAAACTACTGCCTACCTCTTCTCAAAAATCCTCTTTGTCACGTAGTAACCACTTAACTTGACATTGCATTCTGTTTCTGGCAAGCCCCCTACTTGTCTGTGCTTCAGAAATCCACCTCTTGCTCTTCTTCTACAACCACTTATGTCAGTTGATAGCCACTAGTCACCTCCTTCTCTCTAACTCCATTGGTACCATGGGACGAGGTGTGTCTCATCTGCCTGTCTGTACAGGACCTGGGAGAAGGATCTCCCACCACCAAAGTCTCACAAGGATTATTCTGATGCAAAGCAAGCATTGTGAACTCAAATACCATTGATAGCTTTCAGTCAGGATATTGTGAATGACACTGGATAAAAATCCAGTTTTCTGCCCAGTGAGGAATATGTGCATTACATAGTAATTTGGGGCAATTATGCACTGACCTGATTCTACTTTTAATTTTTCCTCTGTTTTAAAAAGAAAAACAAACCGCCAAACAAACAAAATCCCAAAACTGTGAACTAGGGAAAAGGACAAAGAAAACTACCAGTATCTCCTGAAACAAGAGGATGTGAAACCTGACACTCAGGAAGGAAGAGATCTCAAACAGATCTCTCAAACAGACCTGATGCACACCTTGCTGGGCAGAGGAGGGAGCAGTAGGCCACTGGTCTGGGAGGATTCAGGAAGGAAGAGCATGAAGGAACCCCTCCCTAATCCGCAAACAGGGAAAATAAACCAACTGTGTGGCTGTTCAGAATGCAACATCCCTAAGAAAGGCAGCTGAGAATAAAGAAGGTCTCCCAGGGCTGGTGGGGCATACTTCACCCTCATGGCAGAAGTTACCATTACAGTCATGGTCTTTATGATGGAGCCAGCTTGTTTACCTGACTGAGCTAATGGCCCCTCCGCTTTCTGCTTCTGATTCTATCACAGAACTGCATTTACAAACGAAACAGTTGAACTTTAACTGCGGGAAGAGGAGGGAGGCGGGGAAGGGCCCTAGGTGAAACTCTGATTTTGAAGCTGATAGTGTTCTTTCTGTTTCAAATTACAAGTTGGTCTCTCCTCCAGCTCCAAAGGTAAGCATAAATACGGGTGCATATGCCTTTGAAATATAACAGCCTGAATTTCATTTGCCTTCAGACTCCTTTACAGTGTCAAGGCAACAGTTTAAACTGTATGTGAACATACAGGAGTGGAAAGAGGTCTGGCATAAAACAGAAATCTGGTCTCACTATACTTTAGCTCATACTTCTGCACAAGGATTTTCCAAACTCTAAGGTGACACGTGAGAGGGAACATGCAGGCTTTGCATCTACTCAGCAGTTTGTACATCTGCAACATTTGCTGCATGCTCAGCTGAGAAGTAAAAAAAGATCTTGTCCCACCTTAATCAACTACATACACTGTGTGTCATCTCTTTCACTGCCTCCACAATCACAGAGCAGAGTAGGAGCAGCTGGGGAAGATAGACTTTATTGTTTCAAGAGTCCCTATACAGCAATAACAGATTATTCAGCATGAATAATAGATATGTGCTGTAAGATTCAATATCTTGTCCTGACACGGTAATACATCAGGATCTCTCTGAGAAGCAATGACTGTACGTTCATGTACATGAAATGTACTATACTTTCTGCCATATCATTTGCACCTCACAGATAGACAGATGGATTCGAATTAACATAGATCATTCATTTGGGGGAAATTTTCTGTCTCCACGCAATATTCTATTAGCTTTCCTGTAAAGCACAACACTGACTTTAGATTCAGAAAACATGGGAAGTGTGCAGAGGGAAGGGGAAGAGGGTGTATTTCTGTTCTTGAAGTTGATTTTAGGGTCTCCTCTTTTTTTTTTTTTTTTTTGCACAACTAAAGATTCGCACCAGTTTTAATACAGTGGTGCAGCGGGCTGCTATGGTGAAGAGGACCTGGGGAAAAACCTGGACAGTCCCTTCTCTCTCCCCTGCTCTGACCAGAAACCACCTCCACAACACAGTGATCTGCTCTGAGCAGCAATGATTTCAATTGCCTGTCCAAGCACAGCCTGCTTTGCCCTTTACAACCCTCATCTTCCTCTCTTTCTACCTCCTGTCCATAACACAGGTACTCCCACTCTTTCTGAGACAAGGGGCAAAACAACCCCATCTTCAGACATGAAAAGAAAAAGCACTGCTTTACTTCTCCTGGCAGATACCCAGGTTTAAGATCCTCCTTCCTGAGGTCTCTTGCATAGTAGAAATGACAGTAGCAGGAGTAGAAATCAGTTTCCCTCCCCAGCTCTGTCTACACTTGTCTTAGAACTCTATTAATAAAAGTGACTATAACTGTCTATCTGAATTAATTTACAAACTTTTTTTTTCCCCTGTGCAAACTGGATTTTAACAATGTTTTGCTATCAATTGGGTTGTCATTATAGTGATGTCTTTTTTTTTAATGTCAGTATATCTCAGATTAGAGCAATTAATGGCAGCGTTCCACCTATCTAGTCTCCAGCTCAGGCATGCCGTTGGTAATGAAATACTAATTTGGAGAAACATCTGCTGCTGAGAAAGTTTCAAAAGTGGCCTAAGATAACGACAGCTCTTCTGTTTGATATATGGCATGTCTAGAAAAAGCACTCTCTCTTTCAGGGAAGGCACTCCTCCATGGTGTAGCTGCTATTATGCGAATTACTGACTGTTTGTTAAATACTGCAGCATAATTAGGGATGTACAAGACACAAACACAGTAAGCTGCCTTAAGAGAAAACAAGGCTCAGAAGTGCATTTCCCTTTTTATCATTTAATTCAGCCAACATGACTCCTGCTGTGATCTCTCAGCTTATACACCTTAAAGGTCTACAGTTACGAAACTTTTAATATAAGCCTTTCATTACTATTTACCTTTCTGGCTCCCATTGTCTCAGAAAGAGCCAGGGGCAGAAGGGAGGGAAGAGTGTGTTATGGCACAAAATCAGAAACTTACAGCAACTTCTCTACTGAATACTAGTAATACATAGCACCTACACCTGGATGATGGGTCTTTAAAAACCCTGTTTTTAAAAAGTTCATCCCTCCAGACTGTAACAACAAAGAGTTAAATGACGCGTCTCTCAAATGAGTAACATCAATCCCATCACTCCTCCTATACACAATAAGTGTGGTTTTATAGTTTCTCCTGCCAGCCGTTACCTTATAAATCCCACACAAAGGTAAAACCTTTGTTTTATTTCAATATAAATGTCTCCAGCAAATGTTTGCACTACTCTTTTGAAGCTTCCTCAACCCACACCACACCCAGGCAACTACATAAAAATGCCATTTGCCTTGAATCTCAGACGCATACTTACCAAGTATACACTGGATTTCAACATTATGTGCTACCACAGGTTAACTCTTCTTTAATATATACACGTGTGTGTGCATGTCTCACATATATATATATATGCACACTTGCACAGACAGACATGGATTATTAAAGTAGTTGCCAAGTCTAATCCTACATAATTTCTGGTACTAACTCCCCAAAATGAAGCACCTCTTCCTTCAACCTTTAAATTTTGAGAGTAGAGAAAATGTTAATTTCCTTCCTAATTAAATTAAATTAAATTTGATGTAACTTAAGAAGGAAATTTGTGATTATGAACAAAATAATTCTTATACTAGTCAAAGCCTGTCCTAAGTATCACTAGCAATGTTAAAGAAATATGGATTGGCACAATACAAATCGCTGCTAGAGATAGTTCTGCTCTACAAGCTTGATTTTACCATTGTGCCTGCTGGAATTGGAGCTCACTATGGTCCACAATATCCAAGAACCTAATCCTGCAAATCACTCACTCTTTGAAAACAGCTTATTACTGTATGGGCTATGCCAAAACTCATTAAATAACTGGAAAGGTTCCCAGAGGCTTCAGCATGCTTTGGATTAAAGATCTACATTTCAGTTAAATATAGCAGGACAATGACTGCACGCAAGTATACACAGCAACTGCAGAGTGCACGAATCCTGTGCACACCAAAGGGCATATGTCAGCACCTGCCTCAATTATATATCCACCAATATGTCTCTTTACCACATGTCCAAGTTGTGGTGCTCAGCAGAAACCAGTAACCTCTTGGTATCACTGAAAGTAATTTTTTGTGTCTTTAAGGTGACATTTTTCTTTAGCAACTGCTCACTGAAGTAACATCTTTGAATTTAAGGTTAAAAAGCATTTTCCATAAAAATATTCAATTAATGTATTGTTTCAGAATTAACACCGTCCTAACCACTTTAAATTAGAAAATTACCAATCACAGAAAAGGCATATCTCAAGGAATTGGTAGGATTTATGACAAATATATTCTCCTTTGACCAGGAGAATTCTAGTTCATAATTATCTTTCTTGCAAACTAACTTCTCAGCGATTAGACTGTAAGCAGACAGATGAACGTCTATCAAAAATGAAGCTGAACTCTGTTCAAAAGCCTCCACTAGAACTTTGTCAACCAGCCAAATGCTGCAAAAAAAATCTTCTGTAGGGCAACAGCAAGGCAACTACCTACCTTCTAGCATATTATAAATAGACTTCTAAAAGTCATTCAGTTCTTGTTAATTGTTGTTTGTTTCCTCACCTTTTTTTTAAAGAACTCCTTTAAAAATACCAAACACAGCATTCAGGTTCAACCAAAGGGAGCTGACAAATCACCTTGCCCATAAATGTTGCATATTTATACACAGAACTAAATACAGAAGTGAAACAAAGATGGATTGTACAAAATTGTTCTTCTCTTCCTACCTCTGTTCCCTTACAGTACAATATATTTGTCTTAAGGAAGCATAAGGTAGAATTTGACATGGCTACAGTCTTCCCCTTATTTTCCCTGTATCCTGCTCTGAACCACAAGCCCCACAGCGACCTCTAGATAGGGCCCCAGTAGAAAAGGATGTTGTTCTAGAAAAAGGTAAGAATACACCAGGACAAACTCTGCTCTGCCAGAAGGCAAGGGGACTGCTGTCAAGCAGATACAGCAGAAGAAACGCCAGCAGAGTGGCGTTTCTGATTTTGGTGCCATTTCCTAAGTCCACACAAAGCAATAGTGAGATTATTCCACAGCTTGACATGAGCTTTCCATTGACTTGTTCTGCCAAGCAGCAGCTGAAAGACAAGGCACCAAGCATGGGGAGCTGGAGCCGACAGCTCAGTTCCAATCACATTACTGGGGTAATAGAGGGAGGCCTCTACCTCTGAATTCCTGTTTCTTCCACATAAGACCCACATGAGATGCTGCCTTATCAACCCTTAGCAGGCTCACTGTTAGCAGGCAGACTGGCTGCCACACCCGTGCTCTTATACCCTCATCCTGAAAGGCTTGGAGGAGGAGGAGTGTCTGCTCTGCTAATGTGTGGGAGGAGAAATCCGGCTTTAAATGAGGAGAAATAGGGTTTAAATCAGCTGCCCTCCAGGTGGAGTAGGAAAGTGAGAAATCTAATGTTCCAGATAGGTCTTCCCAGATGCGAGATTTAGTCTCCCAGGAGAGACAGGCATATTTGGATATGCGATTTCTGCTGCTTTTGTTTGATTTTCCAGATCACTCCCCTGTGCACTTCCAACAAGAAGTCCATTTTCTTTCTTACTTCCTAGGCCAGCAGAGCACTTCATCACATCCCATCTCAGAGGCCCTGCAAAGAACTGCTCTGTGCTACTCTTGTCTGACTCCAAAGAGAAAAGCCATTGTGCCTCTGAGTGGGTTAAGTTTTAATCTTGAAATTGTGATGGAAAAGGGAAAACAACACTGAGCAGAAACAATGGAGCCAGTTGAAAGATCATCATTCAAAAAGCTTAGGAAAAGAGTCTGTAATTATGCCTTGAAATTCTTCATCTCTCTTGGATGAGGTAATTGCTGGAGAAAAAACAGCCTTCAGTGACGTGCCTCAGAGTTTACAGCTTTCCAACACCACAAGGGCATCCTGTGGGAATCCCCAGACCCAGTGCAACTGGTTGTTGTATTGGACTCTCCCACAGGAGCAAGCAAGTGGGTACATGTACATGTGCAGGGAGGGAGACACTTTATTGCAGGCAAGGTGGTAACCTTTCACATACAGCCTGATTCATGCTTCATAGCTCAACACCAAAGCGTGTTATGAATCCTCTTACTTTTATCAATACATTTGCAGTTCAAGTTCCTAAAAGATCAGATATTTATTAACTATCCCCCAAAATAAATATGCATAAGCTAATTTGCATTTTAATTACTACTTCCTGCAGAAATACAAGGGGCTTAAATTTCACTCCTGACAGTTTTTTAGTCCAGCAACAGTAAGAAAGTCTTTATTTTACAATCTTAGTATGTTTTATTTCCAGTGATCATTGCAACAGTTGTGTTCTTCATGTAGTGGCACCCAAGGCAAGAGCAATGTGAATGGTGTGAGATTAGAACAAAATGTCCCAAGGTTAACACCTGACATTAGTGGATGTGACTTTCTTGTTTCTAGATCAACATGGTGTCTTGCTAAGTCTGGCTAGCAGCTGCAAATGCAAAGAACTGCCAGCCCTGGCAGCAGGGACAAGACTGCCATGCTCTAGCCCTGGTAGCACTTCTGTAAAGGTCCCTGAGAAAGTCTGTTTGTGTTGAAGATCCCAAATCTGTATTTGCTGTATCTCCTTGCATAATGATCACACACACACACAACAGTCACCTCTTGTGACTGCAGAGGACAACATACAGCTGTAGTTCGAAATGGAATCACAAAACAGGGAAGTATCTGAGGCGGTGACAATGTAATCATTAGATGAGTAAATATAACTACATTAGCAACTGGCCAAGTACAACTGTTTACCAAGGCCTGCTTTTGAAAGAGCTGGGTGGTTTTCAGAACTATTGTCTTTTTTTTTTAAGATGTGCATCAGAGATGAAAATCCCTCTTACCACAAACCTCAGCACCTTCAGTCAGCGAGTCAGGACAGTGAGTATTAATACCACCGCCCCGTGCTCGACACAGTCTCTCACAGGACTCACTCACTCCAATGCAATCTCTCTAATTCTCTGTTAGAAATGCAGTGGGGAATTGTGCATGAAGATGTCTCTGTATTTGAAAGATTCATTGCATTACTTGAACATTGGGCATTTTGTATTCAACATGAAAATGGTATCTCAGGAGTTTGCCAAGCTCAACAGTGTTTGCTGTTTAGTAACTCTACATCCCCAAGAGTACTGTATTACCCTCACTCATTTTAGACAGCCTATTTCCCTTGTTGTTTGCCTTCCGGGGGCCAACTTCTTCTTAGAATTACCGGCAGCTTTCCACTTCTCCCACACTAGTCCATGCAGCTGAAGCACTCTGACAGCCTTTGTACAACCTTATCTGTAAGAAACTCTTCTGTTCTGGTTTATAGGTCCAGTTGTGACTTAGCAGTCACAACCCTGAATGAAAAACTCCATGCCTGAGGGTACTTGACCATTTAAAAAAAATAAAAAGTAAAAAAAAAATGCATTCGTCCTCAAAAATACATTTGTTCCCAATTGCAAGGACAGTCTGTGTAACACTATGAAAAATAATGGCACCAACACAAGGGAAGGTATAGTCTAACTTACAGAGTATTGATTATTTGAGATGTTCCTAGTGTAGAAAGTTGATAGTTTACAGAAAGAAAACATTCACCTTGTGTCCTACACCTGATTTTGCAAATAAGAAAAAAATTTCTACTGTTTCTCAGGCTGGGCACCTACCAGCAACCCTTCTTATATGTCAAAAAGTAGGGAAGTGAAACAGTGACTATGGATACATGGTATTTATATAGAGATACCATCTGCATGGCTTTTCCTCACCTTTGCCTCCTCATTGACATCCCAAGTAAAGGACACGGCATTAAATGCAATTTCTTCAATATTCCCAATGGTATTAAAACTCTCCTTGTAATCAGCTGTAAGAAAAAACAAACAAACAAAAGACCCATGAAAAAAAATTGAACTTTCACCGTTCATAGTACATCTTTGCTTCTTCATCTGGGTTCTCTAACACATCAAAACTACCTCTTGTGCTGTTTATAATTCATTAATAACCTTAATTGCAAACAGGTAATACAAGGCAACTTGAGTCATATGCACAGTATATCACTGGCTGATGTTCTAACAAAATATTGCTTGCTCTCAAAAAGAAGTAAGTGTGACTCTAGTGACAATGAGCAGGTGCATTTCATTAGCTTGGCCAAAAAATGGCCAAAACTGGAAAATTAACTAAAACACTATTGAAGCATTTAAAGAGACTGTTCAAAACTTGACATAAATAAATAGCATTACAGTAAATCCTAAAGAAGCTTTCTAAAAGGCTAAGAGCTATAATTGAAGGATATCATTAGTAGTGTACATTTCTTGCAAAGCTCTTTCAACTTTCCTAGGAACTGCACCAGGTGCTGGATCAATGTTTCTCTATTAAAAAAAAGGAAAACAAAAAAACAAACAAAAACCAACACCACAACAAAAAACAAACCAACAAAAAACTGCAAAGAAACAAACCCACAAAGATCCTTTTTCCAAAGTTTTTATGCAACTAAAACAGCAACCAAACAAATGTATTTTTAAGTTGTCTGACTACACAGTCTGCACCTTCTTCTCACTTCTTCTGAAAGGGCTGTTAATATTATCAATAAGGTAGCTTTTAGCAAGGAATGAAAGCAAAAGGGAGGAAGATTTCATAGTCGACCCAACAGTCCCCCAGAAATAGTAAGGGTGTAAAACCATGTAAAACAGACAACTCTCAGGTCTTCTTTATTATTGAAAAGAGGAACAAGCCACCTTTTTCTCTCCCTTTGCTGGTCAGTTTAACACACTTTCTTCTTTTTGTTGACAGATTAAGAGAAGTGCCAGGTAATATCTGCTTGATTAAAGGAACTTCCAGATTGTTCACACAAATGCATCAACTCTCTCTGGGACATATATATTTCCTAAGAATCCCCCAAGGGTTGTAACTGGACTCGGTGCCAGAAGGCTGAAATTACTCCCTTGATCTAATGTTTGCCCAAGTCTGTGCCTTAGAAGCATGCTGATTCTTAGCTTTGTAATAAGTTATGGAGAGAGGATGTTTTTGTATTCTGTGAGGCACACAAATGGTTTCAATATTCATTTCCTTTGCTCTTCTAAACTGTTGGTCTCTAAAAAATAATTTCTACATAATAATTGCTATGAGATCATTTACAACAAAACCATTTCTGCAAGGAGGATTATTTAACATTTGAGACATGCAATCAGTATACTTTTCTCTCATCTAAAACACAAGAATGCTGACATCTCACTGGGCAACTGAAACTCTGTCTCTGGGACACATAAATGGTTTGGATACAATAAAAAAATCACTGTTCAGACCCTAGGAACATCACGAGATATTTGGTAATGTAGTAAATTAACACAGTATTTGAGAGGGCAGGCAGGCTTTTCATTCCCACCAAGAACTCAGATCTCCTTTCTAACTGAAGTCATTGGCTTCACTATCTAAATTCAGTATGGGAATGCAAATGAGAGGAATTAGAAGACACATAAGTAGTTTAATATGCATGTGCACACATCCACCCACCTCTAAATTTATGATTCACCAGAAAGTGCCTTGTGCAACTGACTGCTGCATATGGGCGTGCTGTGTAGGTGCACTTTGGAAAGACGTGAACAAGACGTCTCGTAAAGACACTTGTTTTCTTCTCCTAAAAGGCTGTCAGAACCTCACATCCCACCAACCTTTCCCTTCCCCCCACATATGCCTCTGCTTCCTTAATTGCCATACACAAATCTCATCGAGTGTCTATGCGACATGCTGTTAAAAAGCAGAAGTGTATCCTATTCCTCTCAATTTACAGACAATTAAAGAAGGATCTTCAGTTGATTAAGAAAGAATTTACATCCAAGGATATTTGAAAGTTGTTAGAGTGACTACAATTTTTCCTCTTCTGCTGCTGTGAGTTACCAGAAAGTTGGGGTTTTTCAATATTCAAGAAAATGGCTGTACAGGAATTATTTCCTCTTGTGTTACATAAACTGCATAGTAAACAATGGCAAATTTTTAATGTTAAATACTAATCATGCATTACATAACTTTGTAGTAGCCTTTGTAGCTTGTATATATATATAGCAGCAGTGCACATAAATAATACAAACTATCCCCCAAAAAAAAACCATAGGCAAGTTTCTGGAGCACAAAGATTCCACACCTACTCTTCATATTTGAACCTGTCCTGGTATTTCACAAATTATTTTACTGATTCTAAATAATCAATATTTGCTGCAACTTAGTATTGAATTATTTATTTCACATTATTTTAAAAGAAAAAGCTAGTGATCAAACGTCATAGCACTGTGAAAAAGACAGCTGGTTTTTTTGCCCTCTTTACCCATGCTAAAAAGAGTGAACATGCCTTCCTCCTTCTTCAGAAAAATCAATTATAGCACACAGCCTAAATTTTAGAAAATGCCTTACCTTCTTGCTTAATAAGCATCAAGCCTTCAGGTTTATTCCTCAAGCACTAAGGACTTGCTTACATGTAAGTACAAGCTTATGCTATTAATATCAATGCATCTACAGACGGGGTACTGCATCTAATCCATTCAACCATCCTTTCTCCCAGGAGGTGCACCAGCCAGTACACAAAACAAATTAAAGCAGTGACTGACCCCAGTGTGTCTGGAGTGAAGCAGCAACTCACTATTTCCTCTGATCTCCAAAATATAACTGCAGGCCAGAAGGCAGACAGACAGACCTGTGCCACTGTGGAAAGCAGCACAAGCACAGTCCCCACCCTTATCTGAGGGCTGAACAGCTGGAGCCCAGAACTAGAGCATCCCAAAGGCATTTGATCTTCTGCCTGCTAAAGACCACATCATGCTCTAGATTAAAAGTGCATTCATAAACAATTAAAAAGAATTCACAGATGTTAAACATGCTACAAACATGAAGTTAAAATAATATTAAAGACTATAAACATTTATGGAACAGGTGATGCAGATATACAGACACCTAATTCTCTCTGTTAACTACACAGGGCCTGGACAGTAACTCAGTATTCCTTTACAGGACCCCTACAAGGTCCTGAATTTTTAATGTAAAGGGAAATCTTCATAGAGTCATTCAATATAATTTTGCATGGAAGGAATCCCTAGACATTATCTGGTTCAAGGAGGGCCAGCTTCAAATTTGGATTAAGTTTCCCATTTAGATCATTTGATGGCAAATCTGGGAGATTGCTAAATGCAGCTTGATACTTGTATGGGAAATGTAGTTGGGATCTATTCTGGCCTAATAAACCAAATAGGCATAAGGTAAGTGCCAAAGAAAATTAAATGTACTTCAGAAATACCATACTTGGTAAGGGCTAAGGCCATATTTCAGTTGTTCTCAAGAAAACACTACTGAGCAACATCTGGGTCTTTCTTCTGAAAACTCTGAGGTGAACCATGCTCTTACAGCTCTTACATCTGACAAGGAGTGCTATATCAGTAAGTCTTACTACACTGGGCTGTGCTCATGTTTGCAGTCCGAATAAAACATACGCACCGGAGTGCCTCAAAAGTCAGCACAGACCTATTTCATCTCAAACCAATGGAAAATTAAAAGACATTCACTTTAGCACAGGTAAACACACAGCTCATGTACAGCCCTTGTTTTGCAGAGCACTATTTTACAGAATATGCATCATAAGCTGACTCATTGGGGAAAGGGACTGAAATGTGCCAGGACACTACAAGTGCAGTGGAGTCAGAGGGTGTTGGCATGGCAGTGGAACAAGCTCATGAGCGCATACTTTCAAAGGTATGAGCATTTAGTACTGTAAGCTTGTAGTGACTAGTACAAAAAACTAGGCAGCCTTCAGAAACAGATGTGATGTGACACACTTGCTTTTTTAAGGTGTCACAATAGGAGTCATTTGGTGATTTTACTGCCTGAACTATACCAAAGGGCAAGAAAAGAAAAGAAAAGAAAAGAAAAGAAAAAAGGAAAAAACCCAAAGAAGTTGGGGAAACAGTTCAGCCAGAACAATGATGATAAGAGGCAGAGAGGAGATTCGGGAGGAGGAGCTGCTTTGATAAAACACACTTGACCTTAAGTGGAGCTCTGCGGAGGCTGCAGCATTTCAAAGGCTAAAGGCATTGTGTGAGTAGAAACACTTAGGTACTGATTCCCTGATCACCCAGTTCAATTGCCCCTGAAGTCTTGTGGTGTTCTCTACCAGTAACCCTGCTTTGTTTTCGCACCCCTCTCTGCCTCCTCTCATTCCTGCCATTCAATGGTTTGGTTCCCTCAGGCGGTCAAAACAAGATAGACTTTGTCTGCTTTGGTCTTGCCGACTCCTTTGACTGGAATCCTGCAGATGGCTGCATGTGTAAACTGCACGTGGGAGGGGAGAAGCACTTGATGTCTAGACACTGCCACTGATTCAAATTTCAGGCTCCTCGGTAGAAGGTACGTGTTCTTCCTCTGCTAAAATCTCCCAAGCATGTGGATAGGGCAGCTGTGGCTGAAAGAGGCTTGTAAATACCTTAGATGGGATGAACGGTAAACAGATCTCTCAGGATAGCACACCAGAGCTTGTTCTCCCTCAGTGCTGACACCAACAAGACTCAAAGTCTGCGAGTGTAGAAGTCCTGTGCCCTCACAGTCACCAGGATGATGGCATCCTCACTCTCAGGCTGCACTTCCACATCAATTAGCTAATACAGCTGTTACTGGCTACTATTGTTACTGGATCAAAGACTGGATCAGCCTTTGAAAAACTAAAGAAAACAAACATTCCGCCACTCCTGAGGAGATGCAGACCCCAACTTCCCAGCTGCAGAAGGTGGATCACTAAATACACATGCACGGGGCAGCTCTTCTGTGTAACTACTGAGAAGCATTCCCTCTGCATGCTCCCTATCCTGCTCCATAGTCCCTGTTGTCCAGTCCTAGCAGGGATGAGCCATTGGCAAAAACTGCGGTACTGTGCAAGGTATCAGAGCTTTCCATATCTGAAATCTTCCTTGAAACATCTGGAGATCCTCTTACACTTACCAATGTCGAGGACCCTCTGTTTAGCTGTGTGCTGCCGGGAATGCCAGTACTTCCAGTATTTCAGCTGTTCATCTCTGTTTTTATCCTCACTGAAAACAACCATGACCACACTCTATGAAAAAAACCACCAGAAACCACATTAGTTAAAATAATTAATAGTCAGAAACACAAAAATTAAAATCTCCTATATGCTTCTAATGCTGATCCAGTCACCACCTTGTCCTCATACTTTGGTTGTAAAAGATTGCTAGGTTTTAATCCAGTCCAATACTGCAATGCACTTAAAGACTCCAGGCAGAGGAAATATAGTTGGAAAATAATGCAAGGCCCAGGATTGTGTTCCTGAAAGTCCAAATAAAATTTAATCATATTCTTAGATTTAAGAAGTCTACGTTCCCTTTATTAAAATGTGGTCATTTCAAAGTGAGAGGATCCCCAATTCTGATTGAGTCCAGTCAAAGCGATGGAGTTCAGATTCTTTGTCACTGTGGAAGATAACATTACACTGAAAGGGATGTGTTGTTATGGAGCTTCACCTCACTGGCTAAGGCAGGACATTTTCAGTTTTACCATACACAGTCAAAATACCCTTCTTGGGAGCAGAACTCTTGCATACTTGTATTTAATGACAAACTCAATGTAAGTATTTACTGAGTTTTGCTGAGGTTTTCACTTCATGTTCTAAATTCCCTTTGTTAAACTGTGTGATTCAAAGCAAACAGATTGAAACTTTATGCAAAATTTTATATAAGCAATAAAGTTTTTTTTAAAAATCCCTGCTGTAGCCAAGCAAAACAAAAAAAATAAACACAACACAATGAATAAATAATCCTATCAGGTAAACTGAAGTGAAAATAAAGCACAGAGAACAAAAAAATCACTTTTAAATATCCTCTTTTGTTCCTGTTCTTCCTTTAGTCTCAAGACACTAAGGTCAAACCATCATCAAGCTGTTTCATAAGCTGAGGAGCTGGATCACAATTGATTCGTGATCTGTGTCGCTCCACACAGTCACCACTGTAACCCTTCACGTGCTCTGTGACCTTTTGCATAAAAGCTGAACACCATCACCACATCTTCCATGTCCAGTCTCTGCGTGGGCACAAGGCAATATACGCCATGGACAAGCCCTGAGTTATGCCTGTGCATACTGGCTGGCCATCAGGTACGTGCTGGCTGGCCAGCACTAACCAGATCTGACCATGCCAACCAGCTTTTCCACCAAGGACAGCATTAATCTTTTTCCTCTATGAAACACTTACATGGAACTTGTAGAGGTTTAATACCTTCAAAACCTCTTGCACCTCTGTCAGGTTTGGATGGAATTGGCAATAAATTCAAGAGTCGCCTGAGTAGGGCCCTGGCAAACAGAACATGATCGTGAAAGTTGCACGTGGTTTCACAATCTTCTGTAAACTACATCCTCCAAAAGGATGTGGCCTCATCTCTCTTTTACAACTTCAACCCTTCTGTTGCCACAGCTTCAAAACTCATGTGGCTGTGCACTGAACCAGGCCTATGAGGACTGGTTTTCAGTCAGACCAGTGAGCTCCCGTCTCCTGTTTCAGCTCTGCAAGTGCTAGAGCTGGAACCAAAAAGGGGGAAGGAACAGGTGGCAGGGAAAGAGATTTTGCAGCAAGAGAGAAATCTTACATCAGCTTTAGCCAACAGTGTAACACTACAGCCTCATGCTCTCAGGAAACCAGGCTAGAAATTAACTGCTAATCCAGGTTTCCAAATCATTGCCTCTGTTAAAGACGAGTCTCTCTAAACTTTATGTATGATAGAAACATATAGGTTGTTGTCTGCTTCATTGCTCACACTGACTTTCATCAGTTCCTTTTACTAAAGTCACATTCTTACAGTACTTCGTTTATTTGGATGGAAACATTTCCACAGCCTCATACATATGCAGCCCTGCCAGCTCCAGGGTAAAATTTACAGGGCAGCAACTCTGAAGCTCATTGTTCATTCCAAGGTTACTGGGTTAGGATTTGCTAATTCAAAAACATTACCAAGGCAATCAGGAGGCCCATTCCCCAAAGTAGATTTTGCTGAATACACAAGCTCCAGTCCCACCCCATGGAATTTAAGATGCAAATCATTTTGTCATAGTTATGGGTGAATATCAAGTGAAAGCTCATACTTAAACAATGTAAATGATTTAAAATTTATGTCACAAAGGATGGAGTCAACTCTTCATGTTTTATCTGAAATGCACTGGAAAGCAGCTGATGATGTGCACAAGTAAGTGAAGGTAGACTACAAGTAGATGTAGCTGTTCTTGGATTTCTTTACTTTAATCGTGGCAGTGATAAGTTCATCAGTGCCAAGTGCAGTCTCTGTGTCATAATCATTCTGCCAAACCACAGACTGAGGCAGATATGTATATAATTAACTTGTAAGATCACACTGAAAAAACTAGATCCCAAAACATTTGTTGCCACCATCAGTATGGTGCTCTCCCACCTTTACATCGAGCATGAGAATAAGTTTGCTCTGTCCTCTCCCACAAGAAAAAAATTTATTAAAAGCCAACCAACCACAACTACATCTATGTACAGCGCTCCATTCCCACCTAGGAAAGAAATGGGACTGTACCCTGACTTTGCTGATGGGATGCCGGAAACATTTGTTATCACCCGTCTCACTCAGGGTGATGGCGTAGAACTGTCCTTTGTTCAAGTAGGTCATGGGCCCCTCCCCTTGCTTTTGACGCAGAGACTTGGTAGCTTCTAGTGTATACTGAAAAGTGCTGCTGAAAAGACAAGGAGAGAAACATCAACAAAATCCGTATCACTTTCTCCTTTTCTCTTTGTCCCCATTTATTTACGTATTTCATGCATTGCATAAGGCGTAAGAAGCTAATAATAAAATTCCAGGAAAAGGTCACATGGCCATTTAAAAATGCACTTTTTATTTCAAGTTCATCAGATCTGGCAACAAAATGTAAAAGTATCTGAACTGTAAGTCTCTTGGATCAAAGACTACATCTTTACTTTCTCTGAAAAGAACCATTATGAAGTACAAGACTATGTAACCCACAGTGAGAGTGTTAAATACCAGGCGGGAATTCAGTATGATTTGCAGGAAATCACAAACTCCACAGACATTTAAACTTAGAAGTGTCACAGAAAGAGAAATAAATAAATAATTATTTTTTAAAAACCCAACCAGAATAAAACTTGTTGCAAAAGATGGACTCGGAGAATGAAAAGTCCAATTGCTACTTTCAGCACAGTGCAGGGAAGGAATTCAAGGAGAAGGGACAGTAAGTTTATTTGTTTAAAGACAACATGCAAATCAAGGTTTTTACAAGCTTTCTTTTCAAAATTAGTCAGACAGAACAAAGTGCCTACTTTTAGTTGCATCCTGCAGCCAAGTAACCTCCTTTTAGAAAAACAGAAAAAAAATAGAGAAAAGGTTTGCCCTTGTGCTGAAATTTTAGATCTTCAAAAAGACCCTCCTTCATAGAAGAACTTTTCACTTTTAAATCATGAAAAGTTAAAGCCTTCCTAGTGAACTCTTAGCTGGAAACAATTCTCACTGAGCCTCTTCCACCTGCCTCCTCCAGTAACAGGCTTGAACAATCATCCAATAAAAACGATGCCTGCAGCTCCTCACATTTTCTTAAATGAAAATAATGTTCACCATGCAGAAAAAAAAAAAAAATCTTCTCTTCAAACTGCATAGGAAGTTTAATGCAAGGAGTCGCAGGGTGTCCTCATGAACTGGAGATGTGGGAGAAGCAATTTCACAAAAGTCCTAATTCAACACAGTATTTAAGCAGTGTCAGAGCAGAATCAAAAGGAGGAATATACTGATGCAAAACAACAGTGTATCCTTAACTTTCTCACTCTAGCAAAGAACTCCAGATCATCATAGTACTGCCACAGCAATATAGAAATAAGGAGAAAACAAAAATATTTTTAACTATCCAATGGAAAAAACCCACTAAAATGTATGAAAAATAATTACATTTAAATCCCCACTTGACGAGAAGGTAGAAAAACCCCAACAGATCCACTGTCTTTCCATCCAAAGGGAAGAGTTTCAGATTGTTTAGTATCAATTATTTAGTAGCAATCATTTAATCAAACAAAGACAACTTTTAAGTGTTTCTTGGCTTATAAATATAAATTCAGTCATTTTTCTAGTTGCTTTAAATCAAAGCAAAACTAAGGTAAAATCAAACACTCATCTATACCTATCCAACCTACTGATGGCAGAACTGGCACGTCCCAATAATGCAGTTGCTGCCAACATGAAGGCTCTCACACACAGTGAGAAGGCAGCACAAAGGGCCCCGTGGTCCCCTCCTCTGTCACCTACTGTGGGAGTGTTACCACGGTCCTGTCCTGTGTGCAAGGGGAACAGAAGCACTGCTGACACTGGCAAGCAGTGTGGTCCTGTTGAGTGGACTGGAAGAGCAATACCACTGGTGCTGCAGACCCAGCATCCATCCTGCTCATCCTATGTATTGACCACCCATTAGTGGTAGGGGCACAGCCTTGATTTAGTGTCCCATGAAGGCACTGGAGGTTGTGTGCCACAAGACTGCTTTGGAACACATATCAAGGCATGCTGAGTGCCCTGGGACATGCACCTCAAAACCTCCCACCAGGCAGAAGGCCTAATGATGATGTGTGCTGAGAAGGGCTTAGGATGATCCAAAGTCAGACAGTGTTTGAACAGAGCTGCCTACAGTCTGCCACAGTCTGGTCTTCTGTTTCCTGTCATTCTGGATGTTTCAGAAAGACGTCAAAAAATGTAAATCCCAGACACATCACACTTGGCCAATTTTGCAGATGTGGTCTCTGTGTGGTACCACTTGTGAATTTACTTCTTGTTCCCAGCTGGCAGTCAAAGTGTGCCCTATAGCAGGAGGATTAGTCTCACCCTTAAAATTTATTGCAGTCACTCAAATTATTATAATATTATTCTGAACCTCAGCGCAAGTCTTAACCAAACCCCTGTGTAGTCATTAAGGGATCTTCTATCAGGCTTCCAATTACTTTCATATTCACCACTTCTTTTTTCAGTCTGAAGTTTTAATTTCTGAGCACCTACCACTTCAGGAAAGACATATTTTGTATTTCTTAATGCACATTCAGAGGTTTTGTTCTAACGTGGACCTGGGCATGAAAGGCCTAATGTCTGAGAACTGTTAACAATACCAGTGCTTCAGGATTCAACTTCACAAATATTCCACGTAGTAAGTGAGCAGTCTGCTAAATATCTATTACATATGTTCTGCCTATACAGTGACTCAGTTCTGAGCTCACTGCAGTTAATGATTGTTTTAATCCTCTTCAGAAGAAAGATCAGGCTATAGGGAACCTTCACCACAGATGCATCATCATCATGGCTAGGCTTCGTGAACGAAGATTTGGGAACCACAGATGCAGTCATATGCCTAATCCAGGAAAAATATGTAGGCATGTTCCTGTTTCTAAAGTGAGAGTACTCACTCAGATATAAACAGAACCATTCACAAGCAAGAAATAAAGCACCAGTTTAAAAACTTAAGTGATTACAGTCTTTATTGGTTAAAGGGACTCTGCAGCATTTGCTCATGCTGCACATACATTTCTCTGTGCTGAGGGAGAACACTATAGTTTTCAAGCTTAAATTTTTGAAGCTGTCTAAAAATATTTTAGGAATTCTTAAGTTTTTTTACATGATTTGTAATAGATACTTTGTTTATATTGTTTTATAGGTAAATATGAAGTACCACAACAAGCTTTTCTGTGAAAAGACAGAAAACCTACTAGGAGCAACCAGAAAAAAAACAGAAGGGAAAAGTAAAGATGGGAATTACATAAGGTTGGTGGAGCCAGTTCAACCATCCTGGACATCTGTCTTCTGCATCCTGAAAGGTGGGAAGGATTTCATGACCTGGCTGTCAAGGCTGTGCCCTGTTACTTGGGGGACCTCTCTTAACAGTTTTAATCTCACATATCTCAGTGGGGCTTCAGAAGAGTTACTAATGTAAAACAATACTGAGGGAAAGGTAATAGATGAAGATATAAACTGGTCAGATCTGAAAGCTAATATGAGCAAGAGAACAAGAGGAGAGTGATGTCTGGCAGCATTAAGGAGCCCTGCAGGCACCTCAGGCTGAAGAAAGGGAGGGTAGGAAGTGGACAGAGACAGCCTGTCCTCAACAGATGCCTGTGTGATGCCAGTCAACACATTTCAAAGCTTATGCCATACCTTGTTTGTTCATAAATATATTCTTCAGCCCCCACTGACACACTCCGATACTTCTGAAAAATAAAACCAATTAAATATAGTTTCATGCAATCAAAATGCAAATACCAAGAGAAGTATAATTATGTTTTTTTAAGGAAAACTCAGAAGAAATCATCAGCCATTTAAAGCTTAAAATACCTAAAAAATTGAGTGAATATAAATATGCTAGTCACATTTTATATAAAGGTTAGAGGTTGACATTGTCCAAAATATATAATTTACTTACCCAACCTCAAAAAAAATGTGTTTATACTATAAAGGACTAATAAATTAATCACAGCTAACTAAGAATATGAAAGAGATGAGAATGGTATATTTATATAATTACTGAAATTGTATCTGAAGAACACAGCAAGAGATTGACTGAAGTGTCCCCTACCACAGGGATCTATAAAAACTCAGCACTCCTTCAGTACAACAGAACTAAGTCACTCCATAAATGCTTTGAAACAATTTCTAAATATGTATTCATAATGTGTTTTAAAATTGAGCAGGAATTAGAGCAATTCCAAACTCAGTCATGCTCAGCAACTCAGGAAGTACTTTCCAAGCACTCAGGAAAACTAGTAAGTGCAACTATACTCTACTTCTAAACACTAATTTAGCACACATTTCTTTTGGTGTCTTTTGATATTTTACTTTATGGTCTCCCCACACCTGCTTCATCCAGCTGTCCCTACAGAAACAGTGCGTGGCTGGAGAAGCAGTCAGAGCACACATGGCAGGGACAAAGCGCATCCTGGTATTTGGGTAGTTGAGAAAAAACAAAGGGACAGGCTCAGTGTGGAGCGAGGCTGCAGCAGGGTGGAAAAGCTGTTCCTGCTCCCTGGCCACACCCATGTGAACATTTGGGGCTAGAAGGCCACCAACAGGGGTATACATCTCACCTAACAGCTACAGATGGGGACCTAGCTAAAGTCAGTTGTTCAATCTCCCTTTTACAGTTAAAAGGGGAAGTGAAGATGGAGAGGAGTGAGTGCACCCGGCAAACCATTCCACTTGCTTTTGGCAAGTGGATTTTAACTGATTCTTTCTCCACAGACTGCACAGAAAGTCTAGATGACAGGTACTGTACCCTGCTATTAACCAATAACTTTAAAAAGCATGTAACAAAATATTACCTTTGTAGCAAAATTAACATAACACAGAGTTTGGAATGCAAAGCCAACATACAGATGTAAAGTCTCTTTTTACAGCCAAATTAAACAAGTTTGCATGTTTGATAGCTCTCTGCACAGCACAGATGGGCTGTTTGGGAACCTCTCAGCAACATGTCCCAGAACAAACCAATGTAAAGGAATCACTCTACTACAGCACCCCAGGGAAAGCCATGAGTTGGCACCACCGGGCTCAAATGAAGAGCCACTTACCAGTAACATCAACAGCTGAAAAAATGTGTAATGTAGAGCACTGTCTCTAATTCAAGGTTTGATCCTACTGATTTTACAATGGCAAGCTAGATTTCTTCATTAATTATTCACTTAGTTTACCTACATGTGTTCTATATCTGAAAATTGATTTCACCTCCAGACATCCTCATCTATTGCTTGTGAAGACCATGTAGTTTTCTACAATACACATAAACAAACACACAGTAAATTTCTCATATACTCAATCAGAGTAGCTCAGCCTTAAGGTAGCTTGCCTTGCACTTTTGTTACATTTACCATTTTGTAGAGTTGGGAGGAGACAAACCCTAGGGGAGATTTACCACCTAATATCTCTAATTATTTGCAGAGGTACTGTGAGCTTTAAATAGTCTTTACCCTTCTACATTTCCAGCTTGTTTGCATTATTCTGCAGCAGGCAAAAGCAGCCAGAGGGTACTCAACCATACTAAAGCTGACAGTAAAATTACTTTGACTCAGCATAACTGTAAAACAGTTTAAGGAAGCTCCTTTTCTCTCTTCTCCTCCTCATTCCTGTACATATACATGCAGTTTTTCCTTGCCTGTTATATTCTCCACTCCCCTCTACTCATCCAATGCAACTACTTTTTCTCACTTGCCCATGTTGCAGAATACAGCTTAGTGCAACAGACAGCTTCTGAACAAATTAGTTGGGTTTATCCAACAGCAGAGCTGACACTGCTCATTTGCATTTTCAAAAGAGCATCTAGAATTTCCCCATCACAAAGCAGCTGCTATTTCTTACTGTTACAAATAGGTCTGAAGGCAGATCTTGTTAATGGTAAATAAATCTTCTTTCAGAATGGCAACTATCCTCTACTTGACACAATATCCCAAAAGACAAAAAGATCAATATTTATTATTCTCAGAATTTCCAATAAACATCTTTAAAACTGTCTTCTGAAGCGCCTCATGATGCTCCCCTGTAATCAGAGCACAGACTGACAGGAACACAGCAAGGAGCAGAAATGAATTTGTTGAAACAAGCAACACTGTTCTTCTAATGGCTCTTGAGGACAGTTCAAATCTCCTTATCTTGTTTACAAGCTCAAATATCCGTATCTTGTTTACAGCTTTTTATTGAGTCTTAGATGGTAATTTGAGGTGAAAAACTTACTTCTGTTCCTCCATCCTTGAAGGTGTCGCTGTAGGTACTGTCAGGAGTACTGCGCTGGTCATCTTTGAGATAATTTGTGTGGGGAGCAATATTGGACACTTCGTATGGTTCAAAGATAACCCCTCGGTGCTCCTCGTTTTCTCCTCTTGCATAGTGTGTTTGTGGGGTTATAAAAACAGGGGTGAATTCCTCTGCTTTAACCACAGTCACTCCGGTCCCTGTGATGGGTGTTGAGCTCCCAGACACATTTGTGTTGTATTCCCTTTTGGATGACTCCAAAGGATCTTGGTTCAAGGAAAGGTTAACTGGCACTGTCTTCAGGACTTGCACACGGTTCTCTCCCCCACTTAAATTACTCTGAGCTTCCGTGGTATTAAGACAATTTCTGTGAGACAAAACCAAAAAATGTTATGAACTGTCCTGACACAGCAAATCTTCTCCTCAAGTAGCTTAACGTTCTTAGATATCAGGGAAGGAGGTCTTTCAATTCTGATAAGCCACTGCCATAAGAAGTAATACATTAACAAATACTAGGCAAAAGAAATTGTGAAGCAAGCAGAGAGGTCCAGAGCTCTTTACAGTTCGGGAAAGACAATACATTTGGTTTGACCTACAATCAGTAAGGCTTGTTACAATAAATTCTGGGTATCCGGGCTTGCTCTTGCCTTGGCTTACAATTTGGATGTAAAATCAGTCCAGCAGTGCAACAGCCTTTAGACACAAAATAAGAATAAAGAGTAAGGCAAGGTATGGATTACTCACAGTAGGTAATTTGCACATGAAATAGGCAGAATATCAACAGCAAAATTCACACGCTGATGTATGCTCTTCTAGGCTGTTGACAGGCCACTACTGTTTGTGTAACTCTGGTATCAATGCTCTTCTGAAAGAGCAAGCCCAGGAATCCCATTGTAGCAGAGTAGATCAGTAACTATAGTGGCTGCAAGGTAACCTCCATCAGCATTCCCACGACTAACCACAGCTGTTGTTGAAAGCGATTCATTTCTGACAGTAGTTGCACTGACATAACATTATTAACTTGTAAAACTTCTAGTAGGTGTAACACTGCTGTTTTCAAACCAGGAGAAATGGTCTGACACTGCAGTTCCTCTCTCTTGGCTTTTCACTGAAGGCCAGTTTTGTCAATCACACTCAATTTAGGAATTTCTCCAGTGTTCATAGAAGAAAAACTCTCCCTCAAAAAACATTTCATAGTCTATTTTGAAACAGTAAATTTATACTACTACCTATTTAAACTTTCACCTTATCCAGCTAGTGGAGACCGTCTAAGGCTGTCACAAATTAGCTACATTGATATAAACCTTGTGTAGCTTCTCTCCATCATAATTCTACATAAAGATACCTTCCTGTATGTAAAAACTTAGTTCTTTCTACATAAATATACACTCTTTCTTGTCCGCAGTAAGGCAGGAGGAAGCTTCCTCTGAATCAAGTCACTTTTAGCCTACAGAGAAAAGCTAAAATCTGAGAAGAGTGACAAAAACATTCTAAGTGGATGATTTTAAGAGAGTTACCTTATTTGCTGGGCAGACCCTAAGTTATGTTAAATAAAACTTTATAAATCAGGTTACTCAGGCCAAACTACTCATTTTTTGCCCTAGAAGAAGAAAACAGAGTAAAATAGCCCATAGCCAACTGTCAATATAACCTGATTTTACTAATATCAGCAGTAGCAAAACAACAAAACCAAACACAAACAAATAATGAAACTCTCTGTTACTTTGAAAACTGCATGTTGGATAATACTACACAATTTTTTGAATAAATTAAAAGTAAAAAGGAGTAAAGTGTGCTTCCCAAAATAGCCTTCATTCTTTTAACTTTTGGAAGAAAACCATAAACCCTCAGGCTATCACAGTACCTTCAGTTCACAACTAATCAACACTGTTAGTAGCTGGGTGTATGATTTTGAATAATACTGTACCTTTTATCTTGGTCTTCTTGATTATCACTCACTTTGTTAACAGACAACAGCCTTTTATCTCTGGGAACCTGAGAACAACACCAGGCATGGGGTCAGGTAAATGCAACTGTCAGGCATTTGCAGCTTCAGATTGCTCTACTGCAACAATTAGAAAAATGTAACAACTAGTGTTGTCTAGGTCACAGGTGCCAGGAGCTGTTTTTCTTTGGGAGACTGATTGTGAACAGAACGAAAATTTCCAAAGGGAAAAAATGTAGGAATTGTTTTCTTTTCTAGTTCTTGGGCACACCAGTCTGGAGCAAAGTGCTCTGCTATGTTGTCCTTTGGAATATCCAGCTAGGCCAAGCTATCTCAAAATCAAAGCTCATATTCCAAAAAACACTCACACACTTTTCACTGAATAATACAAGATGAGAAGAAAGATAGGATGCTTTGATGAGCTCTGCATGGATACCATTTTAGCTCAGACGAAAAAGGCTTTTCAATTAAACCATAAGCACCAGCTAAGTCCTCCTGTTACAGACCAGCCTGGAGGGTGTAGCACTCATATCTAGGGAAAGTTTGTGAATCTTTCCCTTTCCTAGTATGGGGACAGGTCAGGGCACGCTAGCATGCCATCAGAAACACTGACTTCTGCTCTGTTGAGTGCATCAACAGCTACGAGAACTAAAAATCCAGTCAAATCTGGCTGCTTGACAGACTCAGAATTGACAACAAGTGACTTCAAAGATTTGTATTCCCACATACAGGTTTCCTGACACCAGCACAGATATGAAATCACCAAGGGCAAAGTTGCTGCCATGACCATATTTTCTTTTCTTGCTGAACCAGCAATTTGAGATCTAAAACTTCTATATTTTGAACAAGAGGGCATATCCACTCCATCACAGCAGTTAAGTTTAAAGAGTAAGAATAGACCTAAGAATGCGCTAAAGCCATGCCTTTTATCTTTAGACATTTTAAAGAAAAAAAGTATCAGGAAAATATCTGAATTTAGAGGAAAAACAGTCTTACAGTGAACCACAGTAGCCAACAATAATATCAACTATATCTGCAAGACAGCAGCAGAGTCAGAGAGTGCTAGTCAGAGCCATTCCTTCTCTTAGAGACATCCCCTCTCCCTATTAAGCATCCTGCTGGTTAAAAATCCTCTTTCATGTATTTTTGAACTGGGATAAAAGCCACAGTCTGCACATGTTGATTCCCCTTTTAAGATCATATATTTATCCCTGAAGGAGGGTCTATGTTTATGTAAATATCACTATAAGAAATAGAAGAAGTTAAAAAAACTAAACAGCTAAGGTCAAATGATTCCTTTTGACTGGAAAAACTACTTCAAAAAATATTATCCAGCATGTCAGAACAAACGAGCCAGACAATAAATAAGGGCAATTCAAGAGTCTGGTGCACTGGAAGTCCTCCTTTACACTTCCACATTATGGTACAGAAGTTAGGTTTTAAGTTCCTATTTGAGAGTAGAGTATCAGCAAGAGTTATAATTTCTTCCCAGTTTAAGACAAAAATAGTTATGACTGAATGCTGGAAATGGCTTTGAGATGTTAATCTCATTCCATCTGAACCTCAAATCTTTTGCAACTGCCTGGAACAAGGAACAGCATGTTTCTTAAAACATAATTTTGAGAAGGAAAAGGGCCATTTTCTGGTTTTATTTTAAAAATCTATCAGATTAATGAACTGCTTCATACAAAAGTAAGACAGAAGCCAATACTCCAGTTGTTCATATACATCCTGAATTTTATGAATCCACATTAATTTCACAGATTCTGGCACTGTCATAACTCTGCTAAGTAGAGAAAAGGACCTTTCTTCTTTCTCACTGGGGTAAAGCTTTTCTTTACTGACAAGAACGCACAAAAGCAAGAAACATCTCTTGAAATATAATCAGTAAAAAAATTAAAACAATATTTAAGGTTGGTATATGGCATCTCCCCTACAACACCTTCTCCTGAACACTCATCTAACTACTGTAGCAGAGAATAAGAAGAAGAACCTATTCTCCAAAAGCATTTATACTAATAGCAACGTACTAAAAGCAAAAGTTTTTAATTTCCATTCCTGTTACTTCTTCATGAATTACAAGAGGAGCTGGCACTGCTGTACTGGCTTTCAGAGAAGATCAACTGTCCAAGGCAGCCATAGGTGGCTTCAGGAGTAAGGAGACAGTTTAAAGTGAAATGAACAATTTCATACTCTAGTGCTTGGGAAGCAACACTGATTCCATTTGGAGAGTGCCAAAGGGTTAGCATGGGTTTCAGAGTGATATTTGTGCCTTACACAGAGATGCACCCTGTAGGATTCTTCTCCAATTTCAGCAGAAATCTCAAATTCTACTTAAACACTATAAAATATACAAAAAAGGAGTTATTGAAATGGTAGGTAAAGCCCAGGGTTTAGAACCTGACATAAACTGAAACTGTGTGTCAGTGCTTCCCCTGTAAATTGACTTAGATCTCTGTCTCTATGTCCAGCTCCATTTCTGTCTTCCACCTTTCTATTTGGACTGCAAACTTCCAGTGCAAGGGCTAGATCTCACTAGCATACCTCACTGTATGTTTGTATACAGCCTACTGAAATCATTATACAAACAAAAATAACATGGGAAAACTGTCAGATGAGAGATACTCCAGATAAAGAGCAAACTAAAACACATGTGGAATGAACCAGAAAAGCAGACAAACCTACAGATGGACAAGGCTTCTCTCCCCTTTTATACTTTAAGAATATTGCAGGCATCTGAGCACAAATAAAAAGGGGGCTAATTCATGTTCTTTCAAGGGAAGAAGAACAACACTATGCTCAAAAAGAAAACACGGTTGAAAATTTAACATGGGAGTTCTGATTTTGGTTTTTTTCTCTCTAGAACTAAACACATCAAAACAGATTCAGACAGGCTTCCTATAAAGGAATGGGTGCTTGTTGCAAGTATCAGAAAGAAAACAAGATGCAGTGACTTCTGTCTTTGAAAACTGACTCTTTTGATGCCTCTTAGAGTAGTCCCTGCTAGCGCAGCAGGGAGGGATAATGACAGAGTTACCTACTTTATAATAGTCATACAATAGGCCAAGAGCAGCAGCACTGTCCTCATCACCATTTATGCTCATCATAGCCTTGGTAGCTGCTGTTAGGGGATTCTCCAAATACGACTTCCAGGCTTCATCTTCGCTGGTGTAGGCTCGTCTGGTGTTGAATGAAGTGTCATTTGGCACTAAGGCCACAAGTCGCTTGTTACTGCATAGACAGGAAGAATAAAATTGTGATCCGGAAGGGATTACTTTATTCACAAGGCATGGTAAAGAACATCAAATAGCTCAATCAAAGTTATATGATTACATCAAGCAAGCATCTCTGCATTACACTTGGTGACATAAATATTTATCAGTATTAGGTATCTTCAGTACTTAACAAAAAAAATGTGTGCAGATCTTGAGATAATATTTCAAATGTATTTTTACTAATATACAGACAGAGTTACCAAAATATTTTAAGACTATTTGGAAAAAAAAATGAAGTAACAATGTAAGAATATTTTTCCCCAGTATTTTTGCTAGGGAAAAAACCCCAACATTTAACTGACATAAGACATGAATGAAAACCAAGAAAAAGCATCTAATACTAATCTAGGGTTCACCTAAACAGAGTAATAGTTCAGTATTTAATAACTGGGTACACCTTATAATTGAGCTACTCTCTGCTTTTGGAATACAATTTGTCAGTAATTTCAGAGAGGTTTTCCGTAACAGGACATGAGCAATGGGTCCAATGGATGGAACAGAAGTTGACATATTTGGTCTTAATTCATACTTTATCACTCACCACATCTAGTTACAGACCCATGGTAACACACACAAGACCATTAGCGAGTGGGATTTGCAGCAGAGCAGTTTCCTCCAGCCTGAAAGTGGTACAAACTGACCAGTGCCTCTGTACACCGTGAGAGAAGCTGCTGCACCACAGCCATGGCTGAAATTTCCAGTATAATGGAAACATAAATGAAGATAATAGCACCTGCTTTTGTGAACTGTTCAATAAATTTATGGATAGAAGAGTTATGCAAAAAAAAGTTTGCATTCCTATTACACAAGACAGTAGGATTAAGCAGAGAAATAATAGAGTGAAGGGTGTGCTGCTTAGTGGGTGTTGCAAGAGTGCTGTCAAGAATCGTGGCTTAAGTTACAAGGACCACAATGAAACTTTTAACACATTACATCTCAAAAATTTGAAAGCTGCAAAGATGGCAGAATAACTAAATATACTGACTTAATTGGTGAAACTAGCAGTTATTCTTGGTGACCTCCATAAAACATTTCTTGCCATCTTCTACGTGAAAACCAGTTTGTTACTCAGTCTCCTTTTTCTGCTCTGCCCTACCTGCAGCAGTGCCAGCTCCACAGATCTAACCCAACCAACCGCCACTGTTGCACAGAGAGTGGCATTCAAACACTGTGCAAACGAGCCTTTTATTTGTTTTCAGAAATAGGATTTGATAAAAGCACAACTGAACCCACGCAGTAAATGCTCTCGGACGCCGGGAGCGCGCCTTGCCCGGCCCCCCAGCCGCAGTGATCAGCAGCAGGCTGGGGCCTCGCCAGGAACTCCGCTGTGGTCTGAGTCCAACCTGCAAAGTGCGTGCTCCAGTGTTTAAGGAAGAGGAGGGGGATGGTGGAGATTATAATCTCTACGGTACAGAGCACGGTTTACAAGTTTCTTTATTTAATGAAAAACAAAATAATCCATCTGGTACACAGAGCACAATTATATGAGCTCCACGGGGGAAGAGAGCATTCTGTAGCTTTGTATCAGAAAATACAGCCAACAATTACAGTACAGATTATCATTTTCTTTCACCTAAAATAACTGGACTTTTAGAATTTTCCTTCTTTTTTTTTCCTGAGGACCTTTCTGCCTGACCTTTTGCTGCCTCTTCTAAAGACTTTTGTCCTTCGTGTTTCCACATATATAGGTGTTGTAACAGGCCTGCTTCTGCAAGTTAAGATGAGCATAAATTAGGAGCCCAGGGAAAGACAGAGAGAACTACTAGGTCTGCTTGCCTTTTCAATGCCTTATTGTTAGTGAGTCAAATCAGATTTGCAACAGCCCCACTATTTGTGCCAGAGGTAGCTGAAGGCCTGTTCCCACTCTGGAGTAGTCAATTCTCCCTGGCTCAGAAGCAATTATTCCAGGCAAGGATTCTCCTTTCCTCAACAAAGCTCCCCTTCAGCTAAATCCGGGCTGTTTCGCCGCATGGGCGGCTGCCCATTGCAATGCACAAAATACCACTCACCCTTCTTCCTGTAGCAATCTTCCCTTACAGTCAATAACTGCCTTTTGTTACTCAGAGCACTCACAGCCCTCGACAGAACCAATTTATGAGCACTAAAGGCAAGATGCCCTTCAAAAACTTATCTTCTAAGAGCTGGGCTGTGCTTGTCCGTAAAAATACTGGAGGGGAGGATTCAATCTCTGCTGCTCTAACTTAGTTAAAACAACCTTAAAAGAAACGACCAGAGTGCAGTCTCAGAGGTATGTATATGACTGTGTTGGGTAGAAACTAAAGTAAAGGGGATAAACACTCTAGAAACAGTCACTCAGTAAGTAAACAGTTGAGATGGCTGGAAAGGCACAGGTGCATAGACCTAGAGCCTTCCCAACACCTCTGCAGAGCAAATTTTCTCTAAAACACAAGTTTTCACATTTCAGAACTAAATAGCCGACTCCTCCGGCTTGAGAGATGGTCTGCAGTGTAATCAACCGACACACTCATTGTGTTTACTCTGCAAACAGACTGAAACAATAGCACTAAGAAAAATAAAAAACTTCCTCATCACCCCATCCCCGTAATCAGCTCTGTGGGAGGTTAATGGTCAGACCTAATTGTCATGATTTAACATAGTCAATCATTTCAAAGATTATATCCCAAGCAGTCAGCCAAAACAACTGGGCTCACTTTAAGAAAACTTCTCTATTAAGTAAGGCCATTTGGATAGGAGGGAGGGTTTCTCTTAAGAAATGAGATTTGTGTGTGCACATGCATTCCCTTTCCTTTTCCACATCTGCGGAACCTTCTGGACAATTTCAGCTGAACGTGACAGAGGGGTAGCAAAGTCCTCCATAACTAAAAGAGATAAATACATTGTATTTTAATATATGCCAAGAAAACCCAACATCCTGAGTGAGGCTATGCACAGGTAAGCTCCCTGGTCTTGTCAGGTATCCTTCCATGCCAGGACAATCCCAGCTGTTCCAGCTGTGTAACTGATGCCAGCAGGCAGCTGCTTGGAATGACTCTGGTGGCACCTAGACCACGTGGATGACAAAGGTGGACAGCTACAAGCAACCACATTCCCAGTGGAGAGAGCTGCTCTGAACACTGCATCTGAAAGAAAAGCCTGGGTTGGAGCCTGCAATTAGCAACACATTTATGGATCTTACCAAAACCTGCAAATCCATCAGTGACCCCACCCATGGAGAATCACTCACTTAAGGAGGGAAGATGGGCCAAGACTGCAAGCACAAGACTCCTGTTGAACCTAACCAGCAACACCAGCAAATAGCCACTGTAGCCTCAGCTACAGAGCCTGCCAAGGAGCAATGAATGAACCCAATCCCTACTGTGCCCATCCCTCACACCAGCTAGCCCATCACCCCTCCATGCTGGAGTCAGGATGTGTGCTAACCAGAACACAGCTGGGAGAGATGCACCTGTACAAGATGAAAGCACACCATTATTTTGTCACGAAAATAAAGTTGAAGAATTGAGGATTCTTTGTGTCTAAAAAGTAAATGGTTCTTTTCAAGCTATCACTTGAGCCTCTAATGAATGCAAAATGTTTCAACTGTTTTACCTTAAACAGTACTGGGTGTGTGAAGATGAAAGGTATTTTCTGGGGCATGGTCTAGCTAGGAGCTAGACTGCTCTGACACTTGAGTGTTTATGTCAAGACTGAATTTCAGATGGGCTTTATTTTGCAATCTTTTTTCCTCCCAACTGTTTAGAAGATATTTTCCTGTTCATACCATCCTATATCCTATAGGATCTGTTCTTGCCTAAGAAAAGACATAAATTTTCCAGATTTACAACGATTAGGGTGATTTGAGTTTATTTACAATTAAGATTACGGAATTTTATAAAACCTATACAATGTAGTCTATAAAGATGTTCAAAACTTTCAGTTACTACAGTACAACAGTATAACTTGGAAAGGTACATTGTACTTAATGTTAATAAATCAGCTAGAAGGGCTGGCCTTGCAAGCTCTTCCTTGGATTAAAGATAGTGAACATTCAACAGCTAACACTTGGGGCTATAAAATCCTACTACAGGCAAATTCTCACCCAACTTGATGCAATTTGTGAATTAGTTTACAATGAATCAGAATTAACATACTCATGAACTATGGTGAAAGGTTTCATGATCAGCCTCCTTTTTATTCAGAAACAAGATGTCCCACCTGCCAGTCTCTCTCAGACAAATTTGGATGCTCAAGAGCTTTCTACTGAATTTGCAAAGTTCAAGCAGCTCTCATCCTCTCTGCAAAATTTGCCCCTGAACATAAAGCAGACTGATGCAGCCGTGCTGCATTAAGTACAGTGCATCTTGCTCCATCATATGCCCAGCATTATATCCTGATCCAGTTGGTGCTAGTGGGGAAGAAAGCCTCTTCCTCCCTGCCCCATGTCTTTTGCCTTGCCCAAATCTGCAACCCAAAGCAGATTGTTTAAACTGCCAAGGTGGGCACCCAGCCCAGGCATTTCCACGTTTTAATTGCGCTTTTTTTTTTTTTTTGACATCGCATTTGTTCTTTCAACAAGCTTAAAAAAATAAAGTTACAATGAAGCTGCTCCATCAATATACCTGCAGACTTCTTCGCTCCCTGACAATGCATGAGGACTTTCCCTTCCCTGCAGGGGCTAGATGCCAGATGGGAACACACAAGCAATGTGTGCAAGATAGCAGAACGGGAGGAGTCCCAGTTCCCAGGTTTCAGCCCAGGCCCAGTCCATTCTTACAGGGCTGAGATAAGAGCGCCAAGCACATCCATGCACATCCTCTGCAAACTATCGCTTCACGGGAAGGGATAGGGGGTTTTGGTCAATACAGCTGTTACAAAGCACACAAATTTTGGCATTAGTCAAATAACTGGAAAAGGCAACACGTCACTCTGGTTCCCTGCCCAGCACACCAAGGCCATAGGATATTGACCATAACCTCCTTGTTAGTTGGATGATAAGAAGGTGAAAACCGCAACTGTCTCCAATCCATAAACCCTGGCAGAAACACGAACTCTAAAACACGATGTCAGCCAAATGGACCACTTCCATGTTGCATGCAGACATGCACCACACACCATGTTGCACCCTGGGTTTCTGATCCCATAATTGTCCAGATCAGAGACCTGGCTGAAGTATGCTGTGACCCAGTGGGCTACGGGAACAACACCTGCCTGCTTAGTCTTTCCTCCAGTGCAAAGTAAGAAATGGGGAACTTCAAGAATGCCTGTGTTTCATTTGGTGTGACAAAAGGTACAGGAGCACACTTCAGACACATCCAAGAAGAAGAAAAAGAGAAGTTCCCACTTCAGTTTTGACATAGCTAAGGACAGTACAGTATGATCATTTACAAACGTTTCAGTAGCTCTAAAACCCTTTGTAAGTTTATTTTACGCTTATACAAATCTCAGTTCAGCTATAAAGCAGATTTAGAACAGATGTTCATACAATTTGTCTTACAACTAATGCCCATACATATGCATTCACAGGCACAAACTGAAGTACTATGACCATTTAAAATGCAGGACAGATCCCACAGAAGCTGGATAAGTTAACAAACTTTAGATTCCAGATCATAAATTTCTGTCTGTGCTCGTTACACAGAGAAGTATAAATCAAAGCTAATCCCAGTGCTTGAAACCATTTGTTTTAAAGATTCTAATGTTAGTTTTGGCTCAAGTTTACTACCCTCAACATACTACTTTGTCTAGACATCAAGTTATAAACAAAAAACAACAACAAGAAAACCCAAAAACATGTATGACTCACTGCAAGTTTTGATTTATTTAGTTAAAAAAATTTTGAGACTCCTCAGGATTTATTGCCAAAAGTATAATTAAATAGTCAGCAACACTGTTGTTTCAATTAGATAATAGGGTTCTGTTAAAACTACAAAGGAGCGTAAACGTTTAAGGAACAGGAAAATTATGGCCCATGTGTCTCAGTATTTTGTCATTCATAGACGACAGTCACATCATTCCCAGAAGCACAACAGGTCTCCAAAAATGCACTTAACCAAAGCCAGTGAGTATAAAAATATACAAATGATTTGAGAGTAAAGGAAAAAAATCAAAGCATTTAGACCACCAGGAAATGAAAAGGCAAGATGCCCTCTGGCCCAGCCAGAAGTCCATACCAAGGAAAAAACTCCCATTAAAGAGGCTGAGTAATTTTGCCTGCTAATGAATGCAGGTTTGGGACTCTTCTAATTTTGGGACAATTATACTTTTTTGAGCACAAGACAAACCCGAACACATGCTAAATGGTTAAAAGAAATTATTTAACTTCACTAAACACTCCGAGAGAAAGTAAAATAATATACTGAGAGAAGCAACAGTGAATGGGAAAACAGACTAGTTCAACAATTAGATGCCTAGTAAAAGTTTTATTTGCTTTTACTCAGAACCAAAATAACTTGGGCATGCAATAGTGATTAAAGAGATTAAAACAAATAGGTGATTCATTAACATTGACAAAAAATTAACTATGTCAAAGTGGAAGTATGAAAAAGAAATCTGACACAAGGATTAAATATATACAATAAATGCCTACTGAGGACTAGTTCAAGCAGGCAATTACTCACCCTGAGACAGACTTTTTATACCTGTCATTTCAGAGACTTCTTTGTTTCATTGTAATTAAATATTATTTCTACCAGACAATCTTTTGTTACTAGTGCACTACACCTGTTGCATCCTTTTTTTTTTTATCCAAGAAGAAAACAGTCTCAAAAAAAGGTAAGGTTTCAGTACATTTGTAAGAAATCACTGACATCTTAAAAAATGAGGAAAAATTCAAGCTCACAGCAGTCCTTCAGGAGCTAACAGAGTTGATCAGAATTAGTAATTACTTAGCAGCTTCGTAACAGGCTGTGCTGTTTTGCTAGGAAGCATACTTCCAGTGTGCATAGCACCCAAGGGTGTTTTAGATGACTTGAAGCAGCCAGAAGAGCCTTTAAAATTAAAAACAGGTTATAACAAGGCTTCCCAGACCTGCTGCCGTTTAACCTGACCCTTGGCCCTGTGGTCCTTGTTCACTCACTGCTTCCACAGAGTTAATGGAAATGGAATAGTTACTGCACTGATAGCACTGATTGCTGTTTTTTCCAGGATATTAAACCTTTTACGCAGTCAGAAAGAAAACATGAATTCAACAACTGAGCAATCCCGGAAGTCAAGATTTCCCACAAACATTTTTAAAAAGCTTACAAACCCAAGACTATACTTTACAGAACAATTAAAATATAGAATTATGGAGTATGCCATCACCTCCCACAATTACGAAAATTAACAAATCTAGGCAGATACAGATATAAATATATATAAAAATAAATCTATATAGGTAATCTTTGAGGTTGGAGACATTCTCAAGCTATAGATATGTTGCAATATTTGACTTCACGGTTCACATGCAAACAATATAGTTTCCTTGGTTAAATATTTTGTAAGCAACCACTGTCTTTGTTATGAAGTCAGTACTAGAGAAGAATAGAACAGTATTCCTGTATACCAAGATGTCCGAAATAATTACTTATCTTCTTTTAATTAGCCAGCACCGTCCCAGTCACTGATTAAAAAGCTAATGAACATTCATCCCAGGATGAATTCTTAAACCAGCATTTGAAAGTGCTGTTTTGTGTGTGTCCAAAAAAAGGGCAGTTTAATTGGCTGCTCCATAGGAAAGGAAAAAAGTATTTAAGGCAACCATCAATGGTCTGCACTGGATTAATATTTGTGAAAATGTTTGACAACAAATGTCAACTGGTGTAATATCATTTACCCTTCAGGTGTCCCTGCCAGAACAAGAATGATGATGTCCCTGCTGACCCTTCCACGGGAAAGAGGTTATGGGATCATTACAATCAAGTTAAAGTGACCTGGGAAAATCCCCCCTCCTGTTCTGCTTTGATCTTCAGTCTAGTCTCAGACTTCAGCACCAGAGAGACAGCAGTGTTAACAGTAAGACCTAACCATTTGATACCCTTACTCCTCTCAGTTAAGCTTATAGTTGCAAGCTCTGTGAGGTTCTGCACACTGATTTTCTGCCTTCCTTGCACAGAAATGATTTTCTAGGGAACATCCACAACAGCATGTCTGACGTTTGAAAAGTGGAAAACTAAACACATCTAATTCCTGTTTCTCCATTTGTTCCCTGATGAGTAACACTTTGGAAAATTCATCTCAATGGATGTTCTATTCAGACACTCAGCAATGGGGAAAAAAATATAACTGAGTAGTCTGTCACCTAATTGACACTCACAATCTGCTGACAGGAAACACATTTGACCCTCAAAGAAAAAATTAAGAACAGTTCATAGAATTACATTGTAAACTACAAATGCCCTTTGTATTATAGTACTAGATGCTTAAGTTAAATATTATGAGGGCAGTATATTTACACACTAAGGAGAAAACAGTAAATCAAAATTACCCTGTGAAGAATCCAAGATCAACTTCTGCCACAGATACTACCAAGCAGCAAGCTGCAGAGGTGAACATGCCTCCACTGACACACAGGAACAGGTCTGAACCCATTCCCACCTACAGGCTCACTCTCCCCTCAGTTATTTACCCACAAGCACATGTTCAGCTGCAGACCCAGGGTGCCCCAAGCCCTCCTTAATGTGGTCAGTCCGAGCATGCCCCAGCCCCATCTACCTGGTGTCCTGAGTAGCTCTTGCACATCCCGGCCTGACAGACAGGCAGTCACGCGGCTGGGCATCCAGCAGAGCCACAGGGCCAGCGTGCTGGGCCAGCGTGCAGGGGCCTGCTGTGAGCCTGCTCCTCATGCAACTGCACTCCAGCCCACGAGGGACTTTACACAACATCAGGAGCAGCAGGGACACAACCGTGGCAGATCACAAATGGTTGTACAATTATTGCTCCTCACAGAAGTATTGTCAATGTCTAAAATCCAGTTCAGTCTCACAAAGTAGAGAGCTCACTGATTAGCTTCACTAATGCACTAGAGCCATTACTCTGGAATTTTGTAATGATCTTTTTCTCCTGTACACTACATGTAAGAACAACTTTTCAGCCTATAAATGCAGAAGTGAACCCTGGAATCATCTTTAAACCACGCAAAGGGGATGCTCCCTCCTCCCACCTTATGTCCCCCGGTCTCCATTTAATCCCCAGTTCTCCTCGTAATGGGTCTGGAAATTGGGTAGTAACAGAAGCAGATGCACAAACCTCCAAAACATTCATAGAGAGGCAGGGACACACATTTCCTTCTGTAGAGATTCTAGATTGAGCAGTTCTTGTCTTTAACACCTGCAATTTTCTTGCACCCCTCTGCATATGAACTCAGACCAATTAAAAATGAATGTCAAAAATAACCTCCAGAAGATCGGGCTACTCTCAAACCAACACTCCCCTGAGCCAGTTCTCTAGCTGCACAAACAGCTCTACTGACACAGCTGAGAGGGCAGAACAGAAGCAGGAGCAAGTGGCTACAGCCTGCTTAAGTCGGTACTACCTCTGAAAAAATGCATGTGCAATCATGCCTTATCTCTCCCGACCGATGGGAGTTTGTGGAAGCAAGCAGGCAAGACCCAGCTTAGCCAGAAAGACTAAAGGGAAAGACAGGAATATAGTGTGACTATCTTAAGGATAATCTCCCCTTCCAAGCTCCTCAGTTAGCATTAGAATCAAACACCTGGTTCTTTAGCATTTTCACCTAACTGCCCCATAAAGCACTACAGAATAAAAGCACTGTTCACCTTCCTCCCTTAAAGGACTATAGAACCGATGTTCCTGCTCCTCCCTCCGAATGTGAACACTGCAGGCAGCCCAGTTGAGCTACACCTCTCCAGAAAAGCTGGCAAGTCCCATAGAACGTGTTTTCCACACTTTCTATATCCCCTCAGCTGCTCAGTCCTCTCTACATCAGCACTTTACCAGCACAAGCCCCACAAAAACCCGTCCAATGACACTGACAAATTAAATGACCTCGAAATAACGAGCTTCACTGTCCAGTCTTGCCTGTAGGGAAGATCTGGTTTTAACAAAAAGAAAGACCATGTGGAGGAGAATAATGTACTCTCTGGATTAGGTTTTAATTGGATATCATTAGAGCCTAAAAACAAACAAACAAACAAAAACCTTCCCATGCAAATTCCCCCTATTACCTCATTCCACCTGGTCATCTCTTCTGGAAACAAATGTATTTGTCTTCTCATGTTACACTTGCGCATAGAGAGCACAGGAGACTTCTTTACTTTTTATTTCCTTTTCAAACTCTTAACTATCACCTATGAATTTTCTAAAGACCTTAACCAGAAAGAGATCACAGGCATACGTGCAACGGGGCAAGTGCTGTTACTTGAGGTTGCATGCCACTGCCACTGCTCTTAAATTCCTCCCAGCGGTAGCGGCAGCAGCACTACACAGAGCTGGGTATGAAGGGCATTAACGCTTCTGTCTCAATAGTTTACACCTATGCCATACTGTTCCTGTTGGAAAGGTCCAGAACGGAACCACTTTTGCCCTAGTTTCTTACAGGTTTCCACTGCACTGTTTTTCCATTTCAGTGTCGACTGTGGTGCGAAGCTGTTCTTCTGACCCTCCTCATCCCTCCGTATTTCCCTCCCACTCCCGTTAAGTGCCCTTGATCTGCCGCAGCCTAGTTTCTGACTGCTGAAACTACCGACAACTAGGTTGGGCCAGGGAGTAACTTTCAGCTTCGTGCAGTCCTGGAACTGCCCGTTGCTTTGGCATGCCTTCCATCGCGTCACCTCTTTCACAGTTAATCTGGTTCCCTTCCCGACCTCAACGACTTGCTCTTTTACCTGCTCCTCACCGGCAACCCTCAGGGCTGTATCCTCATTCCCTTCTTTGCACTTACTTAAATCATTTACTGCTCTAATCTGGCCACCTAAAGCATTAGTTCCCATCCCAGCTCAGATGAACTCCTAAACTCCACTCTGTTCCCAGCTCCTACCCCAACCATTTTAATTTCATGTCAATAACTATCTTTGAACAATTCCACTGTCACTGATGTTTGAAAAGACCAGGCCTAGTTTTTTTTCTTAATCTTTCTCCTCTGAACGGTCCTGTTTCTTCCCTATCAGGGCAGCCAACACTGCTGTTCTCTTTTGTCGGATAATCTCCTTCTTTCACTCCTTGACAGGCAGGTTGTCACCAAGCCTCCCTCCAGCATCAGGCTCCTCCTCTCCACCTCCTTTGGCACAAAGGCTCCTGAGGAGCCCAACCAGGGATTCCACCTGACTAACACCAAGCATAGCCGAGATCACACCCGTCTCTGTGGCGTTCCTACCTGCACCGGGGCAGCAGTAAAACAAAACTGCCACCTCCCGCCCTCCATCTTCCTTTGCCCGTAGCTCTCCCCAGCTGCCTCCTGCAGAAACACTAATCACCGGAGCAAGGAAAATGGCCTTCCCGCCTGGCTGCCTCACGGCGGCTCTGGGCGCCAGGCCGAGGCACCCGCCGCCATGGCGGGAGCGCGGCATCGCCCGTGCGAATTATTTACCGGGGGTAAATGACCCACCCGCGGTCTGGGCCCACGGGCCCCGGGCGCAGCCGGAGCCGCGGTGGCGGGAACGGCCACGCCGCGGCCTCGGCGCCCACCGACGGCTCCTGGCGGCGCTGCCCGCGGCGGGACACCGAGCCCGCCGCTGGCCCCGCCGCGGGCCTGGATGTCCGGGGGGGGTCCCGACACTACGGCCGGCGGCCCTGGGGGGCAGCGCGGAGTCCCCTCGCACCGCCGCTCTGCCCCGGCCTCGCTGCGCCAGGCCCGGGCGAAACAGGGGCTGCGGCGGGCCCTGGGCCGGCGGGAGCGGGCGGCTTCCGTCTCCTTCTCATCCTCCTCCTCCGGCCCCGCTACTGGGAAAGTTACTTTTTAACCCCGCCGGTCTCCAGGCAGCCGCAGGCCCACCGGGTCGTCCCGCCGGGAAAACAAGGTCAGGACGGCGAGGGCTGAAGGCGCCGCACGGGGCAGGCGGCGAACACCTGGGCCGAGCCAGGGCCTTCCTCCCGCCGCCCGGGCCCCCTGCCCACCCGGCCCCAGCCCAGGAGGGAAGATGGCCGTGCCCGGCCCTTGGGGGATAAAGCCCTTTGTTGCGCCAACACAAAAGCAAGGAAGCACTTTCCCTCTGGGGCCTTCGGCGGGCGGAGTCCGCTCCGCTCTTCCAGGGCGAGGAGCGCTCCCTCCCGAAAAGCGACCCTTGAGGTGAGGGGAGAAAAAAAACCCAAACCAATATAAAAAACCCAACCAACCAAACAAAAACCCTGAACTAAAAGAAGAAAAAACTATTCGCGCAGCCCCACGGCCAGACGGAGAGCGAGGTGCGAGGCGGCGAGCCGCAGCCTTGTCCTCGGGCGCTTCGCAGTGTCTATGCGCCCGATCCGGCATCGCTGTAGGAGGGAGAAGAGGGAGAAGCGCCGTCCTGGCGGGTCCGCGTCCGCCACGGGCGAGGGGGAACGCGGCCAGCCCGGCGGGCCGCCCCGCTCAGCGGGTGCAGCGGCGTGCCTGCGATCACTTACTTGTCCGTCTCTTGTGACATGTTTGATCCAATGAACTCTCTCCCCTTTTCCCGGTGCCTCCGTCTCCCTGGCGGAACTGGACTTTCAGGTCTGTGCAGGTGAAGGTGTGCGTGTGAACGCCCGGGACGGCAGAACCAGAGCTACTGGTAATTCTGCTTTCCTTCCCCCCCTCTCCCGGCTCCGCAGCCAGCCGCCGAGGCAGGACAGGTAGAGCCCCCTCCCCCTGGCATGTGGGGAGCGGCGGGGCTGGGGCGCCGGCGGGGCTCGGCACGGGAGAACGGCCGGGCCGGACGCGCACAGGTAACTTTCCCGAGCGGCGCTGGATTCTTTCACTAAAGGAGCGGGGAGAGGGACGAGCCGCGCGCTGATTGGGCGGCGCGGCCGCCAGGTGCGCTGCCATTGGCAGGGGCGCGCACAGGTGAGGACGGAGCCGCCGCCGAGCGCCAGGTAACGAACGCACCGCGCCGGGAGGCACCGCGGGGCCGCCGGCAGGGAGGGAAGGGAAGGAAGGAAAGGGGGAGCCGGCGCTGGGGTGGCGGGCAGTTCCCCCGTCCAACAACCCCTCCCTGCCCGCGCCGTGAACGGGCGGCCCGGTCGGCCGCGCTCAGGAGGCGAGGCGAGGCGAGGCGAGGCGAGGAGCGGCGCAGAGCCGGCGGTGCCCCTTTGGAGGCGGCCCCTGGCCGTGGTCCTCCTGCCTCACCTGCCAGGCTGCTCTGTGCCCGAAAGCGGTTGCCGTCGAATAGCGGCCAGGGAGGCGTCGGCCAACGCAGAACAGTTTGTTAGATCGGGTTTTTTTCTTGGGTTTAGGGTCATTTTTACCATCTTTTCTTCCTCTTCTCTTCCTTTTTTTTTTCTTTTGACCTTGCCACGGTTGAGACCAGACGGAGCTGACGTTGGTGAACGTCGTGGTACAGAAGGCATCTCATGGCAGCAGGATGAGATGGTGCCAGGAGATGACAACCACTGCGTGGATCTCAGAGCTGACAGTTGAGCTAGGGGGGTTGAAGGGTTTGTTTTGTCAGCGGGGGAAAGCTGGAAGAGAATGGGAAAGCTGGAATGGAATGTTTATTGAGGAAGGCTCTGTTATGCAGAGGCAAGGTGAATGGAGAGTCACCCTTCAGTCCAGTACAACCTGCTGCGTACTTTGCCAGAGGACCAAAGTGGGTTTACAAAGACCAGGATCAGGCTGTGGGAGCAGCAGCTTTGCCCAGATGGAGAAGGTGAGGAAGAAGAGCTCTCCCCATATTGGGACAATTTGAGAACAGGGAGTGGAAGGGTGGCAAGGAGACTTCACCCATTCTCAGTCCCCATTCCTCCACCAGAGACAGGTCAGGACCTCAGTAATTCTTCCTGCTCCCACCTGTCCTCCTGTAGACATCTTTCTGTACTAGGTATCCACCTTGACTGCTGATAACCTCTCCTGTATAAATTGTGCTGAATGTGTAAAGAATGCACCATTACGTAGGGTTGACCATTATGTTACTTAGTCATCTTTGCAGGAAAATTACCTGAATGATTTAAAAGTTGCATCAAATTTATACTGTATTAGGTGAAGAGCATTTTCCATTTTCTACCTTTGATTTCACAGAATCATAGAATATCTGGAGTTGGAAGGGAACCACAAAGTTCCTGAAGTCCAACTCCCAAACAGAGGAGTTTCCCTTGACAGGGGAACATAGTAGAAAGGATATTCATGGAAATACGTATTTGTATAACCAAATATATATGTATACATATACATATATATATAAAAAACATGTAGTCTTGCAATTTGGGGCCTGATCTTCCTTCACCTCCTGCTGTCATTGAAATCAAATTTGACTGTTAAATCGTTGGTATTAAGGGATCACAATCTGGCACAGATATCTATTACAGAGTCTCAGACCTTATCTATATTCATAGTAACTAATAAAATCAAGAAAATCTATTATAAATCATTTTTAAGTCAGCTTAAACATAGCCCCATGAAGATTTCTGTCACTTTAACTAAACATAATTAGAAAAATACTTTACCTAGATCGATGGCCCTTTGATTAAGCACAGGATATTAGTTAGCTGTTCTCTTTCTCCATTCACTACTCAGAGGAAAGAAACATTACTACACAATCTGTAAATCTAATCAAAAGTTGCCAATATGGCCATTATTCATGGCAATGTTTGTATGAATTATTTTGTATAATACATTTTGAGGAAGCCATAAGACTTCATAAAACACAGAAGAGAAACAGAGTAATTTATTCATTACAAATAATACAGTAATTTTGAATACAAAATTACTATGTAATCTTAAAACAAATTGAACCTCTCAGATATATTACTATGAGTTGTTTTGGAGAAGGAGTGGTAGAATGCTATAACAGTTTAAGTTAGTGAAGCTCTGTTAACTGCAGAAATGATAAGGTTTCTTTCCCAAATGATAAGGTTTCTTTCCCAAATATTTGTTATGCTGAAAGAAACTTTGAGACCTGAAAAGGTTTCTTGTTTAAGCACCATCAATAGGATCAATAGGACACCAATTTGGGTATCCTCTTTCTCTTTTTTAATTTTTCAGCTATGAGAAACATTTGGATGTTGTCATATGTCTTCATTCCCCCTTTACCCCCACCCCCCAGCCCATTTTTCCCATATGAAATGTATAGGAAGGAGAGGAAGATCAGTGATGAGCACATTTGAAAATACCACCTTCCCCAAGGTAGAAATGCTGCTGATAAGTGATTTTACAAGAAAGAAGACTGCCTTTGATGCCATCTGTAGTCCTGGACCAAACCCAAACTGTAACTCAAACTGAAATGGAGTTTGTTGTTCTAATACTGGGTCAAATACAAAACTGCCTTTAGCAGCCTGCTCTCAGGAGAGATTCTCTTAGAATGAGGTAGTTGGGAGACTGAATTACTGCTCACTGTCTTAGGTGGCGTTCCAAGGTCAAAGTTAGGAATTTAAGTGGAAAATGCAGCAATGAACTCTCAATTTGAGGTAGTTGGAAATGACAACTATTATTTAGTTGGGAGTTGCTTAGATAGAAAAATTGTTTTAACTAGGCAGATAGGCATAGGGCTCATAATTTTCTGGTTGAGCCTTTTGCTTCAGAATGCAGACTGGAATCAAATTGTCGGAGTCCACCTCTAGCTGAGCAGGTCAAACGAGTCCTACCTAATCCAGCCTGATGCTCATTCTTCATGATCTACAAGATTATTATAAACTAATCTGTTAGTCATTGAAACATCAGGTAACGTTATTTCTGGCCAGACCAGTCTCGCTTCCTGTAGAATAAAGGCTGTGTAGAGCAAAAATGGAATAGTCATGCCATACATTATTGAAGATTTAGGACTTGTCTTTGGAGTGTACAGAAAATATTTTAAATAGAAAAATACTAGTTTTCATACTGTGCTTCTTTGCACAGCATCTGATAGGGTTTTTTATGGCGTTGTAAGGATTCAGTAGTAGAATTCAACACTCTAAAGCTTTACCTCATGTTTACACTGTTCACTTCACGGCAGCTAGCACCAAAGACATTTGGACTTGCCAGCACTAGGTAGAGGAAATTGAGTGCACAAATAAGGCTTAACTAGGCTTACTAATTGCACTAAGTACCTGAAATGTATTTCAGAAAACTATTAAAATAAGTCTATGAGATAAAAGATGTTGGAGAGATATTTATGTCAAAACAGTGTTGTAAAGAGTTCAGTGAGAGAGCAGATGTTTGAATACAACTGTTTTCAGTAGGCAGTGATTACGTGGTATTTTTATTTGTGTCTTTCTATGTCATTGATGGCTGTTGATATAAAATGTACTCTCTCACAGTAAGTTCAAAGACAACCACCTACCTACTAATTTTGTGATATGCAACATGTACTGTTAATCGTCCTCACAGCCGTTCCTTTGTAGTCCTCTGTATGAAACTATATTTATTGGAATTTGTGCAGACCTTGATCCTCAACTGACTTCAATGAAGCCATCATATACATCAAAATAAGCTTAAAAGATTGCAGTGCAACCCTCCTATACCACAAACAGATCCTTGTAATGCTCTAAAAATTGATTACTTTGCACTGTTAACTTCAAGAAAGTAATTCTAAGTAACCGTGATCCTGATAACAGTTGACTTTTAATGCTTCACAATGAACTGTAAAAGTCCTGTCACAATAGAAGATTTTGTGATTAATGTCAAGTACTTTTGGATTTCTTTCTGTACTTGTGGATGCTGCCTGGAAACTGCAATTTGTGCTCCCCAAACACGTATGCTAGAAGCCCTTTAACAGCCTCATGCTCTTGGGTACCTCCACATCATGTATGACAGCAGCAGTTCAGCCATGTGGAGGACCATGGAACATCAAGCATTTCCTGGCCACAGGGTAAGGTGTGGAGCTGAGCATGGCACTTTCCGTTTGAAATGCTGATTTGCATTTCTTTTATATCCATCAAAGCAGTATGGAAACATGTAAGAAAAAAGGAGGGGCTTTATTTATTTTTGTTTTGTCATTATGAATGTAGACTTCATGGTTCTGAAAGATGACAAAGTTATAACATGACTATCCTGTATATCTGCAACACTGAACTGAGGCAGTGTGCCACACACTGTGTTTCAGCTTAAAACAGAAACAATTTTTAGTGATGAAAATACCTCACAGTATGTAAATCCTTTCAGTATTGAGATGAGATATTGAGACAGCTAAGAAGGCGGTAAAGTCTGAGAATAGGTTGAATTATTAGGTTTATACTTGATTAGCAGACATTAAAGTACCAATCTATTTCATAAAGATTACTCACAGTTTTGGAACCAATTCAATAGAATTATGATAGAACGATGGCTTTTCAGCAGATGCTGTGATCTGCATGATAGAGTTTTTTTAGTTATTCATTCAAGCATTTATAACCACTGGGAAAATACAGATAGATCATCTAATGATGGTAATTTTACTGTTAGTGTAAAACTGTAGTGTGAAAAAAGAAGATGACACCTCTGAAAGACAATTTAATGTGATGTGGGATCCGAGACTTTGGAAATACTTTGATTAAGCTGACATTAAAAATGTGCCGTGTCTTTATGGGGCAGAGCTAGAGAATCTAAATAACCTGACCAGTGAGAAAAATGTTAAGAGTGCATCTTCCTAAAGCTTTGTCCAGCTTCTTGTGTTAATCAGCAAGCTCTTTGCATCATAAGAGAACAAAATTGCAAATTCATAGACACATTTTGAGTAATCCTAATTTGAACTGTTTTGTGATGAAGGTTTAATGCTATTAGTTTGTTTAGGTTGTGAACTATATATATATACCCTTTTTTTTTCTTTAATTATCAGAACAATTTTTTAACTGCCAGCGGTATTTTTTATCAAAATTAAAATTTTTCCTTTTTTCTCTTTTTTCTTTTTTCATTCTTCTTTTTTCTCTTCTTTTCCTCTTTCTCATTTTTTCTTTTTTTCTCTTCTTTTTTTCTCATTCTTTTTTACCTTTTTTTTCTTGTTTTTTTCCTTTTTCCTTATTTTCCTTTTCTCCCCTCCTCTTATCCCGTTTTTTTTCCTCTTGATAACACAAAATTTCCTCAGTTGTACAAAATGAGCCCACAGTCATTCTTGGTACTGCAGTGGGTGCCTGGGGGAAATGGTCTTCTCCAAGTTTCATGGAGGCCCGGATTGAAGGTTCTCACTGCAGAGTGGGAACGACCAGGTCTGTGTTTGCCACCAAGGTTGCTGCTCCCAGCTGTCATCAGTGGTCTTTGAACCATTATTACTGACAGCAGCTTTTTAAAGGAATTTGAAATAAGGATGTCATCAACATGAGAGAAACCAAGAGCTTCAGATGTCTTTACTTTGACTGTAAGTATGTTGAGAGTTTTAAAAAATACAGAAACTCCACAGGTCTAAAACATTGCCCTGCAATAATAAGCATTCTAAAACCTGTGACGACCGTGTCTCTTTTTGCTCCAACAGTCTGTTCTGAAATAGGCATAAGGGTTCCACAGTGCAGAAGGTGAAGGATGGCATATAAACAATTGCTTATTTACTTTTCCCACACTCAGGAACTAGTGTAAATGCAACCCATAGAATCCGCAGAAATACTTTCCTATCAGAGCATCAGGAGTTGGGAAACAAAGCTATGGACTTACCATCCTGTTCGCTTAAAATCAATGTGGTTTTCCCTTAAAATAGATCAATACTGTAATCAAAGAGCAAGGTACTTAAAAAATCACAGCAAATGGAAAAAGCTGCTTTCAGAATCTGCTGAATAAGAGGTGGGGTTGACAGCCCCTGGGCTGTTGCTCATTTATCCTTGTGGCTGCCCTCAGGAGCAGGCAAATGCTATTTTATTTGAAGGGCAGAGGATAAAGAGGATTGTGTGGTGGCACAAAAGAAACCAGTGTTGGAGCCAGGAGATCTCTGCCTTGCCTTGTTCTGTGGAAAGGTCACCAGACCCTGTGTCTCTGTGTTTCTGTGTAAGCTTTGTCAGCTCTGCTATTAGTACATTTATGGACAGGTGTAGCGGTGTCACTTTCTACTATTTTTTGGTATTCTCTTTTGAAATACAGAAGTATTTCAGAAGAAAGCCTCCTCAGAAGAAAACCTCCTTAGGTTCGTTCATAAACATAAAGGCAGTATGTGATATTACTCCATGAAGCTTTTTGAGCAATTAAAGGATCAGAGCTTGTTGACATAATCTTTGGCCTTTTTTATTGCTTAGATTTGGTTCTTCAGTACTCAGGAGCTGTAAGATCATTTCGTCCATGGCTTAGGGAAGACCCCAGTTCTAGATCCCCTGCAGTTGCTTTGTCAGCCTGTCCTGTCAGGTTCATCATCCCAGTGACACCATGTTTATACCATGCACATGCCCTGCATGCACCTACAAGCCTGCTTTTTCTCTACTCAGACTGCTGCAAAAATCGATTTTGCTCTGCTGCTGGAAAGACTTCCCTGACACCCAGGGAGATGTGATAACTATTCTATCTTGTTCTGCCTCTGTGTTGTGGGATAGCCAGACCCAAGAATCAGGCTCTCAGTGTGTCACTTTGATGTGTTGGTTCCAAATTCCTTTACACTTCATTTTTCCATTACAGTATCTCTGTTACCTGTGTGCACTACGACACTGCCTAATTCACTATTGATTTTTCATTGTTTTTTAATGCAGATTGAGGATCCTATGTAATTCCAGTGCCTTTAGCTGTGTTAGTGGCTGCTTTACTTATGTTGTTTGTTGTTGTGTACATAGCTGTGTTTAAGAGAAGGATCAGACAAAACATCCATGTTTTGTCAATTTATTCAGGATGCAGAAACTTCTTAACATGTCATGCCTTAGACACTGTATGTAAATAGGAGTTGCACTGCAAATTTTGCCTCCTTGGTTTCAGTAGAGAAACCAAATCTCTTGGAATAAACAGATTTACAATGTCTATGCTTTTCCAATACATTTTTGTTGCTTTTCCTTTTTCCCAAGTAAGTGGAAATCTTAGCTTCAGGAAGAAGCAAAGTAAAAGTATTTTGCAGTGAAGAAGTTTTATGTGCTCCAGGACAGAGATGTCGAGTATTTGCTTGTCTCTATTTGACTTGAAAACAGTACCTGGAGATGACTGTTTGTTTATATGGAGTGTTTGGGTGTGAGGGGCAAAGCAGGCAGATTTACATTTACATTTCTTCACTGCTTTTTTCTCTAGCTCCCACACATGAGCAATAGCCCTGCAGGGAAGGGTGTGGGAGAGTTGTGCATGTTGCTCCTTATTTCACCATAAACTTTGCTCTGAGTACTAGGCCTTTTCAGGGGAACACAAACTCTGCATTACCACAGTTGGGGGATGAGTTACCCTTCTGCCTAATCAATACCACGGTTAAGGTGCTTGGGGAGAGAGGTAAAATCATATTCTTGGGTTTTGTCATTCCAGAGTGAACTACGTGCAGGAGGACACTTTCAAAGGTTCAGGAAACCTTTGTGAGAGGAAGACCAAACTGACACCACGCAGTCTCTTAGCCCCAAGGCAAAGACATTTGGTATCAGGGCAAAGTTGCTTAAACTATTACAGCCCAGGCACCATCTGCCAGAGACAGTTCTTGACCCGTGGAGCTTTCAGAGGCGTTGTGCGAGGCTGATGTGGGGAGGTAGGTGCAGCACCTCTCCATTTTATACGTGAGGGTTTTTAGCAACAGGCTTGCCAAAGGTTATGTGGGGAGTGTGTGCAGAGCCAGGAATTTATTACCCCTTGCCCAAATCTCAGGCTAGTGCCAAATGCAGATGGGTAGTTTGATGAATGCTCCAGCCTGACTCCTGGAAAGTACTCTTGCATTCCCAGTGAAACCAGTGGGTTCCCCAGTTTAGAATGCATTTATTTTTAAACTGCACAGGCAGGGATTACATGTTTTGACAAATGTGCCAGAGTGTTGAGGGCCTTGTGGATTCTTAGCCTCTGAAACATCTTCATGCCTAACGGCTTGTTAAACCTGCTGCCTGGCAGAATCCCTCTGCCCTCCTGTGGGCTCCCAGGCAGTGCTTGAATTGCACTCACAAAACAAGCTACATTTCAAATGTGATATTTTAAACCCAAATGTCTTTACCCCATTTATCAGAGCGAATTGGTTCAGCCTATGTGCAGCATAGGTTGAATTTTTTTATGTCGCACCAATAGCTCTGAACTGGTACCAGTATCTACACAGGACAGCTGATGATGCAGTATCATAGTTGGCTTCAAGGACAGTGGAGTCCATCTCATCAGAGTTTTATAACCCTTAATAAAAACTTTCTCAGTCTTAGGTATGTATGAAGTGTGGGTGGTGGACACTGAGCATGGTACCACAACACAGTGGAGTAAAGTAATCCTGTAGCACAGATTCCTGTGATATCTATCCTCAAGGTCACAGTGCTGAGCAGGCAGCAACTTGAGTAAAAAGCAGGACACAAGTGAATGTCAGAAGGCCCTGTAATCCTGGTTCTTCTGGGATCTTGTTTGTATGGTGAGCAGAGATAACTGCATGCTTCAACCCTTCTCCTTACAGTATACTTGAATAAAGCATCTTTTGTTGAGATCCATAACAGATAAATGCGTAGGAGTCACCACTGGTTGGCTGAGCCCAGTAGAAGAGCATGCAGCTGCCCAAAGGGGCTTTTTCTCTTTCTTACCCTAGGTCATGCGTTTCTGCCCTCTGGTGTCCCAGCAGCAGTCTTGCTGTTTCATCTGCCTGAAACCTCTTTTCATTTCGTTGGAGTTTTTTAATAGGGTTAGTTTTCAGGCATGTAAGTGGGCTGGTTTGACCCCTTAAAACTCCATTCCCAAACTGTGGGAATGCTGGAGCCAACAAAAGGGAAGGGATAGTAGTTATAGGGCAGGCCCACCTCTTTTGGCAGCAGCCTGGTTTTAGCTTTGAGTTAAAGTGGTTGTGAAAGTACATGCAAAGCAGTCTCTTCTGTTCAGGGTGAACAAAAGCCATCCAAGTGTAAGCATGGGGAATTAATCACAGCATTTGCACAATCCTGTTCTCCTGGAGTCTCACACATAGCTGGCTCACGCGACATCTCTTGGCGTTAGAGAGACCTGGCATCACCAGCAGCTCTGGCAGCATCTGTTTCTCGGACCTTTCAGCCTCCTCCAATGGTGGGGAATTTCTGCAAGTGCAAGACAATCCACAGCATCAGCCTCACATAGAACCAGTGAAGCTTCTGAATTCACAGAAGTGTATGGATGAGTGCAGTTATTCGGTCAATAAGGTGTTTTATAAGTCACAGGTGAAATGATCTTATTTTCTTAGAAGGATGTACATATAGAAGGTGTTTTTGTGGACAGTATTATAAAGACTGTCAGTCATTCAAGTTGTCCTTTGCACTACATATCCATTCATTGCTTTGGAAGTGTCTTCACAGCTGGCTAAGTGCTTAAATTTTGTTAGCTTTAGACAGTAGATGCCTGGGGTTAAATTCGATGCTTTGGCCTTCCAAACCCAACACTGCAAGATGAGGTGTGAGGAGGGGGAATTTCCCCTTGATCTGTGCTATTCCCTTTGGGTTCTCCAGAGCTTCCATCAGAGCAGGAAGGGGGAAGGGAGACAAGGATATCTGAAAATCTTTATTGTAAACAAGGCCAGTTATACACACACCAATTACCTCAGTGTAAACAACCAATCGCACTATAATGGGGAGAACCTTTTGAGCCTGAGGAGGGTACTTTGAAGTGCCTCTGCTCAGAGAATTGCACCAGCAGCAGTTCTTGGCTTCAATGACTGGAATTTGGTGGCAATGACAATGGAGCTGGGCAGATTGGGAGATGGATGGGAGTGATAAGACAATATAGGAGTTGAAATTTCAACAGCAATGAAGCAGTAACCAGTAGCCAGTAACAACCTGGCTGTAGGCTTGCTGTATCAGTCAACACATATCCTTGACGGCAGTGTGAAGAATTGGAATTTTTTGTTACATGTATGTGTAGTCATTGCCTTTGTGTCCAGGAAACTGCTTAACCTGCACTTTATTAACCAGTCTCTTTCCCAGGAATTCTGCAGCCTCTTCTGGCTTTTGTCTCTCTAAGCTCTGTGTCATTTTCTCCTTTGAAACACTACACTGCTTTTTTGGAAGGTCCCATCCTGTGGTGGATGGAGTCCACTGAGAATCCTTCTAATTTTGTGAGCTGCTGATCAGGCTCTATATGGTTGAATTCAGTCTGTTTGCAAGTGAATGCTGCTACCTACTCCCCATGGCACATGGCTGCTCCTCTTCTTAGTTTCCCTAATATTCACTGCGTACAGCCCCTGTTCAGTCTGAGATCAGTGTGCTGGGTTTGCCCTCCTTGGCTCAGCAGACCTGCGTCATCTACCTCTAGACATGACACAGCAGTGCAATAAGGGTAGATATTTCTCCTCTACATGCAGAACTGAATTCCAGTTTTACAGCAGTACCTATGTGATTTCTTGCATTTTCTGTGAAAGAATACAAGTCACACCCAGGTAATATAAATGTGTCTAAATGTGTCTAATTGTCATCTAGGAGAGGACTATGTCAATTTAGGCTAGTAGCTGCCAAATAATAGATATGCAGATATTCTTAAATTGGTTTAATTTATGTCTGCCGGCCCTGACAATTGGAAGAAAAGATAAATATACACAAAGCATTCAAAGCTTAGGGTGTTGTGATGCTAATTGAAAAGTCGCCAAAGGAAGCTTGCATGGTGTGTGGGAATCTTAGTGCAAGAGATTAGTGGCTAATTAGTGGCTGGAAGCTGGGGTGCAGTCCTCCTAGCTGGCTCACACTAAAAACAGGCAGCTCGCCTGGCAGTCAATTTTTGCCCCTCTTACCGGCAGTGAAGCACCTACTGTGGACAGCACAGTGTGGTGATGAGAAGATACAAGTAGTGTCAGCGCTGCAGCAGACTCTCCCAACGTGCACAGAAACAGTGCCAGAGGTACTGCTGCATCGGTGGCTCACTGTGTCCTGAGCCACAGCAAAGATACAGGCATTTGAGAACTGAGCTTTTTTCTTTTTAACATACACACAAATCTTGTTATCTTACTTTCTGCTTCTTTCTTGCCATGTTTGCAGCAGATGACAGAACATGCTCTGGAGGCCCTGAGCTTCAAGCCTTGCTTTAGAGTCTGAAGTGAATGTGTACAGGTGGTGGCACCTCCTTCCTTGCATCGTGCTTTAGAATCCTGACATTTAAAAAAAAGAGGTTTCATCTGTCTGTCAGTGTCCCAGTATTTCCCTCTAAAGCTTTTCCCTGATGTACAAATGAAGTATAAGAATCAGAGATGTCTGTCATATGATTCTAAGAGTTTGGCCTTTAGAAAATTGTAGCAATTAGTATCACTGATGCATCAAAAGCTGAACTAACTGGGGCTTGCTTTGATTAGGCAAGTCTCTTTCTCAGTTGTGTTGCATTCATTTATGAGTTTATTTCTTAAATTAACAAAGGTTGTTTTGTAACACTGAAGAGTTACACATTTTCTTCTTTTCCCTACATTTGCTTCTTCAAATCTGAAATGCGTAAACACAGCTCCAAACTATTGCACACCCTCTCAATTAAACTCACCGATATCAAACCTCACATAGGCATCGAGCAGCAATACCAGGATGGTTCACTTCTGAACATCACAGAAGCTAGAAAACTTTCTTTCTGTGTCATGAGCCATGTGAGTAACACAGTTTTGCTCAAGATGGAGTCACAAATGGGATAATGTAATAAGGCCTGTGGTCACCAGCAGTGTGGCCTGGCACTGTGTGAGCTGCTGGTTGTAGTCAGCTTTTCTGGTGATCAGTGCATGAAAACATCTAGTCCAGTTTCTTCAACCCTCCAGTTAACCCTCTTCTCTAGCTGTTGAGAAAAAGCTAAATCACCCATGATCTTCCCAGTAAGAGCCAATTACTTCATACAGTAGTCGCATTGTTGTAAAAGTGATGCTTTGGGAAGAGGTAAGGTTGCTGGCAGAGCTAATACCTTGTTTGTTTACACACATAGTTGGGAAAAGTTAAGAGACTTTCAGACACAGAAGTTCTTCTATAGGTCTGAAAAGAAAATCAAGCTATTCTGGTCCATTCTCAAAAATCGTATAGAGAGAACAGACATGACAGCCCTGGACAGTCAGCTCTGCCATGGATAAAGCTAGCTTGCAGGGCAGCCATGGGAGCCTAGGTGCTCCAGGAATCTTAATAGCCTGTGTGAAGCAACAAATTCCTGAAACCTTGTTCTTCGTTCAGTAAATGTTTGTCAAAACAGGAATGAGCAGCATTTTCTGGCCAAATTATTTCCAGCTAGTTCTAGGTGGATATTAGTAATGCAGCTGTCAATTTTCACATGATGATTTTTAAACAGACACCCTTTCATTACTCATCTTTTAAGATATCTTTCTTCTAACCTGAGCAAAATACCTGTGGATACCATTACTGATGGTTTCAGATACTATGGGACATAACATTAAGATGATTACCAGTGGGAGATGGTCTGTGTAGCAACTGATACAGCATGGGAATCTGGTGACAGTGCTACAAACTGAAGGACACTCCATGCTGGAGCCTAGCCAGGAGCTAGAAGCAGATAAGGCATTTTATAATCTCACTGTGAGGTGAAAAGGGAGAATAATCCCAAATCAAATTTATTCAGATGAATGGAGCTGTTTGCTTGAACAGCTTTTGAGAGGAATCTTAAGAGGACAGACTGGCCTGATGGGCAATTTGCCTTTGCCAAGGTGCCACTTCCTCTTGGGAACAAGAGAAAATATTTGCCCTTCTTCCTGGCTGTATTGAAACAGCCCCTTCTCCTTCCCTTCTACTCTCTGCCAAGCTTGGGGTATCTCCTGCTGCTGGGCAAGAGTCAGTGGGGTCCTAAAGAGCAGGAGCTAAAGAGGAGTTTCCATTTCCTGTAGGAATATGTGCATGGCACTGTGGGTCTGCAGGAGCCCAAAGCTGTGCTCAGCTCCATGAAACCTGTTAGCTGAGATGTAAATACCAGGATTTCTTCTGGTTTCTGAAAGGAAAGAAGGTACTGGACTGAGCTGAAGTTCTACAAGCATATCTGATCTCATGTCAGCTAAAAACTCCTAAAGATCAACTTAAAGCACTAGCCTGTTCCAAAGAAAAGAGCCAAACCTCAGTCTGGAGCTTTTGTTAGGTTAAAAACAAAAATGCCATTAAGATGTTCAGATGTTCGTAGGAACACCTCTTCTACGAAGACAGGCTGAGAGAGTTGGGATTGTTCTGGAGAAGAGAAGGCTCCAAGGAGACTCTTTAGAGTGGCCTTCCAGCATCTAAAGGGAGTCTACAAGAGAACAGGAGAGAGACTTTTGACAAGGGCATTTAGTGATGGGACAAGGGGGAATGGCTTTAAACTGAAAGAGGGTACATTTAGATTAGATATCGGGAAGAAATTCTTCACTGTGAGGTGGTGAGGCACTGGAACATGTTGCCCAGAGAAGCTGTAGATGCCCCATCCTTGGAAGTGTTCAAGGCCAGACTGGATGGGGCTCTGAGCAACCTGATCTAGTGGAAGGTGTCCCTGCTTATGGCAGGAGGGTTGGAACTAGCTGGTCTCTAACCCAAGCCAAACTATTCTGTGATTATATAAAGCAAAGTATAAAACTTAAATGGTTCTTCAAATAAAGTATAGAAGCCAGTATGCCTTGCAAATGCTCTAACAACTGCTTTCTCCTGGTAACTTCCAAAATAAAACTCACCCATTCCAAAATTAAAAAAAAAAATCACCTATTAAAAATTTTTAAAATTATCTATTCCAAAATAAAATTCAATGTCTAAGGTGACATCTGGGAGATCTACAGAAGTCTAGTTTAACCAGGGTAAAGCTAAGGTGAAAGACAGGTCAAAATCAAGCTTAACCTGGCTATCTGCAACCTTTGTGGAGAAAGATTACCATCTTACTGGGCAGATCTTGTTTCTGTTATTACCAATAACAATCTGGTTTATACCATTTACTCTCCCCTCTTTCTTAGGCCTCTGACAGCTGGGAGACTCACACAACACCTGTGGTGAAGCTCTGATGAGACTGAGTCATGTTATTGAATCAGAAGTGTCTCAGATCATATCACACACTGTGAGAATGTGTAGGTCCTCGCCCCAAGGCACTCACAGTCCAAGCCAGAGAGCTTGTAAGGAGGAAGGTCGTGGTAAAGTAGGGACATCTCTGCTATTTTGAATGTTGTGATTTATAGCTGTATTTTTTTCAATAAAGCCCATCTTTTATTTCATTGCATTTTGATGTTGAAGCATATTAAATCTTACTGCTGTTACAGTGAAAACAAGCTGCCTTTCCATGTATGCCTCCTCCATGCTGTGGAGGAATGTTTTTTCTGTGCAATTAGCCAGGAGGATCAAGCTTTATGAGGGAGCAGGTTGGTCTGAGCTGCTGTTCCTCACTGGCCTGTTCAGAAAACACTAAGGGGAGCAAAGCCAGCCATCTCTACAGCCTCACTGGGTGACAGGAACAGGCTGCTGCCTCTGGCTGTGTGCAGAGACCCTCCGGCTCCACAGGAACTGATCCTGTTATGCTCCGTGGAGCAAGTCTGAACAGGGTGAAATGAAGAGGAAATGCCAGTTCCAGCCCTCCCAGATGGCTCTGGGCTACTTTGTACACTAACTTTTTCAGCCTCAGGAAGTTTTGCATGTTAGTTCCTCACCATCCACAAACTGCTTTTGGATCAGCATTGGAAAGCCACCCCACTTGTGTGATTCGGGGGATGTGAGTTACATCGTGTTTACTGGGCTGCCTGCTTTGCTCTGCTGTTTTGGTAATCTGCTGCTCTCCTGCAGGTATTAACATGTACAAGAAAGCTTCATCACAATAAATAATACCACAATGTGCCACTTTTTTTCCGTCCGTCAAAGATATCAAAATACTTTTAAATCAGTTCCAGTGAAAATCATCAGTGGGGCTGCAGAAAGGTCAAAGGTTTGCTGGTTTAGGATTTCATGGGAATATATGCTTGTTTGGACTTGGCCCAAAAGCTTCGTTTACCTGTTTGACAGGTAACAATTAGCGAGTAATAGCTCTGCCGGCTGGAATGTGGCTGCGAGGGCCAGCAGGCGCTGGGTTACCTGGTGGGCAGGTGTGGGTGCAGCGCCCAGATAGGTATGTGCATGCACAGCATTCCTGGGAATCAGTTTTCCCTTAAAGATGCAGCGATGACTGCAGGGCACAAAAGGGCTGGGCTTAGCCCAGGCTTCCAGACACTGGAGCTGTTTGCAAGGTAAAGAAGTAAAGTAAATAGTGGAAGAGAAGAGGAACTGAGGAAAGGGCTGCAAGAAGCTGCCCCTGTTTTTCCTTCCCTGGAGAGAGGAGAGTTTTGATTCTTCCCTAAGAATCTTAATAACAGAGAATTTAGTGATTACAGTGTCGTGGGAGATAAAAACAAAAAGAAGGGAAAAGCCAAGCTCAGTTGGCATGGGATAGATGTGAAGTGGGAAAACCCTTTCTCAACTGGTTTAGAAATGGTTAAACAGCTTATGTGCAGTTACCTCAACTCTGCCATTAGCAAGAATTCAAGCCTCATCGGTTTATCGAATAAAACCACTTTATCTGTGGTAAATGGCCCCATTTCCAGCTCCTGTAGCAGTGAGGGAAGACTCCTGCATCAGCTCCTCCCTAGAAGGAGTCTGGTATAAATTATGTTGGCAGTTGGGGACTTTTGCAGGTGGTTTTAAGATGTTTGATTTTTTTTTTTTTTTCTTTACCATAGCAGGTGACCCTTCTCTTTTAGAAACAGAAAGGCTTGCTCATTCTTTTCATATTTTATTCCCATTTGTGAACAGACTTCTCTGTTTGTGTATTTCCACTTAGGTGTTTCAAGCTTGACAATTGAGCTATTGTGTGACTTTGGAGAAACCACATCCCCTTTCCTGGTCTCTGTATTTTCACCTGCACAGTTGGAGCAGTGAATCCCATGTTATTAACCATGAGAGACACAGATTATAAGTACTGCTAGTTATAAACACTTGTGCTGTTACAGATATATACTACATCATACAGTAATTCCTTTGAATCTTATTTCACTGTCAAAGTATCTTGTACTTTTAGTAAAAAACATGTCCTTTTTTACTTATAGACAACTTCTCTGGCTGAGAGGACTTTGTCCTTGAGGTACTAGTTGATGTCATTTGAGGAAGAAGAAATCTAAGTATAATTAGAGACTATTTTCCTTGATCTTAAAGGACCTGGCATCACTTTGAGTCATTAAGCACTGTTATTTGGTAGGACCTTCATTAAGAGGGAGTCTCTTTGCTCGACAGTGTATGAGCCAATAAATGGTCATTAACTCTGACTACTGGCTGACACAATAGCAAGGTTAGTATTTATTCTCACAAACTCCACACAAACCACAAGCAAGCACTACCAGAAGCACAGAGACATCTCTGCACTGTGGATCAAACCAAAGTAAAATACAACTCAACCCAGAAAGTGCTGAGAAATACATGACAAGCCCTGTCCCTCTGCCCACTACCACTGCATCAGAAAATGCAATTCTCTGTCCTAGTTTGGACCAGAGGCTCATACTGCACACTGCACACCTCTGACAGCCCCTGCCCTGGGCACTTGGGAAGAAGTGAGCAGCACTCTTTCCCTTCCAAACATCCTCCATTCTGTGCCCGAAACTTCCTCAGCCTGAGCTTGGCTCTGCATCCCTGCATTTCACATCTCTGCATCAACACTGTTTCATGAATCGGTCTGACCCCTGTTTGAACCCCTGTATACTTTTGACCTCCATAATGTTATGCAACCATGAGCCCCATAAGTTATGAGGTACTTCAAATAATCATTTTGTTTGTTATAAACCACATTTTTGACTGTTGCATTTGGCATCCACGGTACTGTGTGAAACAGCAGAAAGATGTTCCTTCTGTCTGTCATTTATTGCTGGCCTATACAGCCTGCAGAGTCATACATGTTTTGATGTGTCTTCCTACCACAACCATTTTGACCTTGTAACATTACTGATTGCCTGCCCTTTGGGCATGGAGGACAGGAACTGCATGCAGTGTTCCAGACTTGGGACACTCTACATTTGCCTGCAACTTTCTGCCCACCTCTAGGTTTTGTGTCCCTCTGCGGGCTTCATCACCTTGTCACATGAAGTGAGTAGAAAGAGCTCCCCTGATTGCAGCAAGACTGGAAATCCTGGGAGCATCCCTCATTAATGACAAGGGGAACTGCACAGAGAAGCTGAGCCATGATTAGTGCTGAGTGATGTGCTCCTCTGGTCCTAGGAATAGGAAATTTTATGCGCATGGGGAGACTCATTAAGTGATTACTCATTAAGGAAGAAGAGAAATGAAGAGCAGTACCAGCAGCAGCCTTGTGAGAGTGTTTTGTCTCATTTTTCACCTTTTATAAATGTTTTTGTGAACACAAGAAGTTCAGCCTTTCAGTTTGGTGCTGCTTTCTGCTATATCAGCGCTTTAGCCAGAACAGTTGGAAGCATTTAAAGAGTTGTATCAATTTTAGATGATTCAGGAACAAATGAAATATGAAGAACTTAGAAAGACTGGAAGAGTAGCTATTGTACAAAATTCTTTTCTAAATGGACACCTAGAGGAATGAAGCTGTGGAGAGGATGGTTTGGAAGGCAGCCTTCCCACTTCAGCAGTACAGTCATGGTGATTAAACATACCTTTTGGAAGCACACACTGTTTTGAAGGAGCTTTCAACTATCACCAAGTGAAGGTTACAGTGAATGACCCATTGAGTATTGGAATGACTCCACTTGCTACCTGGTTCTGTACAAAAGGTTAGCAATACTTCAGGCTGAACAGGGGGACTCTGAAGAGTATGGCAAGGGCTCTGTTGTTCACTGGTAACTACCAATAAAGTAGTGGTAGTATTGGTAGTTGTCTAGTGGGTCCAGATAAAGTGGGTCACAAATGACATCTGAAGTAGTATTTCACCCCATATTTCCAGGAAAGCAACATCGGAAAAGGATCAACTTAAAGGACCTCACCACCACAGGTTATTCCCACGCAGCACCACACTGTGTAAGGAGGAACAGAAAACACGTGGCTTTATTCTCTGTGAAGTGTTTGTGGAATTTTTGTCACCATAGCGCCGAGGCACCAAATACAGAAAGGTCCCTCCCATGATTCATAACTGAACCCACAGTGGCTGCTGCTGTTTCTAGTCGACCTTCTGGCTCTGCCAGAGCTGTGTAACTGCTGAATGGAGCAATGCTGAGCAGTTAAGAGGCTGCTCCATCCTCCCAGCATATTGTAAACATTACTACACTTAGCAACTTTTTATGGGCTTTTTGTGGGTAGGTGAAAAGAGCAGATAGATCTGTGGATTATTTCATACAACCATAGGTCTGACAGATGTCACCAGCAGGTTCAGAAACACTGCATTATGAGACCTTGGGTTCAGCTCCCCATCTCCAGACTTGACCTACTTGGGAGGCAGTTTTCTGAAATAGTTATCAGCTTGAGGCTGATAACCTAAGAGATTTTTAGCCAAAACTGTTCTGCTGCAAGTGGCAGCAAGGATAGAGAAAAATACACTATTTATTCCAGTTTTGTTTTTTTCATACTTATGAACAGTTTCCCCATTCCCATGCTTCCGAGGAAGATGCTGAAAGTTAGCATGGTATCACAAGAGGCGTCTGGAAAAAAAATACTGCTTCAGGAGTCTGCTTTGCAAATCTCTTTGAAATTCAAATTTACTCAGCAGAAGCATTGTAAAGTCAGCAGCTGAATACATCTGGACTTCTATCCACACCGAGCACATGCCAGGCTATGTGTGGCCTAAGAGCAGGCACCTCTGGCTCTCCAGAGCTCTCCTACTGGGATGATTATCCTGGAGGCAGAAGTCCCCTGTGAAGACAAACTGCTCAGCAAGGCTTTCTGGAGCTGGGACAGAGGAATGGACCATGAAAAACAGCACAAGGGGGTAAGACAGGGACTGAATTCTGGGAAGGTGGGCAGACAGACTGTAGCTGGGAACCAGAGCACGGGGAGCACTGGACTGCCTGGATGAGACTGGAGCAATGGAGGGTACCTCCAGGCACAACAGTAACAGCAGGGCTGACTGAAGACAGACATGGGGGCATGGAAAGGACTAGGACTGTTTGAACTAGTTGGTGAGGCTGGTCTGTGAGGAACAAGGACTACTGATGGCTGTGGTGGGGACCCAGTCTGGACAAGACCAATGACTGTGAGTGGCCTCCTGCCTCAGGCACCATGTTTTCTGCCTGCCCCTGGTGCTGGATTGTCCAGAGATCTCAACATTACTGACACTAATTACACTACCAGGAGCTTCGCCACTGCAGGAAAGTCACTTCTCAGATGCCAACTGGACCACAGATGGATGCTATTTCAAATGCTAGAATCACAGAATTATAAAGCAGCCCAGATTGGAAGGAACCTTGAAAGATCATCTGGTCCAACCTTTCACAATAAAGGGTACCTAGATGAGCTTATCTAACACCCTGTCCAATTGCATATTGAAAACTGCTAGTGATGGGGACTCTACCTAGGAGGTTGTAGAATTAGACACTTTGGGTAGGACAATGGGAAACTGTATTAACAGCAAGTGGATGTCAGTGCTGTATTGATCCAAAACATGAAAGTCATCAGTCAGACCAGGAGGCCAACTAGCTTTCCTTGACAACAGCACAATAACGGGCAAAGTGCTGCTGTACTGCTGCAGGACAGCACCTGCTGAGGCCACTGTGGAAGGGAGTGCTGAGACCCCATGGGCACGACCTGCCTCATTCTGCCCTAGGACAGTGTCCCAGACATCTTCAGCACAGACAGCAAGGGCTGCAAGGAGGTACTAATACCTCAAGGAAGTAACTACCAGGAAACAAATGTGATTTAAATTAAAGGGCAATGTTGACACAAGGACAATAGGGTACAAACGGACTTTGACATATTCCAGGTGGCAGAGAAAGGGTGGCATCTAACCAGGTGAGAAATGAGTTACTAGAAGAGATCCTGCAGGAGGAGCAGTGAGAACAAGGGCCTGAAGGGCTCAGGGATGCAGTTTGGTTGGGAGACCCTGCCAGGACCAGCCAAAGCCAGAACTCAGTGGGACATGTGAGCCCTCCCAGACCAATTGCTTGAGCAACTTCCATTTTGGCATTTCCTAATTTTTGAATTGTCTCTGATCTTCCAGGGCACTTGCCTAATTATATACTAGTAGTAGGAAAGAAAAAAAAAAAAGAAACAGAAAAAGGTAACTATCTGTATTAACATTTAAGTTCTGACACAAAGAACTTGTCTTACTCAAAACTGGTTGGGACAAAGCAAACAGTGCACTGTTTGACTGCAGTTCAGCTAGTGATGGCAAGCCTTTATGGAAAATAAACTGCAGCCGTCATAGCTCAGGGGATTCTTTCCCTGCCAGAGATAACAGAAATTATGAAGGATAAGTAGAAGCATCCCTTGGATAGTCTCTGTAGGATATAGTCTCTCCTCCAGACTGGGGAAAGATCAACATGAAGAGCTAGTGGTTTTCTAAGGAATGTTTTATGATGGAAGAATTTAGATTGTAAAGGATTTGTTTCTTAAGTGACACATAATTTATTAAATTTCGTCAGTTCTGTGAAATAAAAAGCAAACACAAGTCTTCACACCCAAGCAAACACAGAGATAGGTTCTTATGCAACTCCACCCCCCGTGGCTGCTTTTTGCCAGTTTCCTCAATGGTTTAATTTATACAAAATCCCAGGACAGGCACACTTCAGAAGGCTTCAGTGTAACCTCAGCCTGAGCTTCCTTTTAATGTGGCAGGTCCCCAGGTTTTTCTTCAAAGGCATGCATGCTTATTGGCATCCTGTGTTGTCTAGAGGAGGGTATTTTGAGATTGGTGTTGGCAATGATAATAGCTGTACTACTTGGACTGCTGTTGATGTTTCTTGCTTTGTAAGAATAAAGGGAAAGTATTTGGAATTAGCATGTCATCATACTAGTTTCTTCCCTCCTCCCCCTACTGCAAGGCTTACACAAAGAGCACAATAGCACAACCTTTGCATTGCATGAAAGTAATATTCAGTCTAATATTTTGTAAGTAATTGATAATTGAGAATTTTTATTATATCATTGCTAAACATAAAATAATGTTTTCCTTCTATAAGCAGTGTATGTGACACTATATAGGAGTTTAAACCTCAATCACAAATATCAGAGATTAATGCCTTTAGCTACCAGATCATCAGTGTGGAAAGGCAAGCTCACAAGTATTTCTAGTTCTGAGAACTGCCACCCTATGCTGTGTTGTTCCTTCCTATCACCTCTCCAGGGTCTTCCAAGCCTTCTTTGCAGTGGCTTCTCTAGTGGCTGTCATGATGCTTCCTAATCAACAACTGCGGGAGTCCATGGGAGTTTTTCAGTATTTGTCAGCAAGATTTGGAGTCCTGTCCCTAAGAATGGTGGGGATACTGCTCTTGGTTCAGGCCCATGGTGCTGGATGGAAGCCATGGAAGAAATGCTTGCTCCCATTAGGAGACTTGATGGTTCTCATAAAACAATAGATAACGTCATTTTCCTCTCTTTATTTCAGCTTTTGACTGTGTAGAGGACAATTATGATAATTTACTACATAAAAAGACATACAGTTCTGTCTTTGACTACAAATACCAGATGCTGCAGAGTCTCAGTCATATAGATTTTTTAATGACAAGACTCCCGTTGTCCTTGGCACAAAGGAAAAATACATTATACATGCATTTTTAAAAGATCTCACCACTCCACACTTGGAATATGACATTCAAATGCAACCTGAAATTATGTTTCAAATGGTAAGCTAAAAAATACTAACCTAAAAAGATGTAAAGGTGGAGGTGGCTCAAGAAATCTGTCCCTGTTCCATCCTGTCCCACCCCATTCCATCCTTGATGCTGGGAGACGAGCAGTAGAGCAGCGTGGTCTGCAGGAAGGCACTTGGGACATGAAGGTGGATTTTTTTTGTGCACCATTAGCAGCAGAATAATGTCTCTGTCTGGAAGGGGGGTTGCTGTTGGAGGTAGCAGAAAAAAATAATCACCAAGTGCTTTGGGTAATATTCAGGGCTTCTGTCAACACTACCCAAATTACCAGAGCACTTACCATAGAGGCAAACCTTGGGAAATCACGTCAAGTGTTTAGCAACCAGTGATCTCATACCTTTTCTTATTTGAGCAGTGCAGGATGAAAGCCTTGTACAAAGCTTGAGCAGACAATTGACATGTCCCAGCCTGTTTCCTTCAGTGACTAAAAGAAGTAATGGCAGACATTTAAATAGAATCTCCCTCTGTCTGTGCAATTATCTCTGAAAATACAGTGGAGGATGATATGGGCAGCCTTTTACAGGTAGGAGAGATATTTGAGGTTCTATGCAGCACTTTGGGTTTGGGAAGTAGTTTAATCTGGTCTTGGAATATCTCACCACACTCATTTGAAGGAGAACACTCGCCTAGGATGTCTAACTTTTGAGGATAAGTGGTTTTGCACAGGTTAGCTCATGCAGGAGATGACAGACACTTTGAGGAGGAAAATCCAAGTGTGTTTCTTTATAAAGCCTTGTCCTCCAAGCCCTTTTAAGCCTCCTTTTCTGTTAGCCAGCAAGCCCCAATGGCTATGCCAAGGCAGGGGTTGCAAAGAACAATTATGTGACAAGAGTTATTAGGAAATAAACCAGGAGCATCCCACAAAACATGCAATACAGATTTATCAGGTTCAATCTCCACACCAAAGCCAAGGGTTAATGTGATGTTGGTGAGCATCTCTGTAGTACACTACTCCCCTCTTTTAGATGCTGCTGTGTAAATCTAGCCTTAGGACCTATGATAATTTCAATTCCATTTATCCCTATTATCTTGTGAAAACTCTTCTGGTCTTTACAAATGCTCTCCCTGAGAGGCTGAACAAGACAGGGAGTCAAAAGGAAATTGACCTTTCTACCCCTGAGAAATGTCCTACTAAGAACTGAAATAAGCTAAGAAGGTCACTTCCAGAATATTTTTTTTTCATAAATTCACAGATTGGATTTTTTTTTTAGAGGAAATTTTTTATTTCAGTGTAAGAAATTTCCCACTAGATTTTACTTCAGAGTCTAGTGATTCAGAAATCCTTAGTGAAACATCAGACATTTTCAGACAGGTTTTGTAAATGATTTGGAACTAAATCTTTTAAAGCCTTCTTTCTCTTTCCTCCAGAGCATAGCCAGCACTGTAAAATGCCCTGGAAGAAAGGACTGCTGTGCAGTAAGTTACAACTTTATAATGGTGTAAAAATAAGAAAAACAACCTAAACAATTAATGTTATACCTGACACTTACTTATGAGCACACAGAAACAATTTGACACCCGTAAAATCCCTTGCCAGCCTTGTTTAAACTCACTCTGCGAAAGACATGGATACTAGTCACTTTTATTACCTGCAGTGCAGAGACCATGTATTTTAGAGCCTATTAAATAAGCTGAGTCAGATCCACAGACAGTGTAAAACAAAGTTTTGTAGTTACTCTGACAATCTGTGGTCACTGAGGTCTCTCTGAAGTCATTGCTGGTGCTGCCCCAGGGAACTCTTACATCAGGTGCAACCTCCATGAGCTGCAGACACACCAGTCTCCTGCCTCAGATACCGCAGCTCCCCACCTTGTGTTCCCAGTGGAGGTGCTGGAAGAAGGGGCTGAGCTGCTGTGCCAGCAGCTGTCAGCCAGCCAGGCTGGCATTTCAGCCCTGCCTGGGCCTGGTTCCCAGCCCTGTCTTGCTCTCCTGAAATCTCTTCTGAAGCCTTGTGGTCCAACCCCATCCACCCCCATCCCCTCACTGCTGTAGTGCTACATTCATGAAAATGGCATATTTGAATAGATCTAGCCAACAGCGGAGAAATGAACATTTTTAGGGGAACAGAAGGGCAGAGACCAATGTCTGTAATATGTTTCTCCCCAGTGGGAAGGGGAGGAGAAGTTGGCTGCTGGCCGAAGTTTGTGTTAGCACAACTCTTAGGATGACTAAATCGCTCAAGGTAAAAGGGTGGTGAAATTTGGTTTGAGTTGCTGTCAACTGTGAAAATGCACTTATCACAGACTTCTCCCCGTTCATGGAAAGAGTCTGCATCCAAGACCAAGTAAATCCAGCAGTATCTGGTACAGCTCTTGCTCTGTCCAGCTCTCAATCCCATGAGATGAGAGTGACAATGATGTCATGCTCCAGCCACCCTCTCCCCTCACTGAGCTCAAATCAGAGGCAACTGGATGCAGTCTGTAGCTGGGTTCTTAACTGCCATGGAGCAATACAAGTCATGAAATCCACCTCATGTGACGTTATAAAATGAACCTCTCAGCTCTTTCCCACAACTTCCAAGGTTTTATTCTCTATTCATGGATATCTCTGCTCATATCATCCTCACTCTTGAAAGTGGTGCCCATCAGTGTCACAATTGCATCTCAGCAGATCCCCGCCCAGCTGAACTCTCCTAAAGATGCCACAGGGAGTGTTTGGTGTGGAACTGCCCCCCCTCAACACATTAATGGGGAGGCCACTTCTTGCAGTCAAAAGAGATAACCCAGACTGTTTGTCTCTGCAAATCTGTAAATCCCAGTGACTGGAACTTCAGCCTGCAGCAAACTGAGCAGATTTGCTTTTAGTTTTCTCTGGAACAGCAGCATCGAAGGTTACAGCTCTTGTGGTGCTAGTGCCATCTAGTCATAAATTTAAATCAGAGTTTGACTCTGCATCTTCCCTTATGGATTTTATGTCTCAGGTCATTCTTTCCCAGCAGTTGAGGGATAAGCAGTTACATGTCTGAACTTGTAGTCATAATTCTGCAGCCAGTTATCAGACATGATATGTCAAGTAGCTGCATCTGATTAAAAGGACTGTGTACACATGCCTCCTTTTTAGCTGCAGTATTCTTCAGTCATGCTAAATGTGTGAACTCATGAATAATGCTCATGTGAATAGTCATCTAGAACAACTAGATGCTTTTCCAGCTGGCTAATCCAGATCTGCCTCTGCCTTTGTTCCAGAAGGTTCTTTTTCCCTTGTTTCCAGTGTGAGCTCTTTCACTTAGCTTTGCCTTTATTTTAGGTACATGCTGCAAGTGTCACTGCTTTCTCTAGTGCCACTGGCATTTATCCTAGATTCTTCAGTTCTGACATGACTTTCAAATGTCCTTTTTTCCTTGCTTTCATACACTCCTACCTGATTTTGATGGTCTGGAGCATGCTGAATTTCTGGGTTTAATTAGGTTTTAAATGCACTAACACAGTTCTGGCCTTTGCTCCTCAACCGTTTGTCTGGGCGCTGGAGGCTCCTGCACCCACCAGCCTCTTCCACGTCTGCGTCTGATTTTCAAATAATGCATCAATTGTTGGCAGCATCCTGGGAGAGCTGATGTGTTTGCAAAGCTTCTCTTGGCAAGGGGACAGGGTGCTTGCAATTGCAGCCAAATAACACGGGCCTCCCAACAATAAAAATGTTACTTTTTTCACCTCTGGACTCTGACGGAGGTGAGGAGGATGACTTTGGCTGCAGCACACTACCGGGAATCGGATGAGTGTCAGCCACCCAACGGCTGTAGGGTGCGAGAACATCCACACCCCTTCTCCTGCGAGCACAGCCTGATAGGCCACGGCCCGTGGCATGTTTTGTGTCAGATTAATCACTGGTATTTGCATATTGAAATGCACAAAGCCTGCCAGGATCTTAACTCTTCAGACATATTTTTCACACCACTACTGAAATCACTTCTAGTGAGCAAAGTGTGAGACCTCCATAGGTTCCCTTGACATCACAGTGCCAGAGTGATCTCTGAGAGAAAGCTGGCAGTCACTGCCTGCCTGTGTCCCTGGCACACTGGCTGCCTCACCCTGCACAGCACAGCAGGCAGCCCTTGCTCAGAGCCACAGCTTCTGTTTTTCTAGGAAGCACCTCAGCAGCATGTAGTGTGTCAGGGCTTCTTGGGAAATATTTTTGGATTGCTTCATGCCCCAAGTAATTGCTTAAGCCCCCCCTCCCTCCACTGCTCACACACATTTTAACGCCTGCCCCATCCCGCTTGCCAATTTTCCTCAGGCTGGTTATGCAGAGTAGGATGTTACGTGCTGCAGCATGGCACCCGTTCCTCCCACCCTTTGGGAGACCTCTCCCCTTCCCCAGCTCCCCCTGTAAGTGGTGGCAGTGACATTTGGGTCATCATGCCCCCTTTGGAGCAGCTGACCCCACAGCCAGGCAGAAGGGCACACACACACACACACACAGCAACCCTCTCCTTCCTGCTCATCTCCAGCAACACTCCATCTCCTTGTTTTTCTTCACAATCCGTTGTGCCAAAGGGCTCAATTTTGGCACAAGACCTCAGGAGACAGATGGCCATGTCTGGGGTTTGCGATGTGGAGGAGGCATGGCATGGGTGTCCCTCAGGACTCTACTGCTGCTGGCAAGCTGAAGAGAGACAGGGCAAGGACTCACCTGCTGGCCATGTCATTTCAATGGTTATTACTTCATACTGACATAGATTTGTCCTGGCCAAGTAGCAGTCTCCCTGCAAGGGCCCAGACTTGAGCAGGGGAGAGTGGGATTGATCAGGCAACCCTTTTTTGGGATGGGATAGAACCTCACCATATGGACAGGAGCTGTGCTGAACCACCTATACCCAAGCCAGAAAGCAAACCCAGGCTTATTTTATTTACAAGTAGCTACAGAGGCATCTCCAGCTTCCTATCCAACGCCTGTCTCTGTGCCCAGCGTGGATGCAGTGCCTTGTGCAGGTCTGCCCCTTCCCAGTGCCAAGTACCCCCCAAGCCCTCACTCGTGGAACCTGTTGCAGCACTGGCTAATGCTCAAGGCATCTGATCATCCCCAGTGTCACCCACTCTGCTCCTGATAAGCATTGCCAAACTTCAACTATTTTAAGCTGAAACTGTCCTCTGGGTATCTCGCATGCATTTAAGATTTAGCCAGGACTAGTGGGTTAGCCATTTCAAGGAGGAGGCTTGGGCCAGGCACTGGAGTGCTCACCCTGGGAAGAGCAGATGGTTTTATCACCTTTTTCTTGAGATGTCCTCACATCACTGCTAAAGCTGCTAAAGCTTGGCATGAGACATGGCCCTCCCCATGCCTGTGAAAATGCACTAAATCCCAGTCAGGTTACAAGCTGTTTAAAAGCATCCTCTTATTGACACAGCAGACCTGAGTTCCTGTGGGGTTTTGTGTTACTAATGGCTGATCTGGCTTCCAGGAACCAGCAACTGCCAACTGGAGGGTTTTTTGCAGGAGGAACATTTTGAAAACTATCCTATGCATATCCTCTGGTGAGTGATAAATTGCAAGCTCCTGTGGCCACTTTTTCTACAGTTGGGGATTTTTCTTCTTATCTCCCTCCTCTCTGTACTCCCTTATTTTTCTGAAACTAATAGGGAGTTAATTATATGTCTAACATGCAGCTGAGTCAGCCAGTGGCTTCACAGCTCAGCAGGGGATGACACACAGATAAACCGCCAGACAGACAGACACACATGCTCACACACGTATGCACGCACACACGCACACTCCTGACTGCATACGCTGTTTCTCTTAGAAACCTGGATCTACAGCAACAATGGATTCACTGTGGTTTTGGCCAGTGGTGGACATTTGTCCCAGGCAGTGACTCTTGGCCAGGCTAGTGAGATGTCACCTAAGGAAAATGGGACTGGCTCTTCCTTTTGCCCTTAAAAAACCCGAACAATTTCCTTGGAAATTTTTCTTCAAAGGCTACTCTGGTGGCCACACAAAGTACACTACTCAAAAGTAAGGAAGTGGAGAAGCTATTTGGCTTGACAGAGGAGGCACTTATGCCAGTGGAACCTCTGCTCAGGCCCCCCCCCAGGCTCTGCATGGGTCTCACATGGAAAGGTGCTTTTGGCTTGGCCCGAGACTTTGTGAACACTTACTGTATGTCCATGCCAGGGCCTTGGCCCTGACACTGCCGAGCTTACATGTGCTTTTTGTGCCTGTTTTGAAAGCCATAGTAATGCTGTTTTGTTTTGACAACAATAATTGCACTGCTCTCTGTGGGGCACATCTGTGCTCAGGTCTGGAGCACCACTGGCAAGCCCAGAGGAAAGGCAATCCTGAGTTCAGAGCAGGTTTTAATTAGGGAGTTATAAATTGAGCACAGGGCTACCAAATGGGAATAGATGGATTATCAATTGCAGTATATGGGCATACTCCACATTTTCACTGGCTTCAGCTGAGCTCCTGCGCAAAGTGGATAAATAAGTGTCATTGAATGGATGCAATGAGAGAAGTAGGGGAACCTGACCTTTACAACCACCTACATTTTGGGAGATGACGCACAAATAAGGAAAGTTGATTTTTTTACCATGCTGATAATCTCATGCATAGGAGAAGAGGGTCTGCTGCCTGCAGAGATTGTGCTTCCAAACAGGCTGCTTGCTGCTATGACATCTAGTCCTGGTGCAAAAGATGACAGCTTGAATCTCTTTGGGAAAAGCAAAGCCACAAGATGTAACAGCCACAAGTTAATCAAGGTAGCTTTTGCAGCACAAGGCACAACATGGTAGTTATAAGATTCAGGTTTATTTTGATTGCAGCATTCCTGTAGGACTGATTGCAAGTAATAACCATGGTTTGGCACTCAAAATAGATAGTGATAGAACAGAGACAGGGAGACATCCTGCATTTTGTAGGTACAAGGGGAGGTCACTTGGTCCTCAGCAGCTGCCTGCCCGTCCATTCAGGGTTTGTGGTTGTGTCCAAAGCCCTGCGAACACCCAGGTTTCTTAGCCCAGAGAAATGAGACAGCTGGCAAGAGCAAGGAAGAAAGTGAAGGATGGGAAGCACTTTCAAGGCGTTCTTGATTGCTTTGATCTCACAAGCAGCATGCAGAAAAGCCTCAGCCAGCTTCACATCCACTGGCTGGAGACCTGTTGCGGTTTAACTCCAGCTGGCAGCTAAGCCCCACACACCTACTCCCTCCCTCCCTCTCTGTGGGATGGGGGAGAGATTTGGAAAGGTAAAAGTGAGGAAACTCATGGGTTGAGATAACGACAGTGTACAGCAAAAGCCCCATGTGCAAACAAAGCAAAACACAGCGTTCATTCACCACTCCCCATGGGCAGGCAGGTGTTCAGCCACCCCCTGGAAAGCATGGCTCCATCACATGTAATGGTGACTTGGGAAGACAAATGCCATCACTCCAAACGCCACTTTCCTTATCCCCCTCAGCTTTATATGCTAAGCATGATGCGTTATGGTATGGGATATCCCTGTGGTCAGTTGGGGTCAGCTCCAGTACCATCTGCCAGAGCAACGACACATGTCCAAAGCTGTCTGCATTGGGCTCAACCAGGAGCTGATCTCAACATGGGCTGTTGAGACACAAGTCCAAACACTTCAGAATTGCTCAGTCAACCTCTAATTGCTGAGTTTAGTAATCATGAGCCAATGAGATCTGAAATGTGGATCAAACAACAGCTTAAGCAAGTGAGCACTGCAACAACAAATACACAGAATCCACATACGGACAATATTTTTTGCAAGAATGAATCAAAGTTCCTTACTCTGCCAGTACTGTGCGACAGCGCTAGTTACTCTCAGAAATCGGGTTGGAGGTGCTCCTGCTCCACGGAGGTCTTTGCTCCAACATAGCAAGGTGCAAAAGATCCAATTTTAGTCTGAGCCAAGATGACCTATAGAGCCAGGTCCTTGCACCTGTCTGCATTTAGCTATTTCTGACTTCATTCAAGAGTACGAACACGGGGCACTTGTGCAAGCCGTCCCTGCTAATGCACTCGCACATTTAGAAGGCAGTGGAGCAAAACCACACTTGAGTCATAGCTGAACATACTTGATGGGGGAGGCATTCATATATTACACTATATTTAGATCAGCCTAGATCTTAAAAAAAACCAACAACAACAACAAAACAAACCAGCAAAAAAGGAGGCATTTTCTTTCATAGGGCTGTTAAAGAGTAGACAGAGAAATGAAAAGGGCAAAGAAAATACTAACATTTACTTCGCACTTCTGGCTGCATTCGTGTGTGTCCACTTTATTTAGAACTGGAAATCTCCTAAATTTGGTAAAGTAATGGAAGACTTCACAGGATGCATGCAGTTCCAGCCTGGCCTGTCTCTGTTGGAAGAACTTGTTGAAATAATGTTTCAAAGTCAGGCTCAGAGACATTCTGGGGACGAAGGTTATATCCTTATTACCTTCTAGGTAAAAAGGGAGTTATTTAATGCCTGGATTGGAACAGGATCTATTACAGAGAAATAAAAATGTTGATCACAATTTTGAAGTTCACTCCCAAAGGGGATCTGGAAACAAATTTCTGAAAGAAGCAAAGCAGTGTTTTATGGACGCCTTCCATGTTCAAGAATGCTGAATACTTCTACCCTCTAATCAAAAGTAAACTGGGAGAGTAAGGAAAAGAGATTTGCTTGGAAAGCAAGCAGAGGCTGGAGACACAGCATCTCCAGTATCCCTCTCCACTGGGGCTACAATGGCACGTGCAGAGGGCTCAGAGCAGGACAGACCCACAGCGTCTCTCTTACATCCTTTGAACTGCTCCTCTAATGAACTGCTTTCCCTCCCCATCTTGCCACCCAGGTCCATAATTCAGAAGTGGAGTCTGCCTCCAAAATCTCTACAAGAAAACCCAACAAATGAGGCTGCAGTTCCTGCATTTCTCTTCGAGTTGCCTAGGCCTTGAAGAAGGAGTGCTTTCTGCTAGATCCTCAACTGGCTAGGGCTTCACTTAGCAAAATCACAACCTGGAACTGCAAACAGCAATTCTCAGACAGATCGTGTAGCCTTCAGCTTCAGAAGCAGTAAGAGATATAAGTGTTAATTTGTGGTTAAGGCCTATTTATCTGGAACAGCACTAGAGCGTGGCTTGGGTTTTCCTGTAGCACAGCAGTTGGAACTGCCAAAAGAAAGAGGCATTAAAAGTTAATAAAAAGGTCTGAAACAAGCTCATTAAAATACTTGGAAAACTTCACAGTTTGGCTTCATACCATAGGACGAGTATGTGAGAACTTGACTGGGCTTGCCTGCCTCCCTAACAGACTGTCTTGACTTAATACTTATAAAAAAAAATCACCTGGCGCCTGATGCCGTGTTAAAAAGCCCCTACCATGTCAGATACTGTTGTAATTTGCCCTGGAAAAGCATCTGAAGCAAAGGAATGCGTGAGCACAACTTTAGAGCTCAAACAGGGGAAATACTGGTTGTTACACAAATCAGTGGATACAGATGGCATTTTATTTATTTTAATCCTCAGCCCAAAGTTTCAGGGGCTGGTAACTCTGCCACCCCACTTGGGTTCATTCTACCTCTGGATGGACGGATGTCATAGCGGAGTGCTCCCAGAGCAGGTTCTGTGGATACCACATTTTCTGTTGGCCTGGCCATATCTGGAACCATTTCAAGTAAAATCTAGCCCTGTATTTGACCTCGTTGTTCTATTTACTCACCACAGTAATTAGGCTGGGCAGAGGGAAGGCCAACAAGACAAGGTAGGATGGACTATTTGCATAGCTGCAGGCGGCTTCTATCTGATTGAATGGAGTGGATTGAACTGTAGGCGGATTGTGGGTCAAGAGGTTGTTTGAGTTTCACATTCATGGATGCCCTCTCCAGAGCCAGTGCTTTCGTTAGCCACTCCATAGCACTCTGTGTTTGCTGCTAGCTCATGAACTGAAGGCTGGATCCCAAGCTGCTGAGGATCAGGACCACTGTGGTTCTGTATCCATGCGGCACCCCAGGAACAAACCCTACACTGCTTCAGTGAAGGCTGCCCATCATCCATCTCGGCCTATGGTCTGCCTGAAAGCCTGAGCCCTGGTGGTATTGAGACTCTGATTTATCAACAGCTGAAGCCATCTCTGATCTACTCTTTAGTTCTAGGGTAAAAATTAAAAGATATATGAAGCACCAGCTTGCAATTGTTTGCCTAATCCTTGTCCCTCCTACCCCAACTATTTCTCTGGGATGCCAAGCCTTTGGCTAACATTCCACTATCACATCTGGGATTAACCTGCTTCATAATGTTTATCCTGCTTCCTTCAAAGTGCAATGACTACCTTTGGACCAGGACATAGTATTGAATTTTTCCAAATATTGTAGCCTCTATGAGCACAAGGTGTTGGACTTGGTGGCCTTTGGCCTTTTCCCAAGACGAATTCTCAGAGTTTTCATAATATAAATATAATATAAGAAGACTTATGGCTTTTTTATGGTAGGGCTTATTTTACCAAGGAAGGTAACTGGTTAGCACTTTTCCTTTTGCCTAGGCTGTATTCTGAGTGTATGATTACACAGCACTTCTTCAGCAGTGGATTGTTGTTCCCAGACATGCCTCCTTTGTGAGCCTGCTGTAGATTTGAGCTACATGTCCCCCATTGTGCCAAATCAGAAGGCAGGGCTATGTGGAGGAACAGGACAATTTCAGAACAGGCAGGCTGTGGCAGAGGTCACTGGGATCCATGGGATCCATGGAGCACCATGGGTAAGGAAGACTGGAGGGAAAGGATTTTCAGCCTCCCTATCCGTGTGCTCTGCCCAAACTGACTTCTGCTTGAAGGATATCACAGAGCCTGAACAGCCAGCACCTTGCTTAATTTGGATTACTGAACCCAAAATCTCAGTGCAGGAAGCACATGTTAGCATCTCTGTAAGGCAATGGCAGCTCTTAGGGCAGTCATACTTGTCAACACCACCACAGTCCTCTGCACCCTGCAGTACATAGTATCAGGTACAACCTGTTCCCAAGGATCTCATTAAGAGGAGAGATTCCTGACAAAACCAAGAGCAGTATGCAGCTTCTCCAGACCCATTCACCGTGTCTCCTTTCCTCACAGGAAGTTCACTGAAAGACTTCTTGGTAGGAAAAGATCGCTCCTGAAGGAATGGAAAGGAGCCCACACAGTGGAAGGTATGCACAAGTCTTCCTTCTATACCTTCTCTATTATCAGTAAAGAGCAAAGCAATAGCAGATGTATATCTGATGTGTTTACATGAAAGCTGCAGTATTTATGGATGCTTTTAAGGTCATATTTTACTTCAGTCAAGCATAAAAAAAAAAGTAGAGAATATCTTGCAGTTAGTTAGCTAAACACCTTTTCCTGCCTTTGGATTGGGTAAGACAGATACTCACAATAAACTTTATCTAGTGGACAGTTCAAGGAAATGGCAGGAGAGTCCAAAATCCACTAACTCAAGGTCACTTATCCACTCAAGGAGTCTAGGCTGGCTGAGCAGTGACCATAAATCATCACATTTGACACTGATTCAGTGGCCTGTGTAATGCATGAGTGAGTCTGCACACAGCTCCCATTGGAGGAGCATCGTATCACACCAGCCAGCTACAGAGGCTTCTGTGAAGAGGCTCAGACTCCACTAGGCATGGAAAGATAATTTTCCACCTAATCACTGGGAGTTCTAGTCAAAGCATGTATATACACAGGAGTGTGTATATACAATTCTGTCACCTAAGCCCATTTTGATGGAGCTATAAATCCAAGAAATTGAAGTCTGCAAACACAGCCAGGACACACCTTGGGTACTCCCACATGACACCAAGTCCTAGTAGGAGACATAATGTCATGGCATTACCTCTTGGCATCCTAACAGCTTTCTGGGACCTATGTGGGCACCATCACTGTGGTATCCCAATATGTCCCAGTGACCCAGCAAGACAGGGAACTTTACAAATGAGAGACACCAAAAGTGACTTGCCTGTTTTCTTGACAATCTATGATTCAGACAAAAAATCTTGGGTCTCTTGAATGGAAGTTTAACACCTTGCACACTGAAACACCCCTCCCAACAAATGCACTCTCAAGCTTAGTAGTTAAAGCTCCCCACTCATTTTTTGAGGTGTCAACAAATCATTCATATGGCCAAGTTGTTCCCACAGGCAGCTCTGAGGCGTATGGTCCTGGTCCATGCGAGAGACAGGGTACTAATTAAATGGTCCAATTCTGATCCAGTAGTTGCCCAATTATGGTGCTATTTGAAGTCTCCATGGAAAAATCAGGAGAAAAAGCAGACAGTTCCTTTTAGTCCTTCAGAATGAAAAGTCTGAAGCCATTTTGCTCTGTTGCATCGCTGCTATCAGTCTAGACTGTCCACAGTCTATAAAAACTGATGTAGTGTGAGCTAGAGCAAAGCCTATTGGGAAGCACTAACACAAAAATAGAAACCTCCTACACTAAATTAAATGAGTGCTGTGCATGCACTGAAGTCTCTGTGAGAGAGACTGCTTGTAAATATTCTCTGCAGTCTGCGTAGGAGTTGTGTGGAGGCAGCTTGAAGACCTCCAGCAACAGAAAAATGAGATAAATGGTCACTTACTTGGCTGAGCGCCTCGGGAGAAGGGTTTTAATATGTGCAAGAAGAAAGTGGGGATTGAAGCTATCAACCTGTGTCATGATGGACTTAAATAATAAAGGCCTGAGCTGTCTTGTACAGCTCTCACCCCATGAGGAGGGTTTCAGAAAAGTGAGAAAGTGTCTCTCACCATATCTTTTCTCTCTTCATCTGGCAGCTTTCTGTGTTTCTTTGATAAAATCTCACAGAAAGATGTCACAAATTCACTGCATGTAGTAAACTTCCATTATCTGGAAATGCCCTTCCCAGCTAAGAGACTCCATAAAGTATTGGAAAAATAATTAAGCCATGTAAACAATATTCTCGTGCTTTGCCCAATCTGGGCTTATCCCAGCCTGCTGTTCTCACAGGAGCACAGGAGCTCTGCTGTGCTCACACGCAGGTGAGCGCACGTCCCGATGCACGTGTGCAATAAGCGGCACTGGTGCCACCTCATCAGAGGCTGCTCTGGGCTCCTGCACGGCTCCGCTCCCCTACGGCCCTGCCAGACACTGCCTCTTTGAGATTAAATTCTTCTGTGCTGCCTCAGGCAGTTTCATTCACTTTTCTACTTATCTGGAGCTTATATTTTCAGCCAAAGAGTTCAAGTGTTACCAAGAAAGACAGAAAGAGTAGGAAAGAAGCTATTTACCTTAATTTTTCTGAAATTTGGTAAGTGCAAGCAATTTAAATGTGAGTTATGGAAAGGTGGCTTCTTCACTTTCTTCTTTTTCCTTCCCACCAATACCTAACGCTACAGTTCCCAATACCTTCCCAGAGCCAGAAAACACGTGCTTTTCTTTAGTTTTTCTTAAAGACAGTTCAAGAAACAACTTTAATTATTTTCTTTTTAAAAATCATACAAAAGCCAACATCTAGGATAAAACATTTCAAATAAAAAGCCATATATTTGACAAGGGATAGCTAATGAAAAATTGTACTATTAAGAAGAAATTTCAGACATCTCTAGACCTTTCCCACGAAAGGACAGATCAATAGAAGGCCCATCCATATTAGAATAAGGATTGAATGTATATAAGCTGTTTAAATCTATTACATGAGTTTATTTTGTTAATTGTAGAAGCTCTATAGCTTCAGCAGATCTTAAAGTTCGTGAATATTAAATCTGAGCTCATCTCACAGAGACAAGTGTCTGGTTGCATTTCATCTTTTCTTCAGCACAGCATAGGGAAGGCCAGGTGCTCACAGAAGTGTGTCTGGTAGCTGGACCAGTGCAATGGGAATATTTCCATTATGCAGAATGGGTTGGGAAAACTTATGTCAGCTCTGGGAAAAAAAAAATCTCTGTGCATGCTACAAGTTGTCCATCTATAGCTGTAGCTTGCTATGTTGACACAATTAAATTGCCAAGTATGGGCACAGCCTAAGCAGGCTCCTTAAATAAAACAATGCAGCATTTTTTAGGTGCTGGTGCAATCATATGTCACAGGACCTGTGGATTTGAGAGTCTCACTTGAAAGCTGGATCTTACTAATACCTGCAAGGATATAGACAGGATTTCTCATACCCTTGTCTTTGGACACTGATTTCCATCACTCTTCTGGATGTGATGGATCATGTGCTGTCCTGGTGTCACAAATGACATTGCCGAGGAAGCACTGGAATGTCCTCCCAGGCATCATTGTACTAATGTCTGTAACTTCATTTCAATGATATCTTCCCAGTGGTCTCTCCAGAAGAGGAAGTAAGATCATGTTTGACACTATAATGTCCTATGGTGTAGATATGTAAAATTAGTGCATTTGAATGTAGACACCTAGGTGTTCCAGGCCAGGTTGCATGGGCCTTTGAACAACCTGATTTAGTGAAAGATGACTCTGCCCAAGGCAGGGGAGTTTGACTGGATGATGTTTAGAGGTCCCTTCCAATGCAAACCATTCTGTGATTCTATGATTCTATGATTCTATGATCTCCTCTCTACCCCTGCACTCATTTTAGATGCCTATACATGCATGCACATATATGTGCACAAAGATACATGCATTCACTGGTCAAAATGTGACTTCAGAAGCACCAGTGTGAACACTAGTGTGTGCAAGTACTGGTATGAAAAAACACACAGCATGTTCTTTTTCCTATCTATTCAGTGCAGTGTTACTTCTGGTTGGCATCCCAGTGTCTCCAGGGCCATTCTCAGCCTTGCACATGGACACAAGTTTATGGGTATATGTACCCAGGAAACAGCACTGGCTGAGGACTGGATAGAATTTATGAATCAATGACAGGAACTGCATCATTTCCTCCTTGTCTTTGCGATATTCCCAGAGACTTCGGTGTTTCAGGAAGAGAGGAATATTTCTCAAATTGATGCAAGGTCATTTAAAAGAGCCCTGAATCAGGGCATTAAACCTGCCCTTGCTTTGCCGGTCAGCCTTACATTTTATACACACTAGAACTATGCTTCCCATATATCAGTGGCTCTTAGTTATGCTGTGACTGACTAATGCAGCACGATGCAGCTTGTGCACCCGCTCCAGTGAGACACTCCCCTTCAGCCAGTCATCTCCTCCCCATGGTGAATGGCTGTATTCATAGCAAACGGTGCCCAAGAGATGCATATCTTCTCTCTTAGAGCAACTAGCTCAAAGCCCATAGCTTTTGCTCCACTAGCACATTTCACTTCATTTCTGTTACCCCTCTCCACTGCTCAAACCAACAGGATCTCTATGGGTAGCATCTCATACACTCCATTACTGACAGTACTCAACATTGTGTCATCAGGTAATGTTACTGTCTCCTTTTGACTTCTGGGAATAAAACATTAAATGAAGTTCATGTTAAGTCCAGTTCTGGAGATATTCCACCAGTTTCTGGCATGTTTGTTCTCATTCAATCATAACCCACTCTGATCCTCCTGTTTGTCAGTACTTGAAATTCATGTTTCTCCAACATAACAAAAAATTTATTTGGTTTATTTCAACATCTTAGTGCAAATTGCATTTGTCTTGCCTGAAAAGGTCAGCTGTCTTATAAAAGAAAGGCACCATATTAATTTGGTGTGATCTATCTTGAGCAAATTCATGTTGTATTTCATTCCATTTCCAGTTATCTCCTGTCTCTTTCCTTTGGCATAGTTTTTGTGTTCAAATGATTCACCTATCTAATGCGTGATTGGGAGAGGAAAAAAAGAGAAGAGAGTTGGTGCCCGATTCCCCTCTGTCTCTATGTCTCTGATATTGCAGTTGCTGAAGTTCATACAGGCAGCCTAAAACAGAAGGAACAAAACAAGAAGGAAAGTCATCAGCTCTCCCATGACACTTTCCCATAGAGCATGGACTGTGCATCCTTCCTGACAGAACCTGTTGCCTCATGAAACTCAGAGCCCAAGGGGCTTAGTTAAATATCTTAGATGGAGATGAAACACTAGCAACTATTAAAAGACAATTAAAAGGATTATCTTTCTTCATACTTCATAAACTGTTCTCTAGCTGGCTTGGAGGACATGAACTCCTCAGTTGAAGAGCTCTTGATTAGGTGCACAACATAAATTTAACAACATTCTCTGTTCTGTTTGGCCACCATCCCAGAGCAGATATCACTGCATATGAAGCCTTGCTATTCCACACCAGGGCCACGGCTGCATCTTCATTATAAGCTCCACACTGCATCTCCATTTCAGAGACACACCATTTCTAGGGAGCACAGGGGTTTGAGGATACAGTTTGCTTTTCACACACTGCATTTGGAAGTGGACAGTGTGGGAAAGATATTGTGTACACTCTATGCCCAGCATGAGCAAGCCCGGCTAGAATAGGTGCTGGGCTAGGTGATCAGGAAAGCTCTGTATGAACTTGTTGGAATGCTTCAGGAAAGGATGGTGGCTATCAGTTAGGACATGGAGGTAGATGAGCTGCAGACACAGAGCAGGGCTTAAGGCTCTGCAGCTCTCTGGGAATTACTTGTTTGTGAGAATGCACCTGGCAGGTGCACCACACCAGCGTGTCCAGCTCTGCACAGCAGTACGGCACTAGTGCAGGACATGGCCCAGAGAGGCCCTGCCTGCTCTGCCCCCCTGCACATAGGCATGTGTCCCACACCAGCAGCACAGGGAGCTGCCAAGAAGGCAGATGCCAGTGGTTACCACACCACCAGCTTCCACTGTGCTGGAGAAGCCTGGAGTTGAGTGCTTCAGGAAGGGGTGCAGTCCAGACAGGCAAAGCCTGTATATTCCCCTCCAGCTGGGTAGCGGTGTGGGAGATAGCACTTGTCATAATCTATATTCCCAACTGACCCAAACGTGCAGAGGTAGGCCCAGCCTCCCAGGTAGGCAACTACAGTCTTGCCAAGCACGTCCGACCCCAGGCTATTCTGTGTGCGCAGCCACTCGGGGAAGTGCAAAGCCTTGTGTGCAGCCTCCCCACCCATTCCCACATACCCAGCTCTCCCACTAGCATTTTGGAGAAATGGCAAAGGGTCTGCTTCCAGGCACCTCCCAGCTGCTGCTGTAGCCAGGTCCCCTCTGGGGAATCAGACCCCCAGGAGCAGTGCAGCGGCATCCTTTCACCCCACATGTTGTACATTTCTTAGTCTCAGGATATGTCTGTATTCTGCAGATCACAATGCCCAGGAAGGCATCCTGAGGCAGAACCCAATGTGCCCGGGAAGGGCAGTTTAAGACTGATTAGTCCTTCAAAACCACTCCACATGTATTTATCCAGCTGCTGCATCCTAAACTGACAGGGCTTTCTACAAGTGCAAACCCTTCTAACATTCAGTGATCAACAATAACAGAAACAAATAAAAAAAAAATTCTCACTTCATCTTGTTATGAGCTTGAATTTTACAACTGACTATCACAAAGCAGAGTAGAACCTTTTAGCACTTTTGATATTGTATAAAACCTTTTTTTGATACTGTATAAAATCTTTTATTTAGAAAGAAAGCTTAAAACATACTGAGAAGAGAGCATTTTCCTTCCTGCTGTGAAAGTAATGTACTGGCTCCCTCACGGCCAAGTGGTAGAGAAATATAAAAGTGATTTTGTCCAAATACTGATTTCTCTGTTGCACTTTGTTAAGTAGAGCTGATACATCACTCCTGGTGCTTTCTTCAGATAATGTCAAATGATAATGAGGGAGAACATGCAGACTTCAAATAAGAGAGGACAATAATACTATAATAAAACAATTGCCTCTGAGTTTCTTTAACAACATTTATTGTTAAACAACTGCACTGAAATCCACCTCAGCTTACCAGCGTTTAAATGAAACAACGAACAAACAGTCCCAAAACTGCTGACATTTTGCCTACGACTTTTAAAATACATTCATCTCTATAAAGGTTAAACTAAAATATCTTGAGAGCTCCCTCACTTTATTTCAATTTATTCTAGTCCCTCGGCGACCAGGACATAGTCACTCCACATAAACTATGCCTCCTAGGTGCTAGATTTGAAGAGGATCTTGCCTCAGAAGAGATTGCATACGGTGGCAAGGGACAACTCTGTTTTTCTCGACATTTTCACAGCTTGGCATTTCAGAGAAAAAAAAGCTCACTAAACAGCTAGTTAATATGCTGGGAATGACCTTGCAAAGAGGAAAGAGGATGAGAATAAAGTTCTCACAAAACTCATACTTATGTATGTCATCTTGGGTTGACTGAAAAAGGATGGAAAATGGTGTGGAGTGTCCAAAGTCCCAATCCACCTGCCTCTGACTTTACCCAAGCAAGCTGTCAAGTTGCCTACCTACCTGTATAAGGAAGTGTTTTATGGCCAGATCTTCCTTATCTCTGTACTTTGCAAGAAGCTGGTATCCCATGACAGCCACCCTGGAGGTGGGCTCCAACTACCGCCTTCATTCCAGTTGGTGATCCCCAGTCTATACTGACCACAGCAATAGCAGTTTCTCCCAGTACAGGATTTTGTGGCAAGGAACACACCATGTTTCGATTAAAAAAGACTGAAAAATGGAATCCAGCCTGTGGAGAAAAGGCTTTGGAGAAGACAACATGGCTGTGGTCTGAGGCCAATCAGATCCCTGTCTTGCTACAACTGTTCGAGTAGAGAATACTCCCTTTACCGGAATATATCCTGTCCCTGAGAATTTAATACAGACGAAAACTTCAGAGATCAGATTCTTAAATGGTATAAATCAGCATAATTTCATTAACTGAACCAGTTAGACCCTAATCTCTGGTTGCTGCAAGCTACATTTGGGATACTTCTTTTCCTACACTTTGCTGGATTAACTATTATCCTTCTGTCTGAGCATCATTACATTATGTTAACCACAGAACAGTGGTTTTTGCCCTAGACATGATTTTCTATCTAACCACAGAAGAAAGCATTGGCAGAAGCCTCAGGAAATCATCTAGTCCGTCATCTACCCTGCAGCAGGATTAGTTGTAGTTGCACTGTAGACTTGTTCTGTATCTTCAGGTACCACAGCCTATGGATATTCCCAGGAGGAATTTTTTTGACTAGGGAATTCATCCATAGCAAGACAAAGAGCAGAGGGAATCTGAACCCTCGCAGGTGCAGAGCAGATTTAGAGGCAACTGTTCACCAAGATCCCACACTGATGTTAGAGCAGGACTGGACTGGGAAGTAGCAACAAACTCAAACCGCACACAGAGATTCACCAGCAGCACTTTTTCACGTCTGCATAGGCAAGGGTAGCAAACTGGTTCTGATTGTAGCAAGCTGCTACTGTCAGTGACATTCTGAAAGCTTGGAAGAAGTGGAAGATATCCTTTGTGGTTTGGGCAAAGGATTATTTGAGTTCAGCTGATGTGCATAGACTAAGGACTCTGAAGCTACGGGCCCCTGTACGCTCCGCATAGGTGTTTAATGGTCATTCTCTGTTTTTCTGTATGCTGTAAACTGTTTGTTACTCCAGCTGTCACATGTCTGTCCCTTAACTTTCTCCAAACCTATTTTTCTTAATGTGGCACTATGTTCCTGATGGATTAATTCAATGACTTATCAAGCACAAAACTAGTCAGAAGTAGAAGACTGAGATTTATGAAAGACCATTTTTCAAGTAAAATACATGAAACTGAATTTCTGAATGCAAAGAGTTCTCCAGGGAGAGTGTTTCTATGCCAGAAGGAAATAATTGCCATTTTTCATTTGTTCTACCAACTTTTTTATCTCACACTCAGCCACAGTTTGTACACCTAAACCAACATCAAGACACCAGATCAAGTGTCCTGACTTTGCAGCAACACACCCACAACTGAAAAATAGAATCCAGTATGCTGACTGCTGACAAATGGAAACAAAACAAAAAAAAAGTCTTCCTTGCCACTAGAACCATCACCATATGATTATTAATTTACTAAAAATTTAGCAAGTCACCCTCTAGAGTAATTTCTAAAAACACAGATACCACAACAAACATAATAAATCAACCAACTTGCACCAGCACCAAACACATGAACACATCCACAAACCTGAATGGGGAGTAATACTTGACAGAAGTTCTCAAGAAGATGATGTTATCTGTCATTTCTATTGGAGCCTCCCTGTAACTTAAATCAAAACACAACGTGCATGGACTTGGGCACCGTCCAACACATATAAGGGCACAAGTCATAACCAAAAAATTTCAGTCACATTTTTCTGGAGCATCCACAGGAAGATGGTATTGTGTGTTTTTCACTGCTCTAAGGGCTTTGTAGAGATATTTCTGTGGAATTGCTATCCTTCAGGATTTCTTCAGCCCAAAGATGGACACAGCTAGTAAGACGCAGTCTACTGAGGCTTACTGAGGTCCTGAATCTGGGTGTTTGTATGAGCATGTCCATGCTTGTGTGTGGAAGGGGAAGGCAAATAAAGTCATAAAACAATATAATGTCTCACGACATTAATTATTTTTTCCAGCAATTACACGAAGTCTACACCTTTAATTAAAATTAAATTAAACTAGCTCAAGATCTCTTACCCATGTCAGGAAAGACAGTCATCATCTTCCTGATGGGGTAACATCAGAGCAGACGGGGGTTTTCTATTCTCCAAGGGGTCAGTCGTAAGCTTAAGATGTCGGCTGAACCACCACTATGTATTACTTGGAAAGCAGCCTCCTCCTCTCTCAGTGCTGTAGAACTACAATGAGAATTACCACAGCAGCTCATAAAAAGCTTCAGGGCACAACTAGACTGCCAGGCCCCTGTTCCTACTGTGTGACACACACCCCTGTAAGGGGGGTGATGCAGTGGTCCCATGCACTGAGTAAGGATTACAAGGTGCAGCCTAAGATCCCAACCCTCTTCTCTTTCCTGCTCTACTTTGTCCTCTTGAAGTCCAGAGTCTTCTCCTAAGGGAAATGCTTGTCTGAGCTGAGCATTACTTTTCACAAAAGGAAGCCAAAGGAGAAGGTAGAAGTGACCATCACCCTGTTACATGGTAATTCAGTGGTTATAGAGCACTTGCCTACACTGGCCCTCTCAGTTCCCCCTCCTCAGCATGATCGCGGTCCAGGCTTTCCTCCACCCACCTACATATATCCTCAGGCTTTCTCTCTTCCTGCTCCAGATCTGCCTTCCTGTCTAGGCCCAGCTCTGCTTTTGCCACCCTCAGTCTTGGTGGTTAGAGAATACAAATCATAATGAAAATTGTGTGTTTGAATGCCTTCAGGCTGAGAAGAGCATTAGATCCAGGTGCTTCCCAACACTAGCCAAGAATGTCAGCCATTATGCTTATTCCCAGTGGCAAGAAGAAATGGCACCAATAAGGGCAACATCCTAATCATGGCAGCTACAATGCTTTGAGATGAACTCAGAGTATGTGTACAAGCAAAAACAGGCTGTATACTGGTGGATTTCACATTTCTTCATGCTAGAAGTCTAGATGTTGAGGGAGTTTATATGTGCCTACTTTCTCAGTGCATTCCCTTAGTTTCCTGCATGCCTAAGGAATACAGGAATACAGGAAATATAGGAATGGGGATTTAGGCTGTGCTGAAGAGCAATTTGGATTGCTTTCTAGAGGTAAGGTACTTATATTTCACCAAAATCTAGTTCCAAGCACTCTGGCTCTCACTGAAAGTTGCTACTAAAACAGATACACAAGAGCTTCATGTCACAATAGCAATAGAACATCTTGGTTTATTGAGATAGGAATTCAAAATAGCATTACTTAGAATTGTAAATGAGCTCAAGCTAAACATGAGAAGACAAATATTGTCATTGTGCCACTGTGCTTCAAATCATCTGTTTCATGCTCAGTTTTAAGCCTTGGAGCCTAGCTGTTGAAGACAAAAGTATATACTGCCCCAGGAGAGTTCAGCAATCCCTTTTTCTTAAAGGGTGGTTCATGTAACAACCTAATTTAGCCTAGTATAATTCTGCTGCTTCCAATCCCAAGAGTTCATTTTGTTTGCTGTGTGTTTCCAAGCTAGGAAAAGACTCAGGAAACAATATGAAAAATGCCTTTCCATGTGACAGCAGGTCTCTATGCTAAAGCGTAGGCATACACACAACATCTGTGACGTGTTTGGTGTACTGTGGACCAGGGAATTGTAAGGGATCTCCCAAGATTAAGCCTCAAAACCTACTGTATGACCTTGGGAAAAGCATTTCATTTTTCTCTGGCTAGGTCTATTGTATAAATTAAACCCTGCCAGGGGGATGTTCCAGGGCATTGGAATTCAATCCTGTATAAACTGTTGACATAATCCTTGGCATCAGTTTCGCTGAAGAAAACTGGCAGTGTCCCAGACAATTCCCCACACAGCTCAGGAGTCAGTGCAACCCAAGGCCATCGCCGGCAGACATGTAGAAGGCAGACACTCTGCTTTGGAGAGAAACACAGGGAATACAGACCACTTCATGCCAGCCAGGCTCTGTGCTCCACAGCGAGCCTGGGCATGTTTTGTTGATGAATACAAACACAACTGATGCACCTAAAATGCGGATAATGTGTCATTTCCTTTATAAAGAGCATTGTGATTGAGGCATGCAACTGCCGTTATAGTTATTGGATACGCATAGCTGGACTACTCATAAGACTATTTGAAAGCACTTGTAAATAAAGCTGTCTTTCCCCTCTCAGAGTACCATGGAACAGCTGCCAGAAAACACATCCTATAGGAAACTCATGCTCACACCTACAGGCAATGCCTGCCAGAAAAAAGCCAAGGGAGTAGCGCAGTAGCCTATGGGGGCAAGATTTCTAATTTCCTGCTTGTTGCAGGTGCAGGAGAAAAGATATTTATACACTGCTCTCCTCCTTGTGAGAGAGCAGGGTGGTCTTGTCCACCTCCAGAGATCCTTTGTTTAGCTGGAGCTCTCTGTCCCACCTGACAATCTTGCCATGGTCATAGGAGACATCTGTGCTTGTGGGATGGATGCGCTTTCAGCACTGCAACAGCTTTGAGCCAACCATCCTCTCTTCCAAAAAAGAGCTCAACTGGAGAGCACTTGGTGATGCCGCAGATCTGTTCTAGAGAGCAATGAGCAATAACCTGCAATTAATGCAAAGGAATGGAAAGAAGGTAGAAGCAGAGAGAAAGCCCCCTCCTCCTTCTAGAGCCACTGCTTCCCTTCATCCCTGCCAAGTCTACTCAAGCTCCTCATCCTGTTTGAGCCTGTCACACATTTTACTTACAAATCCTTCCAGATGCACAAACATTTGGCATTTTCTCCAACTGCTTTGGACTTCAGCAGGCTAGGAGCTGGGTTCAAAACACAAGTCATGTTTGATCCACCATATTCCAGCCCTCAGTGAAAGGCAGTCACTCATGGAATGGGATGCTGGAGCTTTGTAACATCTCCTACTGGCATTAATTACTGGCCTCCACAGTCAAGGGCTACCTTTTCGGCCAAATGGACACACAAATGATTGCCAATGCTGACTCTTCTGTTCACTCAGAAGAATCAGGCTCCATCACCTTCCCACAACTTCCTGCTAAACAGAATCAAACTAGCCACTCCTGATTTAAATTTGTGCAATTTTATATGTATGTGGTCTTTCTAATAAAAAAAATACATATATTTGATTAGTAATGTAGGGTAATACGGTGTACAGTACAATACTAATATATTCAAACAATCCTATTTTTTAAATGGGCTATTCTGAGATTTTTATTTACAGCAGCATACACACTATTTCCTTCAGAGCTGTCAACCCTCAATACACGCTCTGCGTGTAGGTGCATTACAGCCCACAGCTGGAACTGTTTTGTATTAAATACCTGCTGTGTAAAAAACAGCAGAAAATGGAACTGGCAATAACTATTATGGCAGTTCTTTTTCTAAGATTTTGGAAGAAACCAGTCTCTGCCAAAAGGAGGCACTCAGATATGTCTTCACTCAGTAAACAGTTGCCTGAGTGTTCATTAGCCCATTTTACAGAGGGGTCGTGTTTGCAAGAGGCTTTTGTCCTAAAATCAAGCTCTCTGCACAGATGATCCTGTCGTCTTCATCAGCCACTGCTCTCTCATCTAGTTCTGAATAAAGGAATAAAAATACTCTTGCACACTTCAAAGGCTTTGACCAAGTTCCAAGGAAATGTTATCCAGCTGCATAGATGACAGTTCAGCCAGTGGAGAACTGATGGTCTGGCTGTAGCACAACTAACTCCATTACCACACTTCTCTTCTGATGGCAATATAGAAGTAAATAATGACCCTACAAAAGGCTAGTTTGGGCAACTAGCCTTCCCTAAAAATTGAGGATGCTTCATTGCTCTCAGTAGTTGTAAAATTAGATGGCTTATTAGCTACTAGGCTACATTTTTTTTAAGTGTGCTTTTGGCCAAATGCCCCTGCAGACTGTCACGAATTGTCCAACTTCAAGACTTTCTTCTCTTCACTATTCCCAAAGCTGCAACTTGCTACAGCATCTGCAAACAGCTGCACTTTTCAGCAAGGCAGAAATACTCTCAAATTTAGCTACGTTTGGCAACACCTGTCCCAGACGTTCACAGGACTTCAGCCATTGCTTCTCCCACCTCACAAATGGAACTGCTTTTGACCAACACAGCTTGCATCTACCCCAACTAAGCTCCTTCCACAGCCATACCACAGCGCAGGCACATAAAATACATGGCCACTTGGCACTAGCTCACTCCTGGAGTTGATGGTACCTGCCCTTCAGATTTTCCAAAGGAGAGTAACCCTTGCTTCACACTATTCAATGCCTCTTTTGTTCTGGTTTTAATTCTGTGTCCAGCCATGGGTTTATTTGACTCCCAAAGTGCTGTCAGCAGGAATGATGCCATTCGGTACTATTTACAAGAGATTCAGCACCTGCAGGCTCAAGCTGTGAGTCAAGAAAAACAATTATGGGAAAGTAAGTTATGCACAGAGCAGGAAAAGCAAGTATGTTGGAGTAATACATTTTATTCAGAGAAAAGCCAGTGAGATGAGAGCAACTGTACTGTCAAGATTCACAAGCAGCAGAAGAAAATGTAGGCACACAGGCTAAAACCAACTCCACTTTTATTCTTTAAAAAAATCCTGTGAAACAAAAACATGTTTTTATTTTTCATGGAAAAGGAAATACTTGGTCCAGTTCACATTATTTTCAATTATTTTCAAGATTCAATGATATCACGTGTTTTTAATGGACCCGCTGTGGAAGAGGACGGTCCGGGATGGCTCGAACGGGCCTCGGCTGCGCGCCGTGCTGGCCTCTCAGGAGCTCCCCTCCACCCAGCCGCAGCCATTTCCTAGATCTTCACAAGTCTCAGCTCTTGGGAAGCCGCACGGGGCTCGGAGCCGCCCGCGAAGCTCCGTGAGGCGGAGCGAGCGGCCCCGCTACGGCACCACCTCCGCGTCCACCTGGCCCCGCCGGCAGCAGCGGCACAACGCCGCCATCTCGCGGCTGCGAGCGCGGCAAAATGGCCCCCCCGGCCGCCGCGCCAGGGCGGGCTCAGGGCGGGGAGCGTGAGTGTGGGGGCGCTGTGCGTCAGGGGCAGCGAGGGCTCCGCAGGGAGAGGGAGGGGAGGGACGGGGCACAACCGAGGGACAAACCCCACAAGGTAAAGGGCGCCAGGTGCCTCATCGGTAAACGCCGGGCTGCGGTATGAGGAGCGCACCTCTCGCCTGACGCAAGCAGGGCGGCTTTTATTTTACACAGAAATTACCATCTTCCCGGAAAATTTAGTAAGGGGCATGAGGAAAAAAAAAGATATTAGGAGAAATTTCAAAACTATGAAGGCAGATCTATGTCTGATGAGAAGAAAGAAGGGTTTTCTCGCTCTCTGCTTGTTCTGTAACAGCCAAATGCACTCTGGTGTTATTTCACAGAATCACACAATAAATTAGCCTGGAAAAGACCTCTAAGGGCATCGAGTCCAAGCTATGACCAATCACCACCATGTCAACTAGACCAAGGCACTAAGTGCTACACCCAGTCTCCTTAAACACCTCCAGGGACAGTGACTCCACCACCTCCCTGGGCAGTCCATTCCAATGTCTAATCACCCTTTCTGAGAAGAAATTCCTCCAAAGGTCCAACCTGAACCTCTTCTGGCATGCCTTGAGACTATGTCCTCTCATCCTGTCACTAGTTACCTGGGAGAAGAGGACACCCCACCTGGCTGCAACCTCCTTTCAGGTAGTTGAAAGCAGTAAGGTCTCCCTTGAGCCTCCTCTTCTCACAGCTTGCAGATGTCAGCATGTAGGGAGAGGACCGCTCCACCCCATTTTCCTGCCAAACTTCATTGCTTTGAAATTTCTCATACCACGTGACTGCCTCCAGCTAAATTTCTGCTTGAAATTTTCCAAAAAATAGTTCTGCCAGGATCAGAACTGGTTAGGGTTGAAACACTTGTTCTTGCCCATGTTAAAATCATTCACAGTCATTTTGTACCATCAAACCTCACACATTTGTGCAAAGCAGAGTGGGTCCATGCTTTGAGGCATGGATTTGACAAGGAGCCAGGGATGCAGCTTTAGCCCAAACTATTAAAATGTTAAAAGCTGTAGAAAATATTCTTCTCAGCAGGGACGTTTTAGACTTTGGCAGCTAAAATCTTTGAAGATGCATTAAATTCCAGTGTAGGACCACCATGGATAAAGGTGCCTTTCCCTTCCGGTGCTGTCTGCAGCTGCTGCAGACTTCAGCTTTATTACTGGATGCCTCAGATACCTCAGTTTAGTGGGTTTTGTGCTTAACTTGCCTTATTGATGGCTCACAGAGAGAGTGGCGGCTCCGTACCATCAGCTCAGGGCCTGTTACACCCTCTGCTCAAGCAGCAATGAGTATGATACCATAGATGTTTCAGCCCCACACCCGTGACCCATATAGGTGTAGATGTGAAGCCATGGGGTAGATTTGTTTTCTATTTGGTCTTTAAAAACCTGGGCAGTTAAACATTCACAGAAGTTAATGTTGAGGTCACAAAGCCACATAAACCACTCCGGAACACGGGGATTGGCTGTGCAACCATCATTCCAGCCCTTGTGCATGAGCATGAAAGGGCATCTATACCACAGGCTTCTGGCTTTGGTTGGATGGTGTTCAGTCTGTGGTACCCGTGTGTCATGGTGACGGAGGCCCTGAGCATATAAAGCTCATCACCTTAGCAATCCAAGTGAAACTGGAGTGACAAAGTCAGGGAGTCGTGCAGCTTAGTATTGCTCAGTAACTGAGCATCAGGAGCTCAGGCACAGCCAGACCTCAGTCCTGCTCTCTGATAGCTCCACGTGCCTCACTTTCTCATTGGCTTGGGAGGCTCATGTTCTTCGTGGGCATGAGCAGGACAGGTAGCTTTGTGGTCTCTCAGATGTCAAATGTTTGCAAACCTAAGGTGGGCATTAAGAACCCAGTATTTTCTGCTGTTAAAGGAGTGCATCTCCGAAATAAGAGAGATCACTGTAATTTATACAAAGATGCCTTTTTTCACTTTGCAATGAGCTCTGCTACTGAGACCTCTGTGACTTGTCCGCCAGGACACTCAGCTTCTGTCGGGGAAACCAACTTTCACCCACCACAAGCACACAGCAGTACAGTCTCAGAAATCCGGGCCATTGCGTCCTCCTCCTCTCCCACCAAGGCATAACTCGGACAGCGGCAGGGATTTCCCTCTCCCGGAGCCTCCGCAGCTTCTTCCAGCGCGGTCGGAGCCCACCCCCTGCTGGGGACTCGGCTCCGTCTGCCAGAACGGCCGCATTCCTCCCCTCCATCCCCGCGCTCCGCAGGCTCATGGCATTTGCATACGCATCACACAATTTCCGTCTGGCTGCACAGCAAGCAGTCCTCTGGAGCTCACAAATACCCAGTTTGTAGTTGACAGTGCATTACTTTCCTGACACACAGTCATGCTCTGCTGTCTCCAGCAAGAGCTGGGGAGAGACTGAAGTTGTCTTCAAGCCATTAATTTTGAGGACTTTTTAAAAAATTTATATCAAAAGAATCCTTCCTTTCTATTCTTTGTTATATGCATTTAATAGTGGGTTTGGTTTTGTTGGGTTTTTTGTTTTGTTTTGTTTTTTAAATATATATTTTTACTGCAGTTTTGGACAGCTTTCCTGCAGCTTCAGCAGGGAAGCAGTTTATCTGGAGGGTCAGTGAAATCCCAATCTCTGGTTGCCCTGGTTTCTTTCAATGAGGAGGGAATGCTGCAGCAATGAAAATTACCTGCTCTTAATCGCTGGAAATCTTACGTATTTGGGAAGTGACTAAGCTGTCCTTTCTATACAAGGACACTGCCTTGTATAGATGAAGAAGAAACAATTTTCAGTTTGTGGAAAGTTAGAGATCAACAAATTGAAAATGATAGCAGAGCTCTCGAAAACCTCAGGAGTGGGGTTGTCTATAAGGGCCAGCAAGAAGGAGACAAGGTGCAGCAGGTGGTGGAAACACTGCTTGTATAAGTTTGGCTTCTGTCATTAATTTTTCCCATGAACATAGCAACAATTTCAAGCCCTGAAACACAAGTTTTTAGTGAGCTGCAGATTTTCCTTTCTGTATCCAATTGAGACATACATGAAAATACTGCTTGGATTTCACCAGAATAAATTGACTGTGGGAAGAGAGTCCAAATATGCTTCATAGGGCATGCAATGAAGATCTTACTAATCCTATATCTAGAACAAACCAGAAAATGCTGGTCAATTGACCAGTTTCCTTTCAGTCAATTTCATAAAATCATGTTACCATGCAGTTCCCATGACAAATCAGTAACACACTGGAGAGACCTTGCATGAATTTCCATCTTGCCTATTTGGGAGCACAAGATATTTCTCTGTGAGCATCTGGTGGGAAGACCATTTCCACTGTAGCCTGAGATTACCTGGTCTACAAGGCTTCAAGAAGAAACTGCTGCTCTAGGAGGTCCTACAGATCAGCTGTGTAAGCAGAGTGAGTCTTTCTGCTTTACTTCTGTTTGCAGTGAGTTTCACCAGTGCTCATGTTTCTGCCAGGGCTCACTGAAGGGAAGGCCTGTAGGGATTTAACTGTCAGTTTGAACTGATTTTGTGCTGACTCTTGGACCCAGAGGATATAATTTCTGGTCAGCTGTAGCCTTTCCTCCATGCTGGCACATTTAGTGGTGGCTTTCTGCATTTCTGAGAACTGCAGGTTATAATTTCTAGTAAAATAAACTGTTTCTTATTCTTTTTACAGAGTCAGTCAATAGCTGACTGGAGCTCCAATGTCAAGCATTGCTGTACACTGCCTAGAAGCCTGAACTGGCAGTGAGGAACTTTCATCTGCAGGACTCGTCTTACCATGTACTTCTGTTCTCACCTTTGGTTCGTCCGAATATAGTACCCCTGGGGCAGGAGCTGACTTCTGCCTTGTGTTTGTCCCACACCCTTGTGATCATTGTGGTCCTTAAACAAAAGGGCTTCTCATTCATCAACACATTTGCATAACCCCATGGAAACCTTCAAGCCTAACTGAGATAAGAGGTGCCACATTCCCAAACAGCCGGCAGGCTATATGATGGCTAATTTATTGGCACAAAATTACAGGATGACCCAGGCTGATCTGAGCCATAGCTTCTTGATGCATATCCAGCCAGGGCATCTGTGGTGTTCTTTCCAAGTTTTCCAATTTGCTGGTTTGGCAGGATTCAGGTTTTTTGATAAAGTTGCAACCTCAGTTGACAGGCTAAGCCAAAATGAGGTCAAAGTACACAGAAATTATAACTGGAAATAAATGTTGGCAACTCTGAAATAAATACCAGTTTTGACTTCTGATTTTTTAATAAAAACAAGACACTGATTTCTACATCACTTCCACCAGGGCAGCTAGCAAGGACAGAACAGTACACAACTCAGACTAGTCGTGTCTGTCCAACTCAGACTATCCATGCATAGGAGCCAGATAGTGAGCAATGTTCATAGCCCAGAGGCATGGAAGCAGCCTTCAGCTGGGGCTTCAGGGCACTGCTACAGTGTGAATTAGATGTAGCTCTGTTCTGTCTCCACCCTAAGTGATAAACAAGGCATGAAAGTGGTAAAGTTAAATTATGTCATTCTTGAGCACTCTATGCTCCTTTTAGTGTGCTGAAATTTGTTCTAGTAGCTTTGGAAGTTAGCATGCAGATATTTCACGGTCTTGGCTAACTATGCATTTGTTAACTTCTCACATGTCACATGAAGGGCCTGCTCTCTGTCTCCTTTGTCTGTGACGGCCTTATAGGCTGTGCCAAAAATACAGCCAAGACAAGCACTTTGCTCCAGATGTAAGCTGCCCCAATTTTAATTTGTGCACACTGTTAACAGGCTTCAGGAAGTTTGGAAACCAGCATAAAACACAGATTTCTCTGAACTTCCAAACTTTACAGTTTTTGCAGTGTGTTATATTTCTGGCAGGAAATCTGGATTAGATGCCAAGTTCATAGGAAATTCAATATCCCAGTATAAAATGTTTATAGTTGGGTGTGTATCTCTAAGGGCACCTTCCAGTTGCTAAGTTAACATGATCAAAAGAATCCCCCATCTGAGAATCAATCAGCCATCTGTAGAATGCAAATTGCTTCCAATAAATAGTACAAGTGTGAGGGAGCCTTTCCTGTCATGGCCTCAGATCCAAAGTCCCTCACAGTATCTTCTGCAAGACCTCAGCATTTCCTGGTGTCTAGACTATTTAGTTCATCGTTTTAATAGTGAAAGAACAATGATTAAAACTCTAATAGGACATGTATTTGCTTTCACGGTATAAACCAGAAGCTTGATCTTACCCTAGCAAAGGCAAATCCTTAGTGGTTCTAGATTCACAAACATAGCAATAACTAAGTGGCAGTCTTCAGATTTCTTTATTATAAATACGTGCTTTAATAATTTTTCCAAGGTACAAAATTTGCATATACATTTGTAAATTATATATTTGACCTGGTTGCACAATACATTGTATCTTCTCATACTAGGTAATATATTTACATGACACTATTACTAGAACTACAGGGTGGTAGGAGGTTAGCTTTACAAATACCCTGTCCTTATTCATACCTTATAAGGACAAGCTAAAACATCTCCATTATGTAGATTGCAAACATGCCAAACTAGTGTATAAGTATACTCCATGGTTAAATGATCTTACTATTCCATGAGCAGGAACGATGTGATAGTCCTTACGTTAAAATTGACCACTTTACACCTATTTCACTTTTACATTGAAAAATATTTGCTCATTTATAGAAACTAAAATAAATTTTAGTGAACCTCTTCAGAAGTGTTCTTGATTTCCATTTGTTACCCATTTTTGTGGAAGGCCTTTATAGAAACAGTTAGTATCTTAGTAAGCAGACTTGACAGAGCAGGCACACAGATGTGAGAAGTGAGCTCCTCCCCGAAGCTGTGATGTCTGGCTGGAGAGGCTGAACCTCCACCAGCCAGCGACTGCCCCAGCTCCAGGTGTTTTTCAGTCTGGGTGCCTTCAGGAGTTCCCAGCTGCTGTTCCGTGTCTCAGGCCTTGCTGAAGTGTGTTTGATTGAGGAGCAGATCCATGATGGCTGTAACCCCTGGCTGCATGGTGGTTGTGTCACTGCCATCCTGTAGCCTGTGTGCTGCTTACAAGATGTCACTGATGACAGTGCATTTGGTCCTATCAGAGTCCCTTTTTATGTGTCTCAAACCCCCCATAGAGCACAGCATGTTAAGCAATCAGCTGAGCAAATTAGGCCCAGGAGTGCAGTAGAGCATACTGCAGCGAAAGGCAGCAAGCTGCTGGGAAAGCTGCGTGTGTGACCTTACACAGCACTTGTCCTTTTATGGCTGGCTGAGGCCAGCAATGCTCTCAGGAGGACAGCTGCACACTCCCTTCTGGGGGGCTGTTGCCAAGCCACTGGAATTCTGCCTCTATAACTAATGAACTCACTTAGGAACCTCTGAGTTAGGTTCAACACTTTGCAAAATGCATTTATTCCCAAATTCACTGGTAAAGATGTCCAGCTGGTCTGGATACACATGATTTCACAGGACACAGACTTCACAGCCAAAGGTTAAGGAAGTTAAGGTACAAACTTAACATCCCATTTGTTCTTTGAATAGTTCACCAGATCATGTGATTTTCCACCAAATTAGTAGCAGATGAATTATCAAGGTTCTGTTGTCTTGTCTGACAAAAAAACTGTGCTTGAGGAAAGGAGGAACTTTCATACACTGTAAGGGTGCTGGAGAACATGCAGTTGGGGAGCAGTGGTACCTTATGGTGAATTAGACAGAAGGATGCCCTCTTCAGCACAAACTCCAGTTCAGCTAGAACACTCGCTCTAACAGTCTTTGCCAAGTTCTTCATCTGTAAGAATGATCAGGAAGAAGAGAACTGGGTGCATTTAGTCTACTGTGTGCTTCTAGTAATCTCTTATGCTGCAGTTAGTACCTGGATAAAGTAATTTGTGACAATCCGTTTCCTTGGCACCAAACAGCCACTAATGGCCATGCAAAAGAGCATGTAGGAAGTTCTGTTCAGCTCCAGATAAGCAAAAAACAGTCTGCAAGCACAGGATGCTATTAAAACCAAAGGGAGTTTTGATACTGACTTTGACTAGCACAAAAGCACACCCTTTACACGGGAGACTCACTCTGTGGTGAGGTGGAGGAGGCCTCTTTGCCCTCCTACTGCCCCTTGTGGATAAATTCATGTGTGTTTTAGCCTCTGCCTAAGCCAAAGGCTTTAACTTCAGAGCTTTACCTTTATTCTCTGATATAACTGCTTCCTTAGGTACTTTGCCAGTAGCTTCCTTGGAGTTTAATATAACATCTTCATCTTCACATTGGCTGGACTTCTCAGCTCTCTCTCAAAGTTCATCAATAGAGACGTCTATATATTTGTAAAACATTACGGTGATTTAGTAAGTGAAAAAGTGAATAGCAGAAGGTTGTTCTGTATGTAACACCATCTCTACATGATCATTGTTTATCTTCTCAGAGGGAACCTGCAGTAGCTGTTGTAAATTCACATAACAGAAGAATACTTCCTTTCCTGCTCTGCCTACACCAGAAAATAAAGGGTGGCTGGCTGGAGAAAAAGTGAAGATACAGGAATGACTATAAGGGAAGTGGCTGAGAAGCTCACAGCATTTATTGTTCTCAAACTGAGAGAAGAAATAAATTTATCTGCATCAAGAGTTTTGAAGAATTGGTGTATAAAACAGAGATTTTAAGATTTAGGAGCGCTGCAACCTGACAGCAGAACAGTAAGCAACATACCCATGCTTATTAGAAAGACAAAGAATATCTTGACAGTCAAAGACTTATCAGTCTTTCTACAGTCATGGGCGATCTTTAGAACAATTTTTGAAGGAAAGAATAATTAAGACCTGAAGGTAAGTAGAAAATGATGTAGATAAATTTATTAGGGCAAACTCAGCTGGTATCTCTCGTTGATTTCCCAGGCATAACTCATTTATGTGGATGCTAAACTGAAGAGCTAACTTGCTAAGCCAGGTTAATTTGATCCCTTGTGATGATTCTTGTCTTGGACTGGACAAATACCCTTAGAACTGGGTATCAAAGTGAATAAGGAGCCAGCACAAGACAACTCGGGCAAGGAATTACTTAGTGGGAAGGAAAATAATATCGCTATTCCTCAAGGTGTTGTGCCCGATCATCTTAAAGGTTTTCATTTATTACTGTGGTGCATGTAAGGAAGTTCTGAAGTATTGTCAGCATGAAAGAGGGATGGAACACTCACTGCATGCTACTAGTGGCTAAAGCAGTGTAAATAAGGTGGAATTTGTGGGGGAGAATACAAGCCATATATGAGGATGGGAGCTGGATTTGGATGTTGGATGTCAAAAGTGAACAGTTAATTAGGCTTATTTATTGGTGGTACAGAAAGAGCAACACTTCTGTAAGTTCAGTCTTACTATTTGAGACAATTATCTGGTGTGAATCTCCCATGGGAGGTGCCTTCTGCACTCACAAGGTAGGTGTGAACCCTACTGTTCCGTCAGCTAAAGCCATGTCAGATGAGTCTGACCTTCAGAAGAGTGTCTGCTCCAAAAAGGCCACCCATAGCTCTGAGAGGCCTGCAGTGAGGAAGGAATGAGGGTAATAGTGGATCATATTATGACTATGATGGGTTGGTGATGAAAAAGGCAAACAGATGATTTATGTATCCAAAAAGGTTTTTCTAAAGCAGAGTACTGACATATTCCCAGGCATGTAAACCCAGAACTCATCTGTGCACAGTTCAGGTGACCAAGGCTGAGATGAGCCCTTCCCAAATCTTCGTTCGCGAAGCCTAGCCATGAGGATGACAGTTTAGGCGACCTGTATTCGAGGAGGAAGAACAACTCAAGACCGCACCATGTGCAGAGAAAGCTGCAAACATCAATGTGAGAATGGAAAATGTATTTATTAACAGTGCCTAAAGGAACTGGGCTTGTTTAGTTTCATAGAATGAAGGTTGAGGGGCCTCTGTTGCCTTATTAAATGTATCATAGCAAAGGAAGATCTTTGAAAATTCTTAATATGATATTGGTAAAGGATCCTAGTCTGGTTAAGAATGAATTTGAACTCAAAATACAAAGTTCTGGAACTATCACAGCAGTGGTTATTGTCCAGCGTCCATTTTCAAAGTGTTGCTTGATATGTTGGTAATTCAGGTTTTTTGGTTTTTTCTGGGTTTTTCTCCAAGATAAATATGATAGTGAAGAGTCCTACAGATACAGAATTTTTCACTATTAATAAGATGCCTATAATGAGATCTTACTGTCTCTTTATTTTTGGTTCAAGCTTCAACATTGTACCTTCTCCAGCATGTTCAGTCTATTAGAGAAGTTTTAATTGTAAATGTTATTTTCTTATAATGGGGGAATCTTGCTGAGCTGCTAGTCTTGCCTGAGAAATACTTACCAGCAGATTACCCCCAAGAACTCCTGTGCCCAAGAGGCAAGATGTCAGGGGAGTTCTAATGCTTGGTATACATAAATAGCAAGTGACATTAGACATCAGAAATCCTCGGTAGGCAGTAAACTGGTGCTTGTTTGTGACAACATAAATGTAAAGGTAAACTTCCAGTCCGTTTAGATTTTCCTTTGCCCTAACAGCCAGGAGTTGCTTTACAAATAAGCCTATTTTGGAAGCTGAATGAGTGAATGATGCTTCTAGACTGTTTGCAAACATGCCAACTTGTGGCTGTCATTAGGAATCAGCCCCACATCATTAGTCTGGGTTCAGTGTTTAAGAGATACTTCCTGTTGTGCTGGCATTTTTACAGCATCCTGGGATGGAAATTTGCAAGTGCAAGTAAAGTGTAGGGAAGAACAGGAACATGTTAAAAATTTGCTTTGAAGAATTGAAACCCAGTTCTTTTCAGGAGCTTTTAAAGATCTTCATTTCAGTGGTACAGGTGGTACCTAATGTTTGATGAAAATCTAACATACAGATGGATTAGAGCTGTGAACTCTAAGCGGTTGCCACAGATCAAGAACTGAGGACTGTCTCCTCCCAGCAATACAGTCCAGTTGGTCCTCTCTCTTGGTACAGGGAAAGTCAAGGATTTGCAAAGATAAAAAAAGACGGAGCCAGACTTTTTTTGGCAACCAGATAGCTCTGAAAGGAAGGGTGAAGTGGATGAGATGCAACAGAACAAATCACTCTGTTCTCTGGGTTTTTTCCCCATCACCCTGTTCCCCAAGGATCATGGAGACATGGGCAAGTGTGTCTTGCCACCTGTAGGATGAACATTTGCAGGTTGAGTCCTGTAAGCAGGACACCAAAATGCTATTTACATAGCATTTTGTAAAGAGTAGACAGAGGTTTCCAGAGAGGCCAGATTTTACATCTTATGTGCAGGGAAGGTGTTTGGGAGATAGCAGTAAAGGATAATCTAGAGGGTTTATCTCTCGTGCTCCTTGATAACTAGAAATAATCTCTCATGTCATACAGGAAGGGGCTGAACAGAGCCCCTGCCCTAACAATGTCTCACTACCCCAGCACAGTGCTTGAGCATCCCCATTGCTGCCCAGCTCTACCTTTCCCAGAAAGGGAAAGGAGAGGATGAAAAGGAGAGGATGTTCTGGACCATGAGGCCATATAAAGGCTGGGCTCTCAAGTTTTCCGGTGGTGTTCTTGATGGGTCTGTTGTTGATGCAAACATCTATGGATAAGTGTTGGTGGTACAGTGACAAAACTTGGCCTCTGACCAGTAATGAAGGCCCAAAGTGGAGTTTGCAGAATGCTCCTTCATCCTCTCTGCACCATTGTTTTCTGTACAGAAATGAAGAACATTCTTGTTACACACCTGTGAGATTTACAGAAACTCCCAGGTATGCTCTTTCCCCACCTCATGCAGCTCAGGCTCATCTCTTACTCATGTAAGGAGGAGCGTGGTGAAAACTGTTGTCTGTCATCCTTAGATTTCTCTTTGTGCGGTTTACTGAGTGCTGTGATAGTGCATGTTGCTCAGAATTGCTGTTGGGGGCATTGTGAGAATACAGTGAACTTTTGCAGCTTTCCTAGAAAGTAGGACAGGAGCAAAGAGGCAACAATGAGCAGCTCTGCAAAGCAGAAAGATGTGTGAGACTCCTCTGCGGGGGCTCTTCCTCTCTGACTCATCTGAGAGCTATACTCCCACTTTTCATTTGAAAATGAACCTCTACCCCTCCCTCAACTGTAGTTGTCCCTAACAGTGTTGGCGTCACCTTTACACCTCTTTCTCTCACAAGCATGTGTGGGTGGTGCTAGCTTTGCACATGAAAACACTGGGTAGTGCTCAGCCCTGCTCTTTTGTTCTGATAGTGGTCACCATTGGATACACTTTCTCTCATACTGTCAGAAATGTTTCCACCATAGCAAACAGTAAGGATGGAGACTGCTGCTAGGTGAGCTGCTCCTCCTACCACACAGTGAAAAACACCAGCCAGCAGAGACAAGGGTGGAAGGTCTCTACTCTGGAGTGCTGGCAACTGCCTTGCTATTGCTTTTTAAACACTCGTGAGACAGTCTTCCATTACATGTGAAATGAATCCATCAAAAGTGATGACAGGGGAACATGGATCAAACTGCCAGATGGAGGAAAGATATACTTACAAGAGTCCTTGCCAATCATACCAAACGTTTCAGATGGGAGCATGGTGACTCACAGGAGAGAGCTGCTTTTCTGCTGTGCTCCACGCAGGTGCACTGAGAACGACAGCATATTGCCACCCCAGGTGGGTGGAGGCTCTTTGAAACACAAAAGGAAGGAGTAAAAGACCCGAAAATTTGAATTTTGGAATTACTTACCCTTAGATTAATTCAGTCCTTCTGAAGGCTTTCCATTGCCTTCCTCAGGAGAGAAACAAATGTTCTGGTTCTGTAGCTGAGTGTGATGGCCAAGGTACAATTTGACAAGTCTGGCATTACCAAGAGTCAATGGCCTGAGTCATAAATTCTGAATGCAGGCACATCCCTTGCAGGGAATCACCTTTCAGGGATGTGACAGACGTGACCTCACAGCCACCTCCCAGCCATGGGCTCCTGCTGCCCATAAGATCCATGTAAAGCATCAACTCATGTAAACCTGTAATCTCTTGGCAAGTTTCTGAATGGTGCTTAGCCTTTATAGATCGAATCCTGTATAAAGATTAGAAACAAGGAGTTAAGACATCCTTGGAATCACAAATTCCTTGTTCTTAACCCAAGGCCTTTTGCTGTTAGAATGGATGCACATGGACCTGGTAACAAAGCTCAGCCCTTCACTCCAGCACAAACAGGATTTGGCAGCAACACACTCAGAAAGATTTAACAACAGCTCACCTGAAAAATGAGTCAACAGATCAGCATTTTGAGGAGTGAGTGGAAAAGTGAAACTTTCTGTTCCCAGGACGACAACATTAAGCAAGGCTGAAAAGTGATGTTTTCTGTTATTGTGGAGATGCAGTCTAGTCTCCAGCACCCAGGATGGAGTCAGGCTGATTTCAGCATTACAGTCAGAACTAACTTAATCAATGGCAGTTTAATATCCTTCTCAATTGCTAGTGTCACTGCTGCTGCTTCACCTTTGCAGGGACCTTGCAGCCCAATCCATCACAGGTCAGTATGGTTGCCGAAAGGATGAGCCTCTTTCAGACATACCCACTGCAAGAACTGGTGTCAAATGTAAAGAACAAGATCAGGGCTGCGATACCCAGCATGAAAAATATGTAAGAACTCAGTGGTAGTTGGAGAGCTATTTCTGTGCACAAATGTTTCATGGGTGTTTTGGGTTTTTTTTCTCTAAACTGTAAAAATAGAAGGCATGATGCTGAAGAAAGATCTGCTTGTTTTAGGCACTGAGGAAATTGTGCAGCAACAATTAGCCTTTATGCAAAGATTAATCCTTAAGTAGGGAGGTATGGGTCTCTTTTAACACTGCTTGACTTTTCCACAGGAGGTTTTATATTTATAAGTGATTTTATATTTAAAAGTGATTATTCCTGCTCACACAGAAAACTTCTGTCTCTTCATCTACTTCCCTGGAGACTTCTGAACTTGTCATCAACCTGATATCCCAGTCAGAGGAACACTTCCCCCCTGTGCAATGAATATTTATCAGCTAGTCCTTCAGCATGTCTCAACAACTCAGAGATTATTAACTCATCGTTCAAGTGATTAATGCTCCTGGGTGTTTGAGAGGCATAACTCTGGTACTTGTGAGGTGCATGGAGGCCCTGGAAAAGAAGGCAGAAGTGGAATGCAAAGCACGACAGTTTGTACTGAAGGGCAGACTAACCCTGCTCTATCTTGCATCCTGTACCCACTCCACCTGGGTTCTGTTTAAACTGGCCTCTGTAGGCCCCACAACACAGTGAACAGCCCCTTTTAATCTCCTTCCTTTGTATGACAATCCAGATCTGCAGATTCTCAAGGGAGTGCATCTGAGAAAAAGTCATTTCACTTAGCACTGCCTAATTATAGCCATGTTGACAGCCACAGTTGTAACTCCTCTGCTAAGAGATTTTTAGTATTCATCATCAGGCTCCTCATTGGTTGCTGCAGAGTACCTGTCAGTCATGATAATTACTAATTTGTTTTAACTTGCCTCAGAAGCATTCCTAGAATTTATGGCTGTGCTGTGAGTCGGCACAGGCCTTGTTATTCCAGCTTTGCCTTCTACTATGACAGAGGTATGGCAGAAATGCAACGTACATAGGCATCATGGCCTATCTGTAAGTGATGTCTGACCATGATTCATACATGTTTGAGCCACATACACCACCAGGAGCACCTTAGTATAAAATCAGTCCTGGTATTGCTTTTGTGGCTCTGCTCTTGTTTTGAACATACACACTGACAGGTGTGCGTGTATAATTTTCCAGAAGAGGTGGTCTGTCTGTCCTTGTACCTGTGACTGAGGCAGCTAATAGGGCTGCTGCATTCAAATAGAGTCAGGTCAAGAAAAGGAGATCAAGCAGGACAAACGATAAAGACTATTTCTCAGCCAGGCAGGCATGGGTCCAGTTCTGTGTCCAAAAGATCTCATGTTTTAGCCTTGAGAAAGCAAAGTTGCTTTAGAAGATTGTCATGCCCCCCATTACAACAGGGGATGTCAACAACACCGCTTTACTGGAATCCATTGGTGCCAGTAAAGAGCACCTAGATCATGTAAAACACAGGGCAAGAACAGCATGAATACAGAGGTCTGTGCTCTAATAAAGGACTAATGTTCTAATAATAAAGTGGGAAATTAAGCAAAATTTCCCCTTTTCTCCTGCCACATACTGCAAGACAAGCCTAGACCATGCTTCATCCCAGCCTGCGCAGCATGATTTCTCCACAGCATGTCCTTGCCTTTGCCCAACAAGCCACCCCAGCAACTCTGCTGCCTGTAAATTGCTCCCTCACAAGCCTCCCCTTCCACTCCTCACCCAGCTTTCTGCCTCCCACAGATGGCTTTCTGAGTCGTGATGGACATGGATGAAGCTTTCCAGCATTGCCTAGTAGAGCTCTTCCCCCATTTTGTCTCTAATTTCTGCAACACTGTAGTGCTGAGCCATGGCTGTTAGCCTGGAAAACATGGCCTCTGTGAACTTCCCTGAATCCACGTGCAGCACCTCATCTCTGCTGTGCTACTGCTCTCAGGAGAGTCCTCAAAGCAGGTATCATAAATTGCTTTCAGTGTGCTACAGTTGTGATTGTCTCACAGCTCGGGAACATGTTACCCCTGTGTCCATCTTGACCAGAGGAGGGGATTTCCTTACACGCCCTGCTCCAGGTCCTGAGCTTTTGGAAGTGCCCTGGGCATCTCTGTTTAGACTCAGCAACTCCAGCAAGAGGATCATGACACTGTTCCTGAGGCTGGGCAGGGAGGGGTCCCTGGCAGGGAAAACAGAGTGACTAAGTAGTGGTTCTGCCCAGATCAAGATTTCCCTCTGCCAGCAGCAATCCTTTGCAGGAACACCTGCACCATAATCCCCACAGAGACCAGTGCCAAAGCCTGAAGCATTGCAGCCAGTAAGAATTTCTGAGTTTAGGAGAGGTTCACTCTCTGTGCCATATTACAAATACAGTAATAATTATTTGTAATAATTATTGGGTGAGTACTGAAGCAGTAAGACTTTGCATGTTCCCTGCAGGAGGAGGCTGCTCCAGCAGCACTGCTATGGCTTTTGAAACTATTATTTTAACTCGAAGACCCATCACACAATCAGTTCTGCTACTGGTCCTTGAATCCCAACAATCTCCCCTCCATCAAACAGAAAGTTTAATTTTATGAACAGACAGATGTTTCAAAATGTGACCTTTCCCAAGGTGAAGCACTCAGTGGATGTATTATTTATTGGTTCTCAATTTTTCCGCAGGCAGACATGTCTATTCCGTCAGGAAGCTTAAACAAGAAGATGTTTAAAAATTCATTTAAGTGCAAATGCAGTCCTCACTAGTGTAGTAATGCTTTCTCTTAATGACAAATTGAAGAGCAAGATGTGCTTATACAGGAGGATAAATGATAGCTTGTCTGAGGTACAACTGACAGCTGCAGGTGCAGCTTAACTGGTCTCCAGCCCTGTCCGTGGGCTCGCTTGCCATCCATCTGCTCTCTGAAATTGGACTGTACTGTAAGTGTAGAGTACCTCAGTTTGCCTCAGCATCTAAGTTCATGTTCTTTGAAGGGAACAGCATCAAGATGCTCAGAGCAGCTCCAGCAGTGCCAGCTGACCTTGCAAGGCTCTTGTGGGATGGGCCAGGCCCTTGTGCAGGGGTGCAGATGGAGGAAAACCTCCTCATTTGGAAGCATTGCTCTTCTCTCCCTCTGGGGGAGGAGCAGAGGTCACTCTGGAGGTCACATGCAGGCTTGTGTCTTCTGTCTCCTAAGGATCTTGATAACTGAGTGTGGCTAATTCATAAGGTTCTCTTTTCTTCCTAACCAACGTAGCTGAAATTTTTGCAAACTGGCTCAATAGTAATTCCAAGAGATGCAAGCAAAAACCCCACTAGTGGATTATGGTAAAGTAGAACAGTTTGCTGAGAAATTAGTTCATTTGATTGGAAATAGTACATTTTATGCTGTAGTGAATCCTTTAGAACTCAAAAAATGTTCATGAATCATGTAAATAAGAAAAGCATTTTGTACTCATCTTTCTGGGAAAATCAGTCCTGACAGCTTGTTGGATTTGCCTCTTCTGGCTATTTGTGATGGTGACTTAGAAACTCTTCCTGATTGAGTGTTCAGTCAAGTAAAAAGGAAGAATAAACCCAGCGTAGGCTCTTACATGTTCTGTTATAAAAACTGACAGTGCCTGGCCCTAACACAATGTGTTATTTTCCTGTGCCAAACTGAGGCCAGGCCCCTACACAGACTTTGTTCCCAAGCTCTGACTGCTGACACTATTCTCCAATTTACACTGGGCGACAGAATCATTAACATATGTTGAGCAAGTTTAAATTCCTTCATAATTGGGAGTAATCACTAACATAGGATAAGAATAGTAAGTAAAAGCTGCAGCCCAAGTGATAAAAATAGCCTGACTGAAGCACTGAGGCTGGAAGATAGCAGAGCTTGGGGCTGCAAGACCAGGACCTCAGAGTCCTCCTATGCCTCCCACATGTGCATTTATACTTTCTGCACAAGGTGACATTTAATACCCCATGCCCCATGAAATGGCAGTTTCTGCACCAGGGGAAGAATTTTTCTGCAGGCTCTCTAGGCCCTAGAAAAAAAGGCAGGTTTGATAGTGTTTGCATAGCAGGCATCACAGCCCAGCTCCCTGTCTCACTTTTGGTCTCTGTGAGAATCCCTGCATGAGCAGCCTGCCTGTGAGTCTGACCAGGTCCACCATGGCTTTCTCATACCCATGTCACCTCCTGATCCCTTGACGAGAGCCACCCTGGTGCACACTGGCAGGTGTGTGATCCCAGGTGCTGCACCAGGGAGCAGTGAGCCCCTCCAGTGAGCCCCTCAGCACCCAGGGCGTCAGGGTTGCTGCTCGCAGTCCTGGGGCAGCACTGCCCCTCCAGTGAGCCCCTCAGCACCCAGGGCGTCAGGGTTGCTGCTCGCAGTCCTGGGGCAGCACTGCCCCTCCAGTGAGCCCCTCAGCACCCAGGGTGTCAGGGTTGCTGCTCGCAGTCCTGGGGCAGCACTCCCCCTCTCCCCTTGAAGCCCTCTCAGATGAATCATCAGCATTTTGAGCATGAAGCACTGTCCCCTGGCACTCCCAGAGTCCATGGCACAGCCCTTGTCTTGCTGCTGGAGAAATCTGGTGGCACTGCTCTTTGGGCACATCTATGGGAACTGAGCGGGCTGCAGAGGGGACATCCCTGGGGGTATGGGAAAGAGCGCCTGGCTCTGTGTCTGTACTGCAAGTGAAACATGGTTAGCAGGGTGTGGAGGATTTAAGGACTTCCAGTCCTTTGCAGTTCTTTCCCACATTCTTAGCATGGGTGTGTAGAAAACTAAGAAATTAAGCAGCTTGTTCTGCTATTTTTCCTCTCCTGTGACCCAGGCAACAGTGAGTAAGTGTAATGCCCATGATATACTCTTATTACCATAGTAACTCAGCCAGGAGCTGATGATTGCACAAGTAGATTCCGAAAGGGAAAGACTGCCTAAGGAATAAATCAGCTCTCTGCTACCTGGGTGCATCGTCCCTATCTGCACTTGATACACCTTTGAAGGCAGTGGGATTTCTCTGGCACACAGTGAGAACAAATTACAGCTTGGGTCTAAGTCTGTGCTTGCAAGGCAATCTTCCCAAACGATACAACATGTTACATCTAAATGAAAACTTACCCACCCCTTATTAGAAGGGGCTGATCTTCAGCAAGGTTCTGCACTGCCCTCTGCTTTTCACCCATTTCCTTTTGTGATGGTTTCACTCTAGGCCTTCCTGGAGACCAGCTTGAAACCAGGAAGGAACAAGGAAGGTGAACACGGAAGTATTCCATGCTATTCCTTTATGTAACTGGAGGTATAAATAAAGCCAGCAGGAGGGACCTCGCTCTCTTCCTTTCCGGCGAGGTTCGAGAACGGTGGGTCCCTGTCAGTCTGGCTTATCTGGAGCTGAGGCCTACAGCCACTGCTGTTATCTGCCACACTTGAGGGGAGAGTGCTGGGCTGTGTCTGGCCATCCTGCTTGTTCAAAGGGAAGTGGTGAGATTTTGCTAGTTCTTCAGTTGGCTGGTTGCTGGGTTTTTAGATTGTGTAGACTTGTTTGGTCTTTGTCCCTTTTTGTCCTGTTTTGTCCTTTTCCCTTCTCCCTCCCCCTCCCCCCTTTTGGGTAGCTATTTAGGATTTCTGGAGTTGTGGTGTGTAATATTCTCATTGTATATATCTGTCTCATATGTAAAATATATATTTTTTATTTTTTTTTGCTATAGCTTTGGCTGCTTAGGTTGGTTTTTTTTCTTCCCTCTCTGGGAAGCAGGTCCTTGTTGTCAAGTTTCAGGGACTTGGTGGGAAGCCAGCTCGAAACTTGCACACCTTTGAAGCACGGCCATGAGGTGCAGCTCCAGCCGTGCCACCTCCAAGAGGACAGGCATGTCTGCAGCTCTCCATAACAGCAGCTCCTCAATGCAAAGAGGAGGACAGTGTTAATGTTTCAGGTGAGTGAGAGCGGCTGGAGCCTCCATGCACAAGATGGCCTTAGCAGCACAGTGTCTAACCTCCGAAATCTCTACTGTAGCTTCAGTGCTGTGGGGTGAAAAGGCCTTAGAATGTACTGTGGCCATGAGAGAGCCCTTGGCTCCAGTGTATACCGTCTACCTGAACACCTCACAACAGCAGCTGGTGTTTCATGCGCTTGCCTTCACAATGCTCCGTGGGGCCTGAAATCACTGTCATACCCACCAGACAGGCAAATAAGGACTGGAATACAAAGAAGTCAGCCAGGTACCAAGGTCGTCAAAGGGACATGTATAAGAGCAAGGATTTGAAAACTCATGCCTCGGGTGAATATAGTATGAGTCCATAGGTGATCTCAGGGTCACACTTCCTTTTCTAAAGCAATTCAGATCAAAGAGGACTACTCTAGGTATATGGAATTTTATTCATCTTTTCTTCTTAGTTTTGCCTGTTGTGTAGTAATCCTTGTAACAACGTTTAAACTGCTGTTCTAACATTCACCACTCTTATTCAGAGGCATAAAATTTCTACTTGGTATCCAAGCAGTAAGAGGGACACAGAGGAGCAAGATGAGACTGTTTTGGCAGTCATGGACACCAGGACTCTGTGAAGGCAGCATTAGGTAGTGACCACCCTTCAAACTTCATCCTTCCCAACAGCCCAGGACACCTCCTTTGATAAGACAGGAAAACACATGTCCATCACTGACATTACACCGTGGTGGGAAGTAACAAAGTCCTGCCACACAGTCCTGCCTAGTTGGATAAAAATATTTCAGGAATATTTTCATAACCTTTCCACCAAGTGCTATTAGCAGCTAAAAGGGCAAGGCTCAATTATGCAAGATTTCCACTTGAAATTTCTGGTCAGCAATAGCTCAAGCTGCTCTCTATCCCTACCTAGAAACCTGCAAAAGGAAATCCTTCTCTCTCTAGGGAGCTTCTCTAAAGTCCTGAAGCTGCACCAAAACCAAAAATGTGGAGAACAACCGGAGCAGTCTTTTGGGAACACACAAAACATAACTCATAGATGAGCTGTATATATGTTTACATATATATGTGTGTATATATCTGCTTATTTGTGCATATAAATCCTGAGAGATCTCTCCCCTGCTGCTATGGATAACAAATCTCTATCCTTTTGTGGCACAGGCTGGCAAGGCTGCCTGGGCTCCCGTCCTTGTCTCACGCTTCTCACTGTCTTTGGCCCGTGAAGGTACCTGCTGACATTAACAACCCATTTGAGCAGAATAACCAAAATGCTTCACTGGGAGACCAGAGCAAGTGTATAAGAATCCCGTCACTGAGTCTTCTGGCCAGCTGGTGCTGGAGCCAGGGCCATGCTGCAGGGCCAGGCTGTATTTCAGCACACACAGGACAGACACAGACTACCTGGATGGCCACAGGAGATCTCACCTGCTTCCAGTGCTGGCCACTCACCAAAACCAGGGCCCAAAGGCATTACCATCACTGGGACCCTGGAGAGCCATTCCAGGGCAAAGGCTTGTTTCAGTGGGGCTGCTTATGGGAACCCACAAAATGTCCCCCAAAGCATGGACTGCGGCTGCACCAGGCACGTGATTGATAGGAACACCGAGAAGGAAAATGTGCTGTGCCAGAGTCAAGACTGCCATACCAGTGCTGCCATTACAGTCAGACGCTGTAGTATATATGCTGAAAAATAAGAGTAAACTGAAAGAAAGATGGGCCTTTTATTTCCCTGCACCTGAGCTGCAAGGAGGATACTTCTACTTGAAAGGAAAATGAACGAGTGAATGAGCTGCTGCTTCTGTTACAGAAACAAATAATAGCATTGTCATAAATGTCTCCACATATCTCAGTGACAATTGCAGGGAACTATTAGCATTTGACCTTCCTTGTCACACACCTGTGTTTCTGGGTAGCAGGCACACCTGTATGCCAAAGCCTGACAAAGTGCCCACGACCCAAAATGTACCAAGCAGTGTATGTAAGTTCCAGGTTAACTGAACTCAGTCAGATGAACAAAGACACAAAACTTTTGGTTGTGTGTACATCTGACTGAAATAAAGAAACAGCATCAGTCTGGTCTGTGCTCAGGTCAGAGGAGCTCCTAAGGAAGATCCCTGTTATTTATCTCATTCTTTAACAGATACAACCCTCTTGCCTTTCTCCTGAAATTAACCTTTTTTTTTTCTTACATTTCCTGTATCTTGAAGGCCATGACGTCCACTACACAGTAAAGAGGGTTTGTTTTATACAGATCACCAAGACGATCTGAGCTTGCACAACTTACACAATTCTTACTGGGTGAGAAACACTATCTCTGAGTGCTTATTGCTCACATATGAAACTCAGTGGTGAGCCATTGACCTACAGCAGTCAGGAGGAGATGGCAGGGGAGAACAGACACTCCTGATGGCCACTACTGGCTTTCATAGTAAGGGGAAAATAGACAGGTAAGTAAAATATGGCAGTGAAGAGGACCCTTGTCCTCTGGCAATATAGCTCCCCTGATGGAACATCCAGCATTTGATCCCGAGACAAAACCAGACTTGGACAACTTTCTTTGAAAGCTAATGCATTATTTTACCTACTCTTCCTTTGAGAAGCTAATGTGAACGTACCTGGGGGAATGCCTTCATTTATAAGGCTTACGAATAAATCAGAAAAGTCTTGCTGCAAGCATTTGAGTTGCCAGAGATGGAGCCAGGCTGACTGGCCAGCTCACACCTCCATTCCCTCTGGGGTCAGACACCAGTAGGTGCTGAGTGTGTCCAAATCCCCAGAGTACCTGCCCCTTTCTCTTAGTTGAAATCTCTTTGCAACAGGACAAACCAAAAGGTGATATATGCCAGTCCCTAGCTTGTCTATAAAATACTAGTGGAAATGGAAAACAGGGTCAGAGACAATCTTACAGCTTTGTATTTGACAGCCAGCACTTAAGGAATCAGACTGGAAAGAGTCCAGGGCAGAGGAAAGATGAAAAGGAGAAGAAAGTGGAGATAAAAGTCAGTGGAGCGGTTGGAGTGTGTGCTAACACTGAGGGAGACTCTGCAGCTAATGATGAGATGACAAGTGGTGCAAAGAGATTTGAAAGTGGAAGCCAAACTGGGAAGTCAGATGAAACGCTGAAAAAGGCAGGTGCTGAAGTGTGTGTGATCATGGAAAATAGTGTGGAGAGAGAATGAAAGTGGGAACAGCAGAACAGAAAGGTTTTCAGAAAGGAGAAGAGACATCTGTTGTCTGCTCTGCCAGGCACAAAGGAAAGCAAAAGGAGTCAGCGCATCTCAGCCCTCTCTGCAGCAGGCAGCTTGCAGACTCCATCCCCTCCAGAGCTATAGGGAGTCACAATTAAATGCAATGAAGTGGAATAAGATAGACTGGAGCACTGCAGCGTGGCAGTGCATGAAACCTGGAAGGTAGTCTCTAAATCCACCTGGAGCTTGTTCTTCTGATCTGCAAGGAAAACTGTGCTCACAGACCTGAAAAAAAAATATGGAAAAGTGCAAGTTTGCTGTATGATGGTAAAACATTGAATTCTGTAGTAGCAGGGGAAGAAGCTGTGGATTCCCTAAGTGATGAGATAGATACAGTATAGGCTTCCAGCCCTGGACTTCTTGGGGCTGTAGGGGTCCCAGAAGCACTGATGTCAGAGTGGTCTTCTTAGGAGTCATCTTACTTCTCAAGTAAGCCAATTATGAGGACTTTGAGATCTCTGCACAGCTGTCTGCAGGCTGTTTTCTGAGGAGCAGAGGGCTGTTGTGTGTACTTTCTCTTCAGCAAGGCCATCTTAGTCTTAGGTGTGTGGAACTGGATATTTAAACACCCACACACTGTCCTCACACTGAGTGTCAGCTCAGTCGGTCATTCTCTGCTCTCTGCTCCAGGCCCACATGAGAGGGAAGCCCAGCCCTCGAGGTCTCTCCTGGCACAGGAGTACAAAGATGCCTGCCTTCAGCCCATGCACTGGGATTCACAAAGGGCCTATTTCCATTAAAACCAACAGCAGCCTGCCTTCAGGACAGACTCTGAGCTTCCCTATTCCCATCTCAAATGGCGATGGGAGAAGAAGAGGTTATGAGCCAAGGGCAACTGGGGAGCCAGGTGCCTGCATCCTCAGCTCTTCTTGCAGGCTCCACAGTCCTGAAAGCCTGGATCACTGTAGTGGGTTAACCCTGGCTGGACACCAGGCATGCACCAAAGCCACTCTATCACTCCTCTCCTCAGAGGGACAGGGGAGAGAAAATATAATGAAAGGCTTGTGGTCAACCTAATGACAATGAGATATCACTCATCAGTTACCATCATGGGCAAAACAGACTCAACTTGAGGAAATTAACTGACTTAATTACCAATCATATCAGAGTAGGATAATGAAAAGTAAACCTAATCTTAAAAACACCTTCCCCCCACCCCTCTGATCTTCCTGGGTGTAACTTTATTCACTATTCTCTACCTCTTCCCTCCAGCAGCCCAGGGGGACAGGGATGGGGGCTGTGGTTAGCTCATCACACTATTTCTGCCACTGCTTCCTCCTCAGGGAGAGGACTTCTTCCCCTGCTCCAGCATGTGGTCCTTCTCATGGGACAGAGTCCTTCATGAACTTCTCCAGTGTGAATCCTTCCCTTGGGCTACAGTTCACAAACTGTTCCATGTTGGGTCCAAGTGTGGGTCCCTCCCATGGGGTACAGTTCTTCCAGAACAGGCTGTTCCAGCAGGGTTTCCCCATGGGGTCACAAGTCCTGCCAGCAAACCTGCTCTAGCGTGGGCTCCTTTCTCCATGGGTCCACAGGACCCGCCAGGAGCCTGCTCCAGCATGGGCTTCCCACGGGCTCACAGCCTCCTTCAGATGTCCACTTGCTCCAGTGTGTGTCCTCCACAGGCTGCAGGTGAATATCTGCTCTACCATGGGCTGCAGGGGGACAGTTGCCTCACCATGGTCTTTACCATGGCCTGCAAGGGAATCCCTGCTCCAGTGTCTGGAGCACCTCCCCCCCCTCCTGCACTGACCTGGGTGTCTACAGAGTTATTGCTTTCACATAAGGTCTTTCCAGTCTTCTCTGGCTGCAATTGTTTCTGTGCAATAACTCTTTTTCCCTTCTTAAATATGTCATCCAAGGGGTAATACCACCATCACTGATGGGCTCAGCTTTCCCAGGAGTGCTGCCATTGTTGCTGATGGGCTCAGCCTTGGCCAGCCACCAGTCTGTCTAGAAGCTGCCTGGCACTGACTCTGTGGGACACAGAGAAAGATTCTAGCAGCTTCTCAAAGAAGCCAAACCCTATAGCCACCCCCAACCCCGTTACCGAAACCTTGCCATGCAAACCTAATACATTCACTTCCCAGATCAGGAGTCCAGGACATCCAGTGGTGGTTCCAGAGGAGCGAAGGGAGGTTCATCCCTTAATGCTGAAAGTCTCATAGTGGCCAAACCCACACAGAGGCTGTACTTCAAACAACACGTCCTGTCAGAGCCCATAGGTTAACGACGAGCGTGGTGCTGCCTGCTGGTGGCCATGAGGAATCATAGGCACTCATCAGTTCACGTCTTCCCATCTCAGCCTGGGATTCTGTTGCCCACTGTCCATGAGAAATCAAGGACTCAAAGATTAGTGCTTTATCTATGTACTGGCACCTTTCATTGATGCTCTAAAACTTCCCATGTACTTATAAAAGCAGCCCAAATCCAATGCTTCAGAAGTATGAGCAATGGGAACATGACAGTATGTTTAAGCTCCTTCCTGAGTGAATCATACATGAGCAACTGCTCTGGAATATCCAGTAGCCAAGTTCCCAACATGAATATGCTTCATTAGTTGCATTTACTTTTGTTTCTATTGGAGAAATATTTGTATTTGTCTCATTACATGACAACACCCACAAAGCAGACAAATAGCTTTTGCAAGCTGCTGTTTAGTTGTTTCACACTGGTAAAGACTAGTTATGCTGGTCTCAGGAAGTCAACCTACATCCTTTCGGCTCTTATTATCTCATCAAACAGGCCAACCTCATGCTAGCTAGTTCTTGCCCTTTCTTGTTTCAATCATTTGGCATAGTGGCTCTTTTTTCAAGGATTCACATTTCATTTGCATAAGAATGTTAATGGAATCATTTCAGAAATAAAACGCCCAGCTTAACCCTGCTGTACCCTTCGGAAAAGTTCCTCTCCACTGTGAAGGATTTTTGGCATCTCCCTTCTCCTCCGCTGGCTCATAAAGGCACACATAAGAGAGGTCAAGCTCCTCTTGTGCTACTTTCAAAAACAGTGGTTTTCACAATAAGAAAACACATCCAGTGTTTCCTGTCTGGCTTAGGCAAAAAAAGTCATAAATCGTTTTTTCTTGAGGGACCAAAGAAGTGTAAGACCAGAGCAGGCAGACAAGAGAATCTTACTGCTGGCAAACTTCTGAACTTTACATTCAAGGAGGGTGTGATTAGCACATGTGGCTGGAGGCAGTGCTGCATTCAGGCCCTGTTTTGCTCATTTCACCTGAGGCAATGATGGGTATTTAGAAAAAAACCCCACAATAATCCTAAAAGCAGAAAATCCCAAGTTTCCCTGCACAGGGTACAGAGTCCAACTGTTGGTGTAGAACCAAACTTCCACTGTTTCTTGTTTTGTTCCCTGTGATTTTTGCATCCATGGCCATACTGTAGTGCATTCCCAGTTCCAGCAAGGAAAGAGTAGAAAATCTTTCTTTGTCCCTGAAATAGCTTGCACCTCACTGGTTTCTGCGGGGAGGTAGCAGACATATACTTGGGTCCCTCCAACCTGAGCAGAGATTCCAAGTGTCAGACACCACTCTCCAGCAGGCAGGGCCTGTTTTATCCCACCCTTCTTATTCACTTTCTCTTTTGCTATGAGCTGTGCAGAAAGATTATGCTTTGTCAACCTTAATGATATATTTATTCTACATTTGATCTGTCAATTTTAATCTTAATTACTGCCCTTGAAAGCTCCAGTCCTTGGAAATCATTGTTTGTGTGTACAGCAAAGATGGAGCCCTCAGCTATTTCATACTCCATGAAAGGAGCACCGTGTCAGTTCATGTTGTGAGGTACCTCCATTTTCTGTGAGTTAGTCAATCATAGGTTTTCCTCAAGCACTTTTTACCCCCTTGCTGTCATCCTCCTCCTTCCTTGTTGCTCCCTTTTAAGCCTCTCACCTCCCTTGCTCTTTGATGCACCTGTGAGGACACCCAGCTGGGGGTGTATGGTCTCCAAGTCTGGGAGATCCTTAAATCCCTTAGGGAAAATTTCCTTTCCATGAAGGAACTCCCCTATTTGGTTGACATTCCCTTCCAGAGATGCTCTCAAGCTGTCTGTGACAGTCTGTCCCCTGGACGTGTGCATGCCTCCCTGGGGATGCCTTCCCTGGCATATAGCTATGGCCTTTGAAAGACAAGGGAAGAAAACCCAGAAACCCAAGAGAAATAAAAAAGGCCACTGCAAACACAGGGCTAGCTCCATGTAGAGCACTATTCTGGTGGGCTTCTGGCTACACTAGACTAGAAGAGGAGAGCTGGGCCCTGCTGCTGCTCCTGCTGGTGCCAGTGGCCCACACCAAGGTCTTGTAATGAGATGGCAGCATCACCTCTGGCACCTCCATCCACCCTGGGTAACATGACAGACCCAGGACCTGTAGTATTGCACTGGGGGAAGGGGGCATTGGAGATCTCTGGAGATCTCTGCCTGTGACACCCCAGCACCAGCCCAGATCCTACTGACCAAGGATGCCCACCCAGTAACCTGCAGAGAAGCCAGCATGCCCTGCCAGGCCCCCATCCTGAACCCAAGCATTGCCCTTCTTGCCTTCATTTTTGGGAGGATTAACACAGTGGTGCTCCATCATCATCCAGGGGCAACTCAGCCTCTAGGCTGAGGGATCCTGGGTGTCTCTGGTGACCATCACGGCGTGGGTGCTGCTGCAGCTCACCTTCATTGTCATGGAGGAGCTGGATGTGAGCTGCATGGTGCAGCACCCAGAGTGGGAGGAGCACCAGCACTGGCACAGTACATCAGGAGACTTGATGAAGCCTTAGAAGAACCAGATCACAGTGAATGTTCAGATGGCACTGTGGACTAAGAGCTGCCAATACCTTCATCACATGGCCAAGGACCTCAGGGTGTCAGGGGATGTCATCCTCCCTTGCATGCACGTAACCAGCCCATGGGACCCAGAACCAAGGCATTGATGAAGTTACTGGTGGGGACCTCCAGAGGTTGGGGACCTCCAGATGTTGGGGACCTCCCAGGGTTGTGGGACCTCTAATGGGGGACAGAGACCTCCATGGAGATGTCTGAGGGTATTGGGGACATCCATGGGGACCAGGACATCTAGGGGTGATTGGGGACCACAGGAGGTTGAGGAGATCTATTGGTTGAGGACCTCCAGAGAGGCTCAGAGGATTTGCAGGAGTAGAGGTCAGGAGTGGGTGACATCCCTGCCCCATGGTGGTCCCATCCCCAGCTTCATGTGCCTCTGCTCCCCCCCGGCACATGGCTGTAGATGTTGGGGACTCCTGTGTGTGGGAGGTGTTGGAGGAACCATAACCAAAAAAAACCACATCAGGTCAGAAGCTTCTGCCAGACGGGATGCAAAGCAGCACAGGCCAAACCTCCAAACTGCGTCAGCAGAGCATGTTACGCTGAGCTGCACTAATTAGTAGCCTAAAGAGAAACAGCATCAGCATGGATGAGTTCTTCGAATCAAGTCTCCCTGCAGAGACCTGCTTGTGTATCACCCTTTCTACAGTCATTTCACCAGCTTCCAGCTCTGGCTCAAGGTCATTGTGTTGGTTTTCTCCCCTTGCTGAGGTCAGGTGCACCTGTCAGGCACTTTCTTAGGGGTCAATGAGAGTGGTGGGGTTGCTCAAGCCCATAGCACCAAGATGTGCTGAGCAGGAAGCTGAATGCTGTTTTGGAAACACTCCTGTTCTGGGCCCTGTGAGTTCCAGAGGAGGTAGGGTAAATGGGTCACCAGGAGGTGCTAGCAGTGGCTCCTCAGGTGTCAGCAGGGAACGTTTGCACTGAAATGTGTTTCTGAATTCAGGATTATGTATGTTCTCAGAGCTTTATGTAGTCTCTTCTGTAAAGAGAGGAATAGTCATATGTCTAATGTCTTGTAAGATTTTAACAAGCTCTTCACTAGAAAGTTACTCTGAGCAATTATGTTTTCAATATGGTCCATGAATACATAACTATAAATGATCATATAATAATCAGAATACTGGGGCTCACTCAACAAGTCTGATTCATGGCTCTTTGCAACACACTCTGATGATAATGGAGCAGTTACAACTTGTCAAACATACATAAATTTGACTACGGGCAAGAGAAAATATTCTTAAATGTAGCTGCATGCCTCTTACAGACTTGCTACATTTAAAGGGTGAATGTCCTTCCAAGGCTGCTGCCACAATTGCAATTATTCAGAAGGTAAAAACACACAGCCTCTCTCTGTATTTCAGTTTGAGGTAGCTTGGCGAAAGCAAATCCAAAGAACGTGCCCAACTTGATTTTTCAAAGCTTAATTTTTAACAATTGCTTTGACATAACATAGCTGGTCGTTTAGTCCAAAATGATTTTAAAATTGTAGGTTACCTAAAGAACAAATAGAGAAAACAGCAGACAGCCCTCTCCCAGCACTGGAGGAAGGGAAGAGTTCTTTGTCTCTCTGTATCCACCTGTTGTCCCCGCAGTGCGGAACTATGTAGTGCTGCATGGTTGTGTTCAGTCTTACTAGACAAGCATCAGTTTATGACACTCCACATTCTCCTGTTGAAAACTGCTCCACTCTTGGAATAAAAAGCTTTTTTTAATGCTTGTTCTAACTATCTTTGACTGTGCTACACTATCTGCAACATTTAGTTGAGCCATTTCTTTTTGAGTATCCAAGAATAAGACAGTACTGCTCTTTTTGCAGGCTTCACATTTTTAAAAAATACCCAATTTTAAAAACAAACAAACAAACAAACAGCAGCAGCAGCAACAACAACAACAATTCCAGTAATAACAGAGATGACTCTTCCCTATTCTGCTGCAATAACAAGGTTAAACCATTCCAGATGTCATCACCGCTCTGAGAGGTACTCCTGCTTACGACAGCACTGACGCAGGGAGGGGAAACTCCTCTCAGAAGCGCCAGGACACGCCCAGCAGTGGCGATGTGTAGTGTTTCCTGTTATCATGGGATCGTTCATTAAATATGACAGGAAAACAAGGTGTGTCATGCTGGAAAAGCCATGCATGTTCCGTGTACTGTAGCCGCAGCCCGCGAGGTGGCAGAAGGAAGCGGATGTCATCACAGGCTCAGCCCGCTCAGCAGCTTTTCTCGATTGCTGCTGTTTAGAATTTGAAAAGGAAGACAAAAGAAAAAACAACTGAAGAACAGAAGCATGTTTAACTTTCATGTAAAAACTTTCCTGAGGAGAAGAGGATAAGCTACTAAGAGGATTGTTTACATACATTAAAGACAGAGAGATGTGTGGAAAACAAAGTGCACTCTTTTAGTACTTTTTTAGCACCATATATTTCAAAATGGTAAGACAAATAACAGCAATGGCCAAGAATTATTTTATCCCTCTATGTGAAGTGATGACTGCCAAGAAGATGCCTACAGACAGCTCTCTTGCAATATAAATTTGCACTTTATCAAACCAGCTTCCTACCAAGCCCACCTGGCCTGTATGTTTATTGACTTGTTTATTGATCTGTTTATTGACCAGTGGTAATTATTTAAAAAAAAAAAAAAAACACAAACCACTGAGAGCTTATTTAGCATTTTGGTCTAACACATATTAAAATCTTGAAGGAATGCAATACATAAATTTATTTGGAAATCAGCAATCAACCTCTCAAGCTCCAAGAAACCTAGATACTAGTGAAGCTTCCAGGGGAATTCCACTACACACCTTACCCACACAAGACTGCAGCTCTCCTCCTTAGAGAAGACATAGTGGTAGCATTACTAAACGGCATTCCTGATAGCCATATACTTGGGGGATTTGCTTCCTGGCAGAGCTTGCCTCAAGGAGAAGGGTCCTATGTATATTTGTTAAGTTCCTTTTCTAGATTTTGAGTATGTCCTGCATTTTTGGGATTATCTACTGAAGGAAGCTCATGCAAACACCCAGTTTCATCCTATATTGCAAAGGAGTTTTAAACCACAGCTGCAAGATGCTGCTCTGCACAGTGTGATAGTTCAGCAGTATGACTTTACTATTAGTTTCTTGGAAAACGACCACAGAAAACAGAAAAATAATTTGTTTAATTGCCCCACTTAGCAAGGGGAGGGAGGCCAACATGAGCTCATCACATCTCAGAGAACAGAGAACCCCGTGAAAGACCTTCTGTGTGTCTGTGGCCTGAGCAATCCTGTGCGTGCCCCAAAGGGAAGGCTGTGATGAGAGCTCACACTGCTGCATCCAACCACAAAGTGTAAACTCTGAGGAAACCCAGTTTTACTTGACCTGTCCCTTGCTCCTACACGTGTTGCTGCTAGGCTGGGGTCACGTGTTTTATTTCCTAGATAAAAGTGAGTGAGGTCAGCTTAGACTGTCTTTATCGTAGATCTTAATTAGACTGCTCCTGGACTACATCCCCTCCTTGCCACCTCTGCTCTGGCAAACTTGGCTCGCTGGCCATTACTCCAACATGTTAGGAGTTTTGCTGGCTGGCTGAGCTGCCTGTGCTCTGGAGTCTCTCGAAGAAGGCCCATAGCACTTGGTGCTTACTGGCTCACCCTGCAATGTCAGCTCTGCTCACACAACCTGCAGAAAGCACCCAGGGAAGAGGTCCCCTTTTCTATGAGGCAATTTCTTCGCTATATTCCCTTCCTTAACTTAAATCTCTATAAAGCCCTCCCAGCAGCAGGCTGACACCACCTTCTCAGGAGCCTGCAGTGCTTCTCACAGTTCCAGCACAAGCATGAAGCAACCACCACTGGGAAATGTTCCTGTTCTGGTACTCTTTGGGTACCAGTTTAGGTTCTTCTGCCTTTGGAAACCCTTAGTGCTTTATAATGGGGCCAGCTTGGTGCTTTTCTATCACTACAGAGCTCAGTACACTTATAGCACCAGTGTGTAATTAACATTGCCATCATTTGCTGATGATCTTAATTTGTTTCTCTTGTGTTGGAGTTTTGAGCTAATACATATATCAACAGCAAAAAGGTGACTGTAAGGTCATTTGCCTGGGAGTTTCTTTGGATTTTGAGCCAGTGTTCTTAGTTATAATAAAAACCTTACCTTAAAAAGTTAAAAAGCAGTTGAGTAGCACAGTTAGGAAATCTGTTTTCCCATGGATTTATAGCTGGATTCTCTGGTGTCCAGCAAGGCACAAACTCCACCAAAATTGTGTAGGTGGAATGTAATATCTCTTCCATGTAGATTCTGTGGTATCTGAGAGCAAAATTCACAGTGAAGCTCTCAGGGCCTGGGAAGGATAATCTGTGCATGGGTGACTGCCTCTGCTGATTAACTGCTCCCTCAGATTCTGACTGAAATCAGCCAATGGGTCCAAAATTGCTAGTGGGACAGACTCAATGGTTGTATAAGCCTCCTCTCCATGGGAAAATGCTCCAGAAGAATACATGGTCAGACCAACTGTGCGTGTCACTAACTGTGCTCTGAGTAAGCCAATTCACCTCAACCAGTCTAGTCCTATCAACAAAACATAACTACTGATATATGAGACATGCCAGTAAAGCCTAAGTAGCTCTGATAACATTGTGTATGGAACAGAAAGGTTAAGATAAAGTCAATGGAAAGAATTTAAAGCTGGCTGAGATCTGCCTGAAGTGGAGCCCTGGCATTGTTGGGACCCCTGCACTCAGCTGAGCTCGTAAAGGCTCCCTTGAGAGGAGAAGGTGCTGGGGACTGAGTGCAGGGTGCTACACTCCTCCTGAAGAGAAATCCCTTAAAAATGCAGTCATCATCTTAATTGCTGCTTCTGTCTGTTGGCAACAGAAAAGAGATCAGAGCTACTTCTGAGTTAGTGAGCTTGCATGAACTGGGCCAACGTACTGCAGAGGCAATGGAGGTTGTGCTAGAATTAAATGGGACTCTATAGCTTGAATAGATGCCAAAACAGCAGCAAACAGACCATGAAGAGAAATTGGCAGAAAACCGCAGTGATCAGCTGTCAAGAACTGCAACACATCCTGCAGATGAGGAGCTCGGGGCCAGGTACTGCATTCTCATCCTACATGCAAGTTGCAAATGAACAACTGCACCTCTTTTAAATTCACTTCTGCACCTTCTGGAAAGAATCAAACACAGGCAACGGCACTCAAAACAGCAGAAGTGGGTCGATTTTCTCCAAGTATTTCTCTGTCATCCATAAGACTTGATTTAATAGAGAGCAGAACCAGAGAGGAGGTCAAGTACTGCTGTTGTCTGAGCATTTGACATGCACCTAATGCCAATGGACCTGTGCACATCAGCACTCATGAGCAATGCAACCCATAGTATTACACATGCTTATTTTTTGAATGCCTTGTGAGCAAATCAAAGTTCAGAAATTCTTAGTCCTACCTTTCTTAGACGTTAAGAAATAATGTCATTCATAGCTGATGTTATCTGTCATGATATTACTTCTGTTCTTATCCAAACTAGGACTGGCTAAGGCTCTGCTGTGACATGAACCTTTGGATTGCTGTTAGCCCTCTTCAAAGCCAGTGCGTGGAGGGCAGCAGTTTAAGTTCTCTGGGCTCTGCTGTGTCTCCAGTGGAGACTTTCATAGCAAGCTGGAACACGTTTGCCAATGCTAGGCTTGTCCAGTCTGGACTCAGCCCTTTCTTTGAAGAATGGATATTGGATACTTTTTGAGTATTACTGGTATGGTGCTAGATATCACTGCTGTGATATCTGTACTGTTGCAGTACAGTGGAACAGCTGTTTCCCCCTTAGAGTCTAAGTAACAAGATCTTGAGGCCCTTTCTAGAGGCCACCTGACACTTGGTCAGAAGCGCTATCACTGGACTGCGCCAGACCATGTAACCTTAATGCTTTACTCTGCTGCCTCTCCTATCACAAGCAGTGTAAGAGCTGCAGGCACTCAGGAGCAACCAGGCTTTTTACCATGTGATCAAGTTGGTTCATAATTTCTGCTCCAGTAAATTCCAGCTAAAACTCTTCAGGATGTGCTAAGGTTAGATAAGACACAACATGCAAGTAGGCTTGCTAGTTTAATATCTTCTTGCCATCTGGCTTTGTCCTAACTGCTAAAACAAAATATTTTACACTGAGAAAGTTGTTGGCCGAAGTAATCACAGGCTTCCACAGCCATCATGCCTTTGCCCAGGGCAGGATGCTGCTGTGTCAGAGTCTCTGTGTGTTGTCAGCACATCCCAGAGAAATTGCAGCTACATCTAACATCACCACTGAGATTTAAGAATGTAGCTGTCCCATCATGAGACAGTTGAGAGCAGGGGATCCAGCACGTGAGGTCAGAGCACTCCACAGGATCATAAAAAAGCAGAGGTATATAGTGAGCCTGCCATGAGCTTGGCTGGTGTCCGTCTCTGGTTCTTCAACATTGTCATATAATTCTCCCCAATGGCTCTGAGCAAATTCAGAGAGACTTGACCAGAGCCTTTTCTCTTGCCTGGGCTGTGGGTGGTTCCTCCCATGTCCTGCTCTTTCCCAAGACACACATTTCTACCTTCTTTGCAGGCAGGTGTAGTAAAAAGCCACCTCCTGTGCTGAGACAGCAAAGCCATACATTCTTTCCCATATCATCACTGTTTGCCCAAGCACCTTGCCCTCCACAGCACCTCTCTTAGCAAGGAGAGCCACAGGCTTTCAAGCTGTGTAGAGCACTAAGGTAATTTCCTGACCCAGGCTAAGATCTAATTGGTGGAGTTATGAGCTGCAGTGCCTGTGAGGAGTGTTAATGAGGCTCTGTGTTAGCACAGGGCTATAGGGTTAGAGTGATGAGGAAGAGGGGATTTGAGCTTCAGAGTAGCTATGTCAGCCTGAATCCTTCAGTGTGTTTTACATGCACAGCTGCGTCTGGGTACTGCTGGAGGCTGCCAAGTCAACAGTGGTGTCAGGGCATCCATAGGGGTTAGTGAATATCAGGCTTTGCAGTTTTGTTTGTGGAAACTTTGCCTGGTATAAGGGAAGGGACATCCAGAGAAAGATCAGGAGAAGACCCTCAGGACTTTTGGGCACCCAGTAAAGCAGCCAGGACAGGGACTGCTGGACACTAGTGAGACCTGGACCTGGTTACCCTGGGGGGCAGGTTGTCCACAGAAGTCTTAAGAACTCAAGAGAGAAATACAGGTGTCCTGTTTTTAGGCTGATGGAAACTATGGGAACAGACTGGGACCTGACTGTACGAAATCTCAAAAAATAATTGTTAATGGGAAGCCATCCTCAGTGCCAGTCTTTTTACTAGTGTTGGTCCCACAGGGACCTGTTCTTACAAAGTGCTATTCAATAATAGCTCAAGCTCTTTGGTTTATCAAACAGAAATGTAAAAGAAGGATCCATTCCTGATTTTAAATATCTGAGGAAAAGATTTCTCTCACCAAAGAACAATATCAGAGAAAAATATAAAAGCAACAAGTCTGGGAGGTCATCTCCAGTCTAAATTTATTTTGCTTAAAGGTGCACATTTTAAAATAGGGAACAGGTGAAGTGTGAAAAGACTTATGCTGTGCAGGCAGCCTTTGGTTTGAGCTTTGCACAGATGGAATTGTTACTATGGATGCTGGGACATAGGGGACAGTACCAGGAAAAGCCTGAGACAGCTGGTTTGGTGAAGGGTACCCTGGAGATGTGGAAGTAGGAAGGCTCAGGTGCACGATGGTAAGGAGCTGAAGTCTCTGTTTGGGAATGGAGAGAGTGCAGCAGGCAAGTCTTTAAGCTCCTGTCTAGGCACAGACAGGATCAGGGCTTTGTTTTCTAACCTGGCCTTTTTGCCCATGGAAGCATTGTAAAAGACACTTTCCCACTGGGACAGACATGCAGGTCTCCAGCACCAGGCATTTCCACTTCACTTCATTATAATTTTTTAGCCAGATTGCAAGAGCACAGTTTTTTAAATTAGCTTTACAGACAAGCAGTCAGATTAAAATGTCTTTGTTTTTTTAATCAAGTAGTTTAAATTAGAGCTTTACATTTTTCTAACCTAGTAAATACTAATGTGCAAAGTCTGTACCTAATGTTACCTCACAACCAGCTCTTGGGACTCTCCTTTAAGTGCTATTCTGTCTTGCCTGATTAGGGATGTGCACTGAGTGTTTTCACAGAAGCATTAATTCATCCTCCTTGATTTTCTACCACAGTTTTCAAGCAAAAGCCAAGCTAAAGGACTGAGCGAAAAAGCAGCCCTTGCCCGTGCTGCTCAGGCACCAGCCATAGCAGGAAAACAGTTTTCCATTCCTCCATCCCATGGCAATCTATCTTAAGAGTAAACTTATGAGCATCTACAGAGACATGACTTCATATATCCACAGTAACTCAGCTGCAATAATTCTGACAATCAGGACAGACATTCTGTCTGGCTGCCCCACAAGTAAAGTCTTTTACCTCTACATAGCTGCTGTCTTTTGGTATTTCTGGCTCCTTGCAGTAATGTGTTTTCTGCTCTGCTCTGCATCCCATGGCACATTGCTCTGCTGCAGCACTCTGGGATCTTTTGCAGAAAGCAGTGGGGTCCAGTGGCCTGGTGCAAACCAAATCATTCCTCTGATTTCTCTTGCCAGGTCCTATTTATCTACCAGTGTTTGTGAGCTAGGCCTTACTATGTTCCAAGCGCTGTCAGCAGCTGGCAGGAAACACTGGCAATCGGAGCAATCCCCACAGCTCCATTTGAAGCAGGCTCTTTGGATTCCTGCCTTTAAGTCATGCAGTGACTTCAGAGTGAGTGCAGTGGGGCATCTGAAAAAGAGAACGTTGAAATCCAGCAGATGTTTCTGAAGCAGCAGACTGCTGGGACTGAGCCAGCACTGCAGACCTGGGAAAACCAGCAGTGTGTGTGTGCCACTTTTGAATGTCCAAGGTTGCTTTCCTTCCATGGGGAGCATCCTACAGCTGCAGAGTCCTTTCCTGTGGACTCTCTGTGCTCATTCTGGGATGTGTCATTCTGAGATGCACCTTTGGCTTGTTGCTTCGTTGCCCAGCAAGATTTTACGTGCTGCTAGGACAACAAAAAGAGTTTCCAACCCTGCCCTTAGCAGTTCTAGAATGGCAATGAAATCTGCACGTGGATGATTGAAAGACAGATGGAGAGGCTGGCTCTGCATGAGAAGTAACTGCCCCTTCCACAAGGCACAATAAGCAGCTACCAAAATATTTCTAGTATGAGGCTGGAGTGTTGCAGGTGGGCTGAAGAAGGAAGCAAGCAGAGATGGTGGATGCTTTGAGCCACAGAGGCATCTCTGGAATGTGCAGCCACTCAGAAGCTGAGGGATGTGTTTCCTTCCTTGAGGCTAGAGGCCAGTTGTCAACAACACTGGCATGTTTGTAAGAGGTTTTAATCACAATTGCTGCAAGTTTTAATGCGCACATGACATCTGTGGATTGTTTTCATGCTTCATACGTGTATTTTACTGGTGGAGAGGAGTGAAATCTTGGTATTTTGAATTAATTAAAAATGTACAGATATATTTGTTTTCATGATAAGGCAGGGACTTGAACACGTACAAGACTCAAAAGCATGAATGGAGGGCACACGCAAAAAAGGGAGTGCATTTAAAAATAGCAACTGTACGTAATGCTGTGCAAAGCTAAAATCTATTTTAAACTGTTTATATAGAACGGAAGCGTATGTTCTCAAGGTCTCCAGTTTGTCTATGTGGGTTGGTCAAAAAAGTTGTGACATGCTGAGAAAGGCATTTGCACATTATTGTTTTTAGCAAAACTCACTTCCAACAAAATGGATTTAAAAGAGGAGAGACTGCAAAATACTTAAAGATCACAAGACAATCTTCGCCCATGCTCTCCAGGAGGTGCATATGCCTTGCCAGCCTTTTAGGAACTGCAGTGCCATGCTTCTGACTGCCTCTGTCTCTGTCACTCTTCATGAGCCTTCTACTCAAGCCCTCACATTTTTATCTCTCAGAGGATGTGGGCAGCTCCATGTTGAATCCTCCCTCGTACATTTTTTTCCCCTTCCAGTGGAGAGGAACGCTCACTGAAGTAGCTCTGTCCATGCTTGCTGGAAAGGGTCAGGAGCTATGAGAGGAAAAAAACAAACCCAGAGAGACAGGACAATTAGTGTAGTCTCTGTGCCAGCAAAAGCAAACCAACACACCACCACAATCTACCATCAACTTTGGGATGCTTCCTTAGGTTTGTCTTAATTTAAGGTTTAGTGGCAAAAGTATTTCCACAGGCTGCCTTGTTGCACAAGAGCCTGAGCTCATGGTAGAAGTGAGGTAGAAGTGACAGTTATATATAAAATTTTAGAAAAGGTTAACAAATGCATGGGCACCTGGCATGCTGCCAGCTCTCTGTGGGTGTAGGAGAAGAGGGCACTGTCCTCTTGTTTGTGTGCTTCTGGAGTCTACTGATGGGAGCAGTAGGACAGTGAGGAGAACTGGGAGCTGGCAATGTGGTGGACATCGCTTGAGGTTGTCCTTGTTCTGGAGGATGCCACCCATCAGGCGTCCCTGAAATAAAGAGGCTGTTCAGAAAAGCAGCAGGCAAACCATGAAAGGATGCTGCACTGCTGCTAATGGGGCTGGTCCTTCAAAGCTAATGTGGAATTGGAAGGGTACCACAAGCCTGAGGTGCCCTGCCAAGAGAGCTGCATTGCTGTGCCAGTTTCCTTCCAAAACAGAGCATAGTCTTTTGGCTTTCCTTCTCATTTTGTTCACTATTCCTTTTTCTTCCCTTCTTTTTCCATTTTTAAACCTTATGGATCAGCATACTGTGCACTACAGGACACCTAGTTCTGCAGTAACCTGCAGAAAGAGGCATACCATCACAGGTTTAAAATATTTCTTTTTCCAGTATATATGTATTGTGACTTGGTATCATCTCATACCAGTGCAGAGGTATGAATCTATTGAGTCTGTGAAACAAACATATGACTTAAGATCTCTGATTTTTTGTATTTGCCACAACAGCAATACTGGGCAAGTCCATGAGGTGCCCACATCCCAGCTGCAGAAAAGTAGCACACAGCAGTCGGGGTCAGTGGAGGGACAGGAGTTAATGCTGTGTCAGGGAGGCGTGAACTGGATGTATGAAAGCTGGAGCTATAGCTGTGAAAAATGCCTTTACATGGAAAGAACTGTATGTTAACACATGGGAGAGCAAGGAGGTGAAAGTCCGCAAGGCAGAGAGAGGGAAATGAACAAAATGCTACCTTGTCAGGCCCCTGGGCTAGGATAGGCACTGCTGCATGATGTTTTCTGTCAAACAGTACTACCAGGACTCTAGCCTGGCTGGGGTTCTGCCTGCAACCATGACATCCCATCCCTGATATTCAGTGATGCTGACTGACCTACCAGCACATCAGCCTAGAATATCCTTTCAAAGACTTCAAAGACTGGGTCTTACAGGCTTCAACTGCAGAGATAATCTCTGCTGTTGTGTTTGTGTCAACATTGGTCCAATCCACAAAATCTAGTGAGCCGATTGCTGTCACTTGAGGACCCAGGGCATGTCTCCTTCCCTTCCTTTCACTTCTTGTGACTGATGAGGGGTCATGGTGGGGCACCAAATAAAAACACTCAGTAGGCAGGCACATGGTACCAGCATGTTACTCCCTGCAAGTGAGTGGCCAAGGGCACCCCTCAGCCACGAGCCAGCATATAGCCAGTGAGATGATGTATGATTAATGTGACATTGGGTCAATAGTGAGTGCACAAGCAAACGAGCAGGAAAAAGACACCACAGTTAGTGTGGTAGGGAATGGCAGTGGGAGGACCTGGCAGATGCACAGGGGCTGATTCAGAAGGGAGATGCAGCCCCACCTATGCTGTTGTGAGCAAGCTTGCCCTGCACCTCACAACAATTACTTTCAAATTGGGTTTAATAACACTTGTCAAAATGTCAGCTGGTTCCCAGCAGGGAACTGTGCTGGGGACACCAGTCACGCATTATAAGGCGGGACAGCTCAAACTGACCTGCAACAAAATCCAACTGTCAAGAAGTCACTGTTGAGCAGAACAGGTATTTTGATCTAATGACAGAAATTGCACTTACATGCAGGCAAGAAAATGATGAGGGGCTGGAATCCAAAGGAAATAAACATGAGAATAACAATCAAGACTGTTTAAAAAAAAAAAAAACTAAGAAATAATCCTGCCTTACAGCATTGCTTCTGCCAATTCCCTTTCCTGCTTTTCTCTTCAGTAGACTGGCATTTTGCTTTTTTTTGATCACATCGTTCACCACATTTATCCTTGGGCTTAAACTGGAGCCTTGTTTCTCATCAAGAAGATAATAGTCTTTTTTTTTTTTTAATTTGGACTATTTTTAGGGTCTTCATAAGAGCTACAATGCCTCATCCATATCCCTAAGAACCTGTGTTTTCTGTGTGCACAATGCTGCTACAGATTTCAGTGAATTGTAACCACTGAAACATTTTCATAAGGCTTGGCTTGGGGATAATAAACTCCCTGCATTCAGTCTACCCTTAACTACCAAGAGGTATTCTTGATTTTCATTCTATTTTAATGCAGAATACTGTGGGGTTTAGGAGATTTGAATTTTAGAATTGACGTTAAATTAGAAAACAACAATTAACAAAAAGCACACAGAAAAGCACTGCAGTGTATTTCTAGTAATTTTAAGACAGTTCAGTCTGTTCAGACTGAACATTTCAGTCTAAAGCTTGCATTTTTTTTTTATATATTTTAGCTTCTATTTATACTTTCATTCATACACTCTGGCTTGGTTGATCTCATGTGGGAGCAGCACAAAGCAGAGGAAGTCCATAAGCCAGATAAACTGCAATTACCACAGGCTCATTTTGTCAGAGTTATGCAAAGCATCCAGCGCACAGACTGGCCTGGCCTCTCTAACAGCTCACCACATCTACCCTCTGCCTCTTTGCACACATGCATGGAAATATCCCCTTTGGTGTGACAAGTTTCATGCAGTGAATAAATTCTGCAAAATTATCTAGAGTGAATGGGAAGTTTTCCTTACTATCTTCATAGTAGAAATCTCAGCTATGGGGACTCGTATTCTTCCACCCTGGCTTTTTGTTTCCTAACAGTCTCTTTGGAACCACCTAAATTGCAGAGCCATGATTTGGGCAATACAGGGACCAATGCTGTGACCAGATTCTACAAGGGGACAGAAGACAGAGCAGCCAGAGGGACGGCTGCAGTCCCCTGTCCTGCAAGGAGATCCTCTGTTCTCTCAAAACAAGAAGGTTCCAAGACCAGCCAGAGCTCAGTGTGTGCTCAGGCAATCTGCTTTATTTGAAATTCTTGTCCAGCCAGATGTATAGCAGTGCCATAGTATGAGGACACCACCCTTGAAAGCCATCTCCAGTTCCACATCTGATGCCAGAAGTCTTCCAAAAATAGCATCATCCAGGAAAGAAGCTACTTTTTTCTTGGCAATCTTCTCCCTGATGAAAGTGAAACTTCATTCTGAAAGCCACCTGCTTGCAAGCAGAGGACACAAAATGCCTCCCTCTCCACACCACCCTACAAGCAGATGCACACGTGCACTTGAGGGTTATTTATAGTTGCCTATTTCCATAAAGTTCAGAACCTACCGACAAGATATTTTAATGCAGTATGGATTGAACTGCCCAGGTATAAGAATTTTCGGTGTTATCAGTTTAACATAGAAGACATAGTCACAAACAGGAATGTTAGGAAAATAGGGTTTTTTAGGGCAGTGTTAGGAAATCCATTTTTTATCACAGGCTTATGTTTGACTGTCATAGATGTCACATCCAGACCTACTTCCAGTGACTTAAGTGCCAGAAATCTGCTACATGGCTCCCCTGTAATTGTTATCATGCTCTGAGCATGACTCATAATGATGTCCCAAAACATTCAGTCTACTGCTTTAGGGATTTTTTTTTTAATTGCATTTTCCTCTGTCAGATCAGAACATTACAATCATCCACCCTAAGCCCTGTAAAATACCAAGCCAACACCTCATAATTCCTCTAGTAAGCATGTTATGTTTGCTTTTTTGCCCAAAACACAGAACTGTTCAAGATGACAGGCTAATTTTGAAGTTACAATTGCTCAGTGAGTAGCAGAACATCGTCTCTAATCAGACATGCTGCCTCTGTTTTGCTTTTCACAGACATTCAGCCTTCCTCTGGGATATACAAAGATGTCAGTAGAAAATAAAGAGCTCCTTAACCCTTCCTTACAGAGGCTGCCTACATTTATATTCACGCAAGCTAATACCTTTCAAATCACTTGTGCTCTGGACACAGCCTGTAAACTTTCTCTGTGGTCCTTGCCAGAAGCGTCCAAACCACGTCTCCACTTTCAACTTGGAGAAAATTCTGCTTCTCATCTCAGGCCGTTTCCTTCTGCTTTCAACTCATTTAATCCTTCAAGTCTATATATAGGCCTTCTGTGTGAATGGCAGCCAGAACAGGATCTCATCCTCTCTGGCATCCCTGCCTGCCCTCATCTCCAGCCCTTTCCCTACTGCCTCTCCTGAGCCACTTATCTGGACTGCATTGAGGAGGAACAGCACTATTTTTAGGCTGCGCCTGGACTCTAACTAAGCACAGAGGAATGTGGCTGGGAGCCGGGCCTGCGGGGGAGAGGCGGTGCTCCGAGGGCAGGCAGTACCGCCTCCCCCGGGCGGTACCGCATCCCCTGGGCGCTGCGGCACCGCGGGCCCGGGGCTCGGCACAGGGAGCTCCCCGGGACACCACCAGGGCTGCGCTCCCGGGAGCCAGGCAGGCAGGGCAGGGCTGTCTGTCCTGGCTGGTCTCCGCTAGGGCACAGCGATCGCTGTCCCTGTGCGCCCCACCACAGACCCCTCCCAGCGCGGGGCTCCGGCGCGCCCCTGCCCGCCCCCGCGGGCCTCCTCGGGGCCAGAACAGCAGGGTCTCGAGGGTCCCAGGGTCCCGAAGCCAGGCCTGGCAGCCCCGGCCACCCAGCCTGGCTGCTGCAGGGGTAGCCCCTCCGGAGCCCCCGCCGCCGGGACTCGAACCCACGACCCGGTACCGCCGCGACCCCTGGGCCGCGCTCCCGGCACAGCCCCCCTGCCCCCCGCTGCCCGGCGTTATGTAACGCGCGCGCGCCGCCATTGGCCGGCGCGGGCCGGACCGCGCGAGGCGGGGGTGGGGCCGCGCGCGCGCAGAGCGGCGCCGCTGCCTCCTCCTCCTCCTCGTTCTCCTCCCGAGCAGCGGCGGCGGCGGCGCGGCCGCGCGGAGCTCCCACAGCCGCTGCCAGGGCCGCCCAGCCCGGATCCCGCTCTGGTGAGCAGCGCCAGGGGGAGCGGAGCGGGGCGGGGGGAGCGGGCCCGGCCGCGGGGCGGCC